>NC_045559.1:183007043-183318963 GCF_009819795.1 Aythya fuligula
GCCTTTGAGCAAGCACGGAATAGCTTAAGGTAATAAAAGTGGATTGAAGTCTTAGAGCAGGAGGACCTATACTGATGTAAAGAGGAAAATGTTCATGCTTTTCCCTACTACATATGGTTCCTTGCATTTAATATGACCAGAAGGTCTGAGATTCACATGACTGCCTGAGCTAGGTAAGCAGTCAATGGGGAGAATGGGAATGTTTATAACATCATTCATTTGACCTTTTTCAGACATTCACATTGGGTTTGCAATGGCTGTTACTTCGTGTGTCAAAAATAAATAAATAAATAAATAAAAAATCTCCCTGAACATAAAGGAGAATAGAGGAACAGGAGGAACAGTAACAAGCAGGGGAACCACAATAACCTAATCAGAGAAAATAAAACAATAAAACACCCTGACCTGGGTCATCAGAGGGCCATCACAGGACAGCCATCATCTTGATGGTACCAGTCAGTTAGTCAACAGAAGAGACTCTCTAGATAAGCTTACAGACTGAGGGGGCATACTGTCTACATGGGTGGGGAGCATAGGGGATGCAGGGCAAACACTACTTGGGATTATATATGACTTACTATGGGATGTTTAGGAAAGAACAAAGAGTGGGGAAAGGAGGGGATCAAAGTGATTTGGGGAGCAGCCAGAGTGGGAAGACAGAAGGAGTAAAGGAATAAAAAAGGGTCAGCTAGAGAGCTGACGCACAGAGAGCGGGGTGCATGCACATTTGTGGGTGTGCAAGTCAGTGTGTGCAGGCATAATGAATGTCATTATACCTGCACACACTTGGTTACATTTGGTCAGAGAAGTCCCTTTCTGGGTACTTCTATGGGTGAATAGGCAGCGCACAGTGCTGCGCATGTGTATGAGGTAGCGTCCTTTGTTACCTCTCACATAACTTAAAGGAGAAACTTCCTGAAGAATTTTAAAGTGACCCCACTGCGCAAATACACCTCTTCCAAAACTATTAGCCCACCTGCATTAGCAGAGAGAAGCCTGGGAGAGATCACTGCATCAGTAACCCACTGGCTGGCCACAGAGGTCATGTAACGTGCTGTTCTCAAGCTGATGAATGGTACTTTTGAATTTAAAGAAAAGTGAAGGCTTACAAAGGCTTCCAGGCTGAAGCACGGTTTCTAAATGCACAAACAATTCCCACCTAGCGAGATGTATGTGTGCTTTTATATGCAAAATGCCATGAAAAAAAATAACAAGGGCAGAGTATGTGCAGTCCCTGGGATTCCTTCCAGCATGTGTGCTCTATTATTTCTGTAAGCCAAAAGGCATTACCTTTCTGATCTATGTCTTACTGATTTTAACTCTAGGCTGTTAACTCTCAAGTCTCCTGAATAACAGAAAATTCTGGTCATGATACCACACAAATGTAACCTGTTTACTTCTAAAAAACTGAGTCTGGGTGCTGAGCAACACCACAGTGAATTTATAATAATCCTCTGAAGCTACAGGAGTGAGTCCAGTTTAAATTAATATAAATGGAATTAGAAACTCTTGCATAGATTTCTGTTTACAGAATGCATTATCTTCACTTCAGTTTTCTATCCTCTCTTTTTTTTTTTTTTTTTTTTTTTCTCCAAGCATATGATGAACCAATAATTGTAATATGGAATGACCACATAAAGATTACTGATTACCAGCTAATGACTCTAAGATGTTCCCATTACAGTCAGCAAGAAAAATTATTCTGCAGTGTAACTCACAAACAATGCCTCTGCTTGCAGTGGAAGGGAAAGTATATTCAAAAGGGAATTCTCTGGAGTTCTTGAGGAAATGCTCTATATTTCAAGCAAACAATTTGTTAAATAAATTTTCCTTCTTGAACACTAAGTATCTGTCATATAACGGAAACCCTTGTGGCAAAATTAACTTGTATCCTGACCTTTCACTTTTACTTTTTTCTCTTCAGCTTGACCTACTCACAGCCTTAGGATCACTGTATGAATATACACAATTCTAGAAATCCCTTGACATTACAAGTGTGTTCTCTAAATAATATATTTTTTGCATGAATAACTCATGACTATATACGCCTGTCTAGACCTTTACCTTACAGACCAAAATGACAATTAAAAACATACACTGTGAGAAAAAAAAAAAAAATCACTGTAAAAAAAATAAAAAAACTTTTAAAATGGTGTCTAGTAGGTATGGGAAAATAGATAATAGGTATGGGAATATAATAATAGGTATGGGAAAAAAGATTCGTCTCTTTTAATATTTTGGCAACACTGGGCAGAAAAAGTTAGGTGACTAGAATGGGTGTAATATTATTGCACTCTGATGTATGAATTAGGAACAGTGCATATGCAGCAAGTATGTATGTTTAAAAACTGGTGGTGTCTTGGATCTTTTTATTCTGCCTGATCATCCACTTTAGTCCATGCAGAGCCATCTCTTTGTCTGTCTCAGAAAAACACCTCCTCTATGTTAGGCTGAAATAATTCAGGGCATCATGAAATTTTACATACATGAAGGAAAGCCTATGCTGAAAATCTTTATAGATTCCTGGAAATAATCAGCTAGCTTATCACGTCTGCTTATGTAGAAACTGTATCATTCTCTCTATCTTAATTCCTACCCTCCATCCTATTTTTTGTTTTACTTTCAAATAAAAAGCTCATGCCAAAAGGATTTTATTATTTATGGATATTCATTTTTTTTATCTGTTTTGTCATTGTTGCTTGTGGGGGACATGACTTTTTTTTTTTGGCATATGTGTTACAAATACTACGTTTCTCTCTGTTTCCTTTCTACAGTGTCTTTAAGGGAGCAGGAAATGAACCCCATTTTCTAGCTTTTCTGAATGACACTGTTTTTTTCTGAGTGACTTTTCTGAGTTTTTTTCTCTGAGTGACACTGTGTGACCAATAACACAGGCAAGCAAAGAAACAGAAAGAAGTCCTACGATGTGAATATGCAGGTAGCTAATGATGCTGCAAATAAGAGATATTCTATATTGTCCAGATATTTTGACACATCAGAGTTCTACAACCTAACTTTTTTGGACATAAGCAAACAATTTCTGAAAGCTAAGTGGTACACAAATACACATTGCCCCAATGATTTCGTTAATCTTGTCACAAGTAAATTGAGATAGAAAATATCTGTTTAGGCAAATAGATTTCAATTTAGACCTTATTTGCTGATGCCTACGGGAATTATGAAAGTGAAGGGCAACAAAGACATAATGAAATGCAGGAAGTAATTGGTATCATCAAAGAAAAACCTTCTGGAAACTTCAGACTGGTTTCAGATGCATGTCCAGGTCGGCAAGTGTCTTTTAACTCATTTTCAAGAGATAATGTTAAGTTTTTGGACTCACAGATAAATGACGACAGAACATAACCTCTGCTGCCAAATTATTCTGCCCCTTCATTAAACAGAAACTCCTGAAAGTGGAGCAGAGTACAGGAATGGAGATAAATAGGAAATGAAGAAAGATGTCATATGAAGGAAAGGGAGAATCAAATTTCTTTATTTGTGTTTCAGATGCATTACACTGCATTTCTGATTAGTCATTGTTCAAACAGCTTATTCCCATTTTGTACTGATGGAAACATTTCCTTCAAATACCAAAATAAAAACTGGAAGAAAGCAAAAGTGTGCATATGATCAGTTGGGTAGATGACCTTATTTTCCTGACTCTTTTCTTTCCATACTCCTCTCTCTAGTTCATTAAAGTTCAAGGATTACAGGAATAAGAAGTCAGTCAGTAATTGTGGCACACTTATTTCTTTTCCTGAGCAAGGTGTGACTGGGACTTAAGTTACAGACCTTCCTATTCCCATCTGCTCTGCAATTGGAGTCTGTTAGGAAGGAATAGAAAGCAAACAAGTGCTGTGTTAGAAACAGTTCAGATGGATATTGAAAGGATGTTTGTAGCCTGTTGTGGTGTCTCTTTATATAATATGCTGAATTAGGTGTCTGTCTACAACAAGTCTCTGAAGGAAAGAGTGCTTATTTTTCTACATGTGCAATACATCACAGCTCTTGAGACATATCTGTATCTCTGGAAGTGCAGGGAGATGCATGAGTGTGTTTGAACATACTGACAGTAAGACACAACCAGTAACCAGGAAAAAACTCTAAGAAATTAGGAAGATTGTTGATGAAGTCTATGTTTAGCTGTGAGGTTCTAATTTCCTGAGTCTCCTTCTGTAACTAAGGGAAAGGTTTCTTCCAGGAACATCTCGCAGCAGGAGCCTGACCGGAGAGCTCTGAGCAGCCTCCTGGAGTGGCCCCAGGCAGTCAGTGAGGATTAAGTCAGAGAAGAGCCACCTTCTGTGGATGGTTTTCCTTGTAGGACTCAGATCACCCAGGTGTGGTAAAGTTTCCATCCCTCTCCTGCAGTAAAAAGGACTATCAAAGAGCAGAAGTGCTGCATGTTATAATTTTCTCTGTCAGTAGGACTGTAATCTATTTATCATGTCTTCAAAAATAACTTAATTTGTTAACTTTAAACACAGCCTTTGAACATGATTACGTGTTAATTTTACTATATAAATTCACTAAGTTTGTATAATTAAATGCACTTTTAAACCTTCCTTTATGCCCTATTTTGAATGATTACTATGATTTAATTTTAATTCCTTTTCTAGGACTAATCCCCTCATGTTTTGAATTATCATTATCCACAAACCTTTTTTCCTACTTGCGTGAAGGCTAAGTTCAAAGTAATACAGTTCTTTCTCCTTTTCCATGAAAAACATGAAACTCTCAATTTCCCTTTATTAATTTTCCAACTGTTCAGGTTTCTTTTTTTCCCCCACATTGTAATAAACAAGAAAGAAGACTGCATTCAACCAAGAATACAGACTGCTGTGATGGCAACAGTGACAGTGACAAATTATGAGCTGCATTTTGTTCACGTCTTAACTTGCCAAAGGTGTGCCTGCTGAACTGTGCTCCTGACAGCTGCCTTGGCCTGGAGAGGTGAGAAACCACCAACTCGCTAACACGGCACTTCAGGTTTGATTAGTTCTGCAGTATTGGTGCTTGATTATGCCCATTTCTGGCTGGCTGAGCTAAGGAAATTACAATTTCCCTTCACCTGCACTCAGACGTTTGTTGGTGGTTCCTGCTGTCAGGTACTATTTTTCTCAGAGCTGGTCTTGAAATCACTTCAGTCAAAATGTGGAGAGTTATCAAAGACCAACTATTTAAACTGCCCACCCCATTTGGACAGAAATGGTTCAAGAGAGGCCTCTTGTACACAGCTCACCACCAGATCTGAATGAGCAGCAGTATCCAGTGAAAAGGTGACAGAGAGGAGCAGAGCAGAGTTGGTGGTAATTTCTTCAGATAGCATGGCAAAGCATGGTTGTCTTCTGATTCTACTCCCATGTAGAAGTAAGTCCATGCAAGCACCTGCAAGAGCCCAAAGGGAAGGTCACATGTAAGAAAGAAATGGTGTTTTAGTTTCTGTATTGGTTGTGTTGCATCCCTGTCCAGAGGAAAGGTTTGGAGCTTCAAAGTATGTCTTCAGGTCTAGATCTAAACACAGTGTTTAGGCGCAAACAGCTTGAAAAGGCATGGGATCCAGCAGCTATGGGCAGTAGTACGGCATAAGGCTTTCTTGCAAGCTGGTTAGAAGTTATTAGGTGTATTCCTGTGATGCCATATTAGTGCTACAATTTGAATTAAGGTTTTTGTAAGTCTTCCTATAGAAGGATAAGCCAAATGGCTCTCTTTCCCCACAGAAATGTGGACAGATTTTCCAGGTTTCTGGCAAGTTGTACTCACACATCCTCTTCTTGTTTTTCTTGTCCTTAATTTATGGGGCAAAACTAATAGCACATGCACTGTACTTGAGCTTGTGGGTCAACTCACATCAGACATAGAAAAACAAGTAGAAAATGTCATTTTCTGATTAGCCACACTCCCTGACTGAAGAAATTCTAAAGCAACTACCTCCTCCTTCTCCCACCCACACCAAAACGTGTTTGAGTAATAGTCTGGAATTATAGTGTACTGAATTACTTCGTCATTTCCATTTGATGGAATATACCTGCTATGTGTTTTCTTGATTATTTCTACAAAGGATGAGCAAGCCAAAGCACATTGGAAGAAGGCCATTTCTAAGATAAAAGAGCAAAATTTTGCTTAACTCTTAGCTTTTCCTTTAGTACAATTTTGCTAAGCAAATTAAAAGACAGAGCAAGTTAAGGAGAACTGATACTGAATCAACTAGTAAAATTTTCACACCTGAAATCATCATGTTCATAAAAAAACTATTGCAGTACTTGCAATCAAACTGAAAAAATGAATTGGTTGCATTGGCAGGTACATTTGTAATTAGCATGATCTTGGGAAAACATGAAGAAACAGCTTCTTTTCATTCTATCCATAGCGAATATGCTAGGTAGCACAATGAGGCAATAGCAACTAGATCTTCTGATAATCTCTACATAGAAATATAGCATTTGTAGGATGCTGAAATACTGCAGGGCAATCCACAGAGAAGCTGCCTAGTTCTAAAGCCTTTCTTGTTCTACGTAAAACATTTATTTTGTACATAAAGGGTCTCCTAGTTTTACATGTGAAAATATTTTCTCCCAAACTTCTATGTGTAGAGTGGATTAGAATTATAATGTCAGAGACCTGTGTAGTTATCTGAGGCAAAATTTTGGACAGGTGTGTTTGAAGTTGTGTTCAGCCTTTACCATACCTTTGCAGGCACCTTATGAAATTGATTGGTGCATGCTGGACCTGCAAGCTCCAAAGCACCTCCTGCTCTGCTTCTGGCTGTGACTTGTTCCATGTAGACCTGGGACCCAGTGGGATCTAGAAACACAGCCAGGTAATGCCACTCCCCTTGAGAAACCAGGCACTGTGAGTGCTCCAGGGAGGTAAAGCACACACACAAATTGCAGAGGATATAGAGCTTTGTAGAACTTGCCTGTAGCTGGATATGACAGTAATCTCACAAAATAAGTAAGGTCAGATTGTAAACTTGAACCTAGATCGCATGCTTTCTAGGAAACTGTACCAAACAGAAGGGTGTGATGCAAATGGCAAATACTATCAGCACAGACATATTGTCTTCTCTGGTTGCATTTTGGAAAGAAATGAGTGAGCCTGAGAAGAATTGTCATTCTAAGGTAGAGCTACATCAAGTTCTATAGCCAATTAATAAAATGAATCACTGAACACGCACTATGGAACTGATACTGGTAAAAATGTGTCAGTTTTGCTAAAAAAAATTAGGGGAGGAGGCTTAAGTAGTTTTTATGATTCATGTGAAGATCTATGATTGCAATAAGACAAGAAGCAATGTAATTTGGTTCTGTATCACATAAATCACAATGTTCATATCCTTTATCCACTTTGAAGGTCAAGGTTACAATCTCAACGTCAGACTTTCAAACTTAATTATCTACAAGGACTAATGCTGCCACGTAATGGGACAGGGGAGTTTTAGAGTTGATGCATAGCAAGAGGCAGACCAGTCAGACTAAATGATCTAATTATTTCTTTTTACCAAAAACAAAGTTGTGAAAATAAGTCTCCAGTTGTCACAACTGTGAAAAAACTCACCCATGACTCATTCAAACCAGACATGACTACATGAGATGGTTGAAACCAACAAGAGTATCTGTGATTTGATCTTCTCCATTCGTCTCAGCAAACTTTTACTCAGCTGCCTCTGGATCACTTAAATTTCAGTGTGAACAACTATTCTGTTCCTCAGGTTAAAAAAAGCAGAGGGTAATATAGGTGCTCCAGTAGATACTGGAGGGCAGACACTGCTCCTTGCAGATGACAATGAGAGCTCATGGGAAGGATGCTAGTCATAGATGGGAAAAGTCAGAGTGAAATACTGTAGGCCCAAAAAGTTTATACAACTGTAACTTAAACAGTTTCCCAGCACACCAAGAGCTATATCCAATCGGACCTCCCTTCTCCTCCCAGAGGAATTTAATTTCTGTTTAGGTAGAAATACCCACCTGCAAAAAAAAAAGGGTTAAGTTCAAAACTCAAGGAAGAATGCTGGTCTGCAACACTGTGTTAGTCATTTCAAATCACGCATTCCTCCCGCTAACAGTCACATTTTTCCTGGTCTTGCTGTGTGCCTTGGTCTTACACAGCAAAGGGCTCAGGACTGATTTTTAACCCTGCCATGGCCTTCCAGTGGCAGATCAGACAAAACACTTATTTTCTGTATGATTCAATTCCTTTTATGAAAAATTCCTGTTATGAAAAATGAAGATAATATTACTTCCATGATTTGCAAGCCATGTTGAGACCAAATGAAAGAGTGGTAGCACATACAGTAATAAAATATGAAGGAAATTGCTTAGTTTAAGGATACTGGATTCTATAAGGATTCTATAATCACTTTTTGATTATAGAAGAACTTACAGCAAAACTACATAAAGCAATTTTACTTCTACAAATTTATGAATTTCTTACTTTAAACAAGACTTAATGGATTTCTGTGAGATACGACATCACTGTGTTGGTTTCAGCCTGATGGACAGCTAAACTCCATCACAACTGCTCTCCTCTCACTCCCCCTCCTCAGAGGAGGAGGCAAAGAAATTACTATGGAAAAGGCCTCAAGAGCTGAGATAAGGACAGGGAGATCACTCAGCGATTATCATAACAGGCAAAACAGATTAAATGTGGGGAGATTAATAAAATTTATTGCATATTACTAACAGACTAGAGCAGTGAGAAAATATAAAATAAAGACACCTTCCCTCCTTTCCACTCTCTTCCACCTCCACCCCTTGATGGGCAATGAGGGCTGCTGTCAGGTCAGTCCACAGTGCTTCGTCTCCACTGCTCCTTCTCAGTCCCTCTCTGCCCCTGCTCCCTGTGGGGTCCCTCCCACGGGATGCCGTCCCTCCTGAACTGAGCCTGCGGGGGCTGTCCACAGGCAGCAGCTCTTCAAGAACTGCTCCCACACAGCTCCATACCACGGGGTCCATCCCCCAGGAGCAAACTGCTCCGGCACGGTTCCCCCACGGGTGGGCGGCAGCTCCCCCCAGCCCCCTGCTCCTGCGTGGGCTCCTCTCCATGGGCTGCAGCTCTGGCCCGGGGCCTGCTCCTGCGGGGGCTCTCCATGGGCCTCAGCCTCCTCCAGGCCACATCCACCTGCTCCATCGGGGGCTCCTGCACCCATGGGGGGGCTGCAGCGTGGAGATCTGCTCCATGTGGGACCCATGGGCTGCAGGGGGACAGCCTGCTCCACCAGGGGCCTCTCCACGGGCCGCAGGGGAGCTGCTGCTGCCTGCCTGGAGCACCTCCTGCCCTCCTTCTGCATGGACCTTGGGGGCTGAAGGGTTGTTTCACTCACGTTTTCTCATTCCTGTGCCCAAGCTTCTGCTGCATAACATATTTTTTTCCCCCTTTCTTCAATATGCTCTCCCAGAGGACCACCCAGTGTTGCTCATGGCCCATCTCTGGCCAGCAGTGGGTCCTGCTGGAGCTGGCTGGAGCTGGCTCTGATCTGACATGGGGCAGCTGCTGGGCTCTGCTCAAAGAGGACACCCCTGCAGCCACTTTAACCAAACCCTTGCCACATAAAGCCAGCACAGGCACTAATTCCAGCTAAATCTTTGCAATTGCTACCAATTGTATGCAAGCATTGAATATAAAACCTCAGCTGTATAAAATGCATTTCTCTCAAAAGCCATTATTTTGTGAGAAACATCTCAGATATGTATTTTGTTTCTAGCAGAAAAATGCATTACAAAAATCTCTTTTTGAGTGAACTGCATGCTTAGCATAATAAAATAGGAATAATACTGACATGTCACACACTTAGTGACAAAGAAAGCCTCCAGTACATCTCAATTTTAACTAGTCTGCCATTTTTTAACCACTTGGATTATTTTGGTTCTTTTTTTTTTTTGTTTGTTTGATAATAAAGACACATTGTACAAACATATATAATGAATGCCTAAATGTATATTCTGCCCAGAATGTTTAGGCCATTCTAGGAATTGATTCAAGTGGCTATTAGTCAATAACCTTCTTTGAATTAAGTAAGCTCAAGAGACAAATTGTCCAGAACAATCAGGTTAGTGCACTAACAGATACATAGGCATGAAATACAAGATCATATCAGGTTTTCCGCTTATAAACATTATGTGTCTAACAGTAATAAGACATTTTATATTAAAATTTAGTAAAAAATTAATGCTGTAATCTCCTCACCAAAAGATTTGTCAAATCTCCACTAGTTGACATTAGCTTTATCTCTTCTCCTCTTTCAACTATGTAGTGCATATTTTTATACAAATATTTGTTTAGGAAGACAGTTGTATTGCTCTTCTAGTCCCTATTAATGTCTAATTTCTGTTTTCAGTCTTACTAAATATCTAACACAGATATCCAGGATATTATCAATTAATTTCCTAGGTTAACAATAGAAGATATAAAACCCTTTTTTTTTTGATCTTATGTAAATCTAACTCATACTTACCTTAAATTCAGTTAAATCTCAGTGTACTGCTAAGCTTCTTTGTCAGGTTTTATTTCTACCGAGTCCTCTCTCATCACTTTTCCAGGCTAAACAACTTGTTTATTGTGGTGTCGTTGTTTATAGGTCTTCAACATCCGTATTCCAGCTAGCACCTTATCTATGTATTTATTGAGGTCATTTGTTATCTGCTTTAGACATAACAGGTCATAACAGGTATTGTTGTCTTAGTCTTCTACGGGTTTTACTATAAATTAATACCCTATTTGCAGAAGAAAAAAAAAAAAAATATATATATATATATACATATATATATCAGATCACAGAATTTGCTTGATATTTAGACAAATATTTAGATAAAATGTGTATTATTTGCTTTTAGCTTGGCAATTGGTTGACTAAATTTAGCATAACCTGGGGGCATGGGCTGAGACAAATTACAGCAAAGTTTTGTCCCTGTATCCAGGGATAAAAATTTAACTCTGAAGAAGCTTCATGCTATCTGTCTCCTGATAGTACTTTGCTTTCTGTTGGCCCACAATCTAGGGAGGAAAGCTTTGCTAAATGCATTTTTGTTTGTTTATTTGTTTGTTTGTTTTGTTTTATTTTTTTTTTTTTGGGGGGGGGGGGATTGTTTGTCTGTTTGCTTTTTTCTTGAAGTAATTTAGAGTAACTGAATTCAGTCACACTCCCCCCTGTAGGGCTTCTTTTGCAATCCCAGCATGTAGACGTCTGTGTTATGTATTTCATTGACAGAAAGCATTAACAGTTTCACTTCTGGATGTCATGTGGACTGACTGGATGGACATTCTTGTGTGTTCACCTAGGGAGGCAGTAGGACAAGGTTATATGGGAATGGAGGTGCTTCCCTTGCACATAGGTGCATGCACAGAAGCCCAGCACTGCTACCTGACACTTGTGTGACTCTCTCCTAATTCCAGAAGTATCACCATTACTCAGGTGCATTTATTTTTGGTTTGTAACTCCACCAACAACAATGCTATCATCTACCCATATTGCCTGAGGTGGGATTAGTTGAAGAGGGTCCGAATCTCCTTGCCTGTGCAGACAACACTGGGTGCCTTTGTTAGTCTTCCCTGCAGACCAGAGCTCTGCTGCTCAGCACCACTTCCCCAACCTCTCACACAACACACACTGGAATGGCTCTATTAGTAAATAACCTTTTGCTAAGTGACGAGGAACAAAATCACAGAAGCAGAGACCAGAACACAGCATACCCCGTCTTAATGGGACAGTTTACCTGCTCAGATTCAGTGTTGTTCTCTGTCTCTCACTTGTTCACTGTCCTGTCCTTTATATACCATGTTGTGTCCTTTTCTCACACTGCTCCCACATCTCTTTGTATTTGTTTCTCACATGCACACTCCCTCTATATACTTCTTTCTCACAGTATAATCATGTTTGGCACTCCTTGAACAATTTTGTTCTCTACATACTCCAGCTAGCTGAGTCTGAATTTTTTATACAGTCATCTAAGGAGCAAAAGAACAATTTCCTCCCCTTTGGCTCATTTTTTTCATGCACGTGATTTATTTATTTATCTACCTATCTATCTATTTATTTATTTATTTTATATTCCAGCAGTGCATAGAGTCCTTAGGTATCTGGGCCTCATTGTATAAAACACAATATAATCAGAAAGCATCTAGGTATATTTATGCTAAGTTATCTAGGGATAAACTGTGTAAAAAAAAAAAAAAGGTAATTCCACTGGTTTCACTTTTCAAATAGAGAGTGAAGAAAATAATGGAAATATTCAGGTACCTTCAAATAGTCATCTTGAGGGACCATCAAAAGTGACTGACAAGAAATTTCAGGTAAAGGCTATAACCTATTATTAGTCTTCTGAATGCAACCTACTTCACTGCTTAAGGAATGATCCCATAACATCTCTTGAATTTCTCTTGCTCCACCTCCCTTGAAGTGCAGAAGTTATTTTTTTTCCTTCTAGACTCTGCTTCCAGGAACTGTCTATAATGCTAGCAAAGTCAGCTGTAAATATTAATGGGAATATGAATGCATCCTCTGGAATGCTAGCCTTATTCAAATTCAGTTATCTCCTATTTTTCTGTGTCAATGTGGATCAAGTAGATATTGTTCACAGAGGCTGTCAGCACAGGAAAGCCATAGCGTAACTTCAAGAGCATAAAAACTCCCCCATTCAAAACTCTCAGTTTTGTAAGAAATCCAAATGATAGTATTCACATTCTTTTTGGACATAAAACCAGAACTGAGGTATAATTTTCCTTAACTTGTTCACCAGAGGACCAAGCCTAAATATGGCCTCTAACTGCAAAGGACAACTATCAGCCAGTTAGCTAAACATGGGTGACAGGAAAATGTTTAAACAAATTCCTAAACCCACCAACCTGTAACCACTTGAAGGATAATAAGCAAAAAAAAAAAAAAAAAAAAAAAAAAAAAAAAAAAAAAACAGACAAAAAAAATCAATATCTCAATATGGATTTTTCAAGAGAAATATCATTCTAGTTCCCTCTCTCATTGGGCTAACAAGTTCTAGTGGATAGGATAGAAAGAGTAAATATGGTATATCTGACTTTAGAAAAGTTTTGAGGCACAGTTCCTGCTACGTTTTCTTACGCAAATTTGGAAAATACTGTTGAAGTGGATTTAACAAGAATTTGCTTTCAAAATGGAAGGACCTGACAAATTGGGAGAACCTGCCAAAGTCTCTTCCCATTAATATTCAGTATAAATATTATGAAACAGGATGATGAAGAAGGGGGTTAGACCCATAAAATTTCCATATGAGATGAAGTTGAGGAGTGTAACATGCACTGAACAGGAGCAGAATTAAGAACTCAGAAAATTAGAGGACTAGTCTGAAATCAATATAATGAAGTTCAATAAGGCCAAATGAAAAGTTCTCAGGGAAAGAAACAAAAATTAAATTCATAAATACAAAATGAGAAAAAGCATAGTAACTGGGCAGCTGGCAACACTGCAAGCAAGGCTTGGGGCGTGCAGGGGATACACACAAAATGAGTCAGTGCTTGAGATGTTGTCACAAGAGACAAGTCTCATTCTGAAATCTCATTACATACAAGACACTGCTAGTTAAATATTAACATGCAGGTAATTATTAATGCTAGGTCATTATTGCACTCCCCAGAACAAGTGGGGACTCAATGACAATATTATGTCCCAGTTTGAAAACCATCATTAAATAATGTTACTGCTAAACTGGAGAGAATGTCCTAGAAATGGACAAAATTACATGATCTAAAAAACTTTACAGGGAAAGCTGAAGAAAATGTTCAGGCCAGAAAAGAGAAGACTGAGACAGGACATTATAATCATATTAAGATATTTGAGACTGCTAGAACAGTAATAAACTGTTCTCGTTGGCAGCGATCAACCAGATGAATAATTGGCCTAATTTAAAACAAGAGATATTTAGATGTTACATAAATAAATGAATAAATAAATAAAAAATCCTAGCTTTCAAAATATATTTTAGCACAGATTTAGTTATCTCTGAAGGTAACAGAAATCCTAGCACTTAAGAATTTGAAGAACAGCTCCAGTTAGAAAAATGTCTGTCCCAGATACTGTTTGACCCTGATTTGGGAATGAGATCAATTACCTTCTAAGGTCTCCTTATAGCTTTTTCTTTCAATGAAGTCTATGATTTCTTTCAGAGCTTAAAGAAACCTCAAGTACTGGATATGCATCTGTCACTTCATCAGTTAAACCAAATTTTATAAAAAGGTCAGATTCATCCTGGAAAAATGTGTGGCATCCACTCGCCAATATTTACAATCTGTGTTGTTGATGTCACTGTTTTTTGTTCTGGATCAGTTTGCAGCATTTTCCAATCGCACATGCTGATTGTCACAGTCTGACACACAGTCACCTGCATCTTTTAAGGACCACTGGTTCATTGATTTAAGCCAAATCCCATCTGTTCATGTTTAGCTGGTCATTGTCTTGAATTGTTTGTCCAGTCACAGTAGTACAATTTACTCAGATAACAATTTTAAATGGACATAGAAGCCATAACATATATTTTTGACTACGATACCCTACTATAACCATTTATCACTGATTGTCTCTCCCTAGTGGAAAGCAGACTTAATAATGTTTGAGCTCATGTTGAACTCCTGAACTCCCCATTTTCATGTGAGCGTGTACTTAGACAACTACTGAAGACTGAATAATACTTTGTCATTCACCCTTGACAGTTTTTGTATAGGTCAGAAGCATGTTTCTGGACATTTTGAATAATAATGGCAACGAGAATATTTTGTGAAGCTGCTTGCTTAAGTAGTGGTCAAGCTATGGCAGAAATGAAAACAGCTTTTCACAATCACTCATTTGGAAAAATTAAAAGAAAAAAAAAATGAAGAGGAAGAAATAACAGAAGAACAGGGAGATCATTGACTGCTTTCATTTGTAGAAAATAAACACTTGTTGATGCCAACTGAGCAATGAAACTATGTCCTTTGGGAACAGAGCATTAAGAAGAGCTCATCTTAGAACAAACAGAATAATCAAGGTAAAGTCTATTCAATTACGCAAATGCCTTGATCATTACGGAAATTTTAATAAATATGTACTATATCATAGACACAAGGTAATAATCATGAAGAATCGTAATAATAGAATTATTGATTCCATGATAATATCACAGAGGATTTACATTTGACAGATTGTTTCAGGGGACTAGGCTTATAGGCTATGGAAATATTATTATTTCCTTAAAAATACATTATTTTAAATAAATCTATTGTGCCCCTAAGTTCCTATCCCAGAACCCCTTAGAAGATGACTGAGATAAATGTGTATGAAATATGTATGATATATCAGAAGGGATATCTCCAAACCAATGTTGTTCAATATTTTTATTCCATGATCCACTTCAGTCACAAAATAACATTTTAATTACTCTATAGGGGATTGCACTTCATCCCAGGATGGAGCTCCCACAAATGTAGTGCTGCTCCTCTCATTTGTGTCATAGCTGCAAGGATGAGATATGTAACCTCAGGCAAACTAGGGCTGTTATTGTATACCCGTGTACTGTAGAGATATCTTCCTACTACACCTTTTTGTGTCTTCTCTGCAAGATATCATTTATACCATCTTACATAATGAGTTAACAACTCACTGATAAAAAGTTTGAAAAATTCTGCTCTAAAGAGGATATATCTTAATTTGGCTTGGCTAACAGGAGCTGGACCAGCCTAATTAAAGATCTGTGTTGCTAGGCATCATATTGAATGGGGGCACAAATCTATAAATGATGGGCAGTGTGGTGAGTGATTTCCCTAAATCCACTCACAGCTGCTTAAATCCCAGTTTTCCAAACTGAAAAGATATAAAGGAATCTTGGCATAAGAAAGTTGGGCAAATGATTTTGCTATTGTGTAAGGACATTTTAGCAAATCTTGATAGCCTTTTTGCATTTTAAGAATTTTTAAAACAGAAAAAGATTTATTTTTAGGAGGCAAGTAATCATTACATAGTTCAGCACAGTATGTAAGAACAGGTTTAGCTTCTATTGAAAAGCAGATTATTTTCATTTGGAAAAGAGATGAGTGCACTTGCCTAAGGACCTAATATTAGAAGACTATAAATACCCAACATGAGACTGTTTCTCATCACGTGTTTATGTATGGATAAATGCCTTTGGTTTTAGCTAGACAAGTTTCAAAATTTGGTGCGATTGAAAGTGAAAATGACTCTGTGCAAGTGTGAATGTGAAAATCTTACTGCTATAGAGAGACCATAATCATCAGTGCAATAAAAATGTAAAACAATGTCTATTAGAATTTATAAGTGAGTGAGGGCTAAGTTCTTTTGAACTTCTCTCCAAATGTCCCAGTGAGATAGTTTCAATATTTGGCTGCTTTGCAAACATGGGAAAAGAAGACAAATTCTTCAAAACCAATGTCACTAAGAGAAAAAAATATTGAAAACACCAAAGAAAATAACAAAAAGTCAAGTTAATTTTTTTCTTCATGAACAGTAGGACTGGTTATTCAAAGTGGGGTAATAAAGTGAGGTGAACAAAACTGACGACAGTAAGATATGTTGAAGGCAAACTAGAATTCTTTTCTGTTTAAATATCAGTGTCTGCTCAGGTTCACTGACAATAAGATGTTCTTTAGTCCAGTCATATTTGCAGAACTGCAGTTTAACAAAAGATTCTTCGAAATCTCTTATATCTAAAGAGAAAACTGAGTCCTTTGATGTTGTTCATTGCTTATCTATAGCTCTCCTTTGGAGTTTCAAGATACCAGCTTTCAATAAAAACAGAACAAAATATGCAAAAACCCTTTACAACTGTAGAATAAACTAAATATCATAGAGGTAATACTGAGAGCTACAAGCCATCACCCTGTTTGCACATTACATGTAGTTCCATCTACCATATCTGTCTGTAATATCTAGCCATCTAGCCACGTACATGCCCTCCCTAGCAGATGCTGCCTGTCTCCTGTGCTCCCTGCTGTATACCTGTGCAGCTTCTCAACAAGACTCCATCTGATATCATCTGGAGCAACTGAGTGTAAAAAAGATGGAGACTATAACTAAACAAAGCATTTAAGTCAAGATTTGAGGGAGTTTATCTTGAGACTTGAGGTTACCATAACATAGGCAGCAGAAGTCCTTAGTGACTGGAAAAAGGGAAACATCACTCCCATTTTTAAAAAGGGTAGAAAGGAAGACCAGGGGAACTACAGACTGGTGAGTCTCACCTCTTACCTGGCAAGATCATGAATCCTCCTGGAGGCAATATTAAGGTACAGGCAGGACAAGGATGTGGTCCAAGACAGCCAACATGGCTTCACTGAGGTTAAATCATGCCTGACTAATCTGGTGACCTTCTATGATGCAGTTACTGCATCAGTCGACAAGGGAAGACCAAGTGATGTTATCTACTTGGACTTCTGTAAGGCATTTGACACAGTCCCACACTAATTTATAAATTGGAAAGATACAGATTTGAAGGGTGGACCATCCAGCAGATAAGGAATGGCCACACCCAGAGAGTAGTGGTCAATGGTTCTACGTCCAGGTGGAGACCAGTGACAAACAGTGTCTTTCAGGGTTCTGTCTTGGGACTGGTGCTTTTCAATGTCTTCACATATCTTCAGGTAGATAATGACAGGGCAAGGGGGAATGGTCTTAAGCTAAAAGAGGACAGATTTTAGACTAGACATTAGGAGGAAATTCTTCACTGTAAGGGTACTGAGACATGAACAGGTTGCCCAGAGAAGCTGTGGATGTTCCATCCCTGGAGGTGTCCAAGGCCAGGCTGGATGGGGCCTCGGCCAACCTGATCTAGTGGGTGGCATCCCTGCCTATGAAAAAGGGGTTGGAGTTAGATGATCTTTAAAGTCCCTTCCAACGTGAGCCATTCTATGATTCTATGGCATATAGCTGTTTCTTTCAGGGCAAACACTCTAAAAGCCAAAGAGATAAAGGAGCTTGGTTTTCTGAGACCCTAAGAGTTAAATTATGTTCTTACTTTCCTTATTTTCTTTTACAAGTCTTGAAGACTTGAAGCTACTCTGAAGATGAGAAGATGTAGTTACCTAAAGGCTAAACAGTAAAACCTAAGTTATTGATCCAGGAAAAGCTGTGGTGGCAGTGGCTGTGGTGGGAGTAGACCTTGTCCCTGACACAGCCCCTGAGAACACTCCTGTGACTGCAGCACTGTGTGAAAGTAAAACTCACAATCATGTCCTCCTTCAACTTTTGCCAAAGAAATGGGATCCAAGTGCATTTTTAGCGAGCATGGTCATGTCCAGGAGTACCTGCTGGGACCCAAGAGCCCTAAGGTGTGGGACGAGATAAACCCAGCTGGTTTCTGGGTCTCTGCTGGGGGCTAACAACCCCACTGGGAGGAGACTGTAGCTGTGTGTACATGCAGCCATAGGGATCCTGGAATCCAGCAAGCAGCATGTGGAGTTTCTGCACTGCCCAACTAGGGGGTCTTGGGTCTTCATTGTGAAATTCAGTGCATCAGATGGAAAGCTACAGCATTTTGGCATCCACAGCATTGCCCTTCTTTGGCACATGGCTGCTGATATTCTGCCTACATATGGTATTCCTAAATATTCCTAATCCAGGTTATCTGGCTTTTGTTCATAGAGTAAAACAACAGAGTGTAAAACTGGGATTCTTGGATTGGCAATTGAAAAGAAAAATAACCCTCATTCACATACAACAGAAAAAGAATCAAGGCCCAACTTCAAAAAGCATTAATAGTACCAAGTGCCCAATGTGATTGTCATGTAAATTGCACAGAAATCAGTCATAGTGAACTTTCCTTGGTGTTCAGTATGCATTGGAAATAAATACATCATACCGGATTTCCTTATTCTATTTAACTGAAGCCATCACCTCAGCTAACTGGATTGTTTCTAGTTTCCAAGCCTGACTGTGGGAAAAAAAAAAAAAAAAAAAAAAAAAAAAGTGAAAATTGGTTAGGTTGGAAAAAAATGCGTGAAATAAATAATTGACAGAAATAAACTGAGTAAGATCAGTAACGGCTTAGAAACTTTCCCTGTTATGTAGAAAAATAAAAATTATAAGATTATTGGGTATCATTTCATAAAAGGAATTCTCATTACAACCAAATTTATTTATTTATTTATTTTTTCTGAAGAGCAGATGACATAATGGACACACTGCAAACTGGTACAAGAAGTTGTGAAATCCCTAAATAAAACAGATGCTGTTTTAGGAAAATCAGAGGTTCAATTCAAATATAATTAATTGTTGGCACTAAGTGCTTGCTCCTTTGTAATTTTAAATAATTTATTAAGACATATTTAATGATTTATTAATGATAATTAGTGATGATGTTTATTCCTATCCAAGCATAATATATTTCTTCCCTGCTGAAGAGGAAAGATGAATTCATTCTTCTGGATTTTATTTAAGTCTTATTAAAATAAAATGATATGATTGATAAATTCAAATTAGAGCAGGTGTGTAGGAACAGAGGCACAGAACTACAAAGCTGTTGAGGAATCTAGATGCAGTTGAAATCAGATTAAGTGAGGGCTGCATATAAAATCGGAACCATGTAGGTCACTTTGGGGAAGTTAACAGAAAGTCTAAGTTATGTTAACAACCCAGCTGAAGTGCTAAAAAAATCAACCAGTCAAATTTTAAAAAGACATAAAAACAGACAATAACTCATTCAAGTCCTGTCAGCTCCAACTCATTTAATTGGAAAACCTCCCAGACACTAACAGAAATTTTATCCATTCCTAACATAGGTGCTACAGCAAAATGACATTTGGTAGCTGCCAAACAAAAAAAAAATTGCTTCTCCTGTCATTGAAAAATGCATGAGACATTATGTATGCAACGGTTCCTGTTAACCAGTGGGAAACCAGGTAACTAAGTTATTGCTTAACTAAGTAGTTACTATTAGCAATCTTGTTCTAAAAAGAAAATAATTATGACATAAATATGACCTTCAATATAAATTACACTAAGAAAGCAAGGTCATTGTTTGACTAGTATTTGTAAAAAAAAAGATTAATGTCTCCTAAAATGTTCCAGCTTAAAATCTGAAGTTATGGGACAGTAAGAATACATGGATGGCATCTCTCTATTTGTTTCCCGAAACTATTTTTCAGACTAGTTTCCTCTTTCGTTACTCTTGTGGAATGGATGCATCTCTTTCAAATATTTTATTTACACAAGCAAAGCATTAATTTTCTTTACTCTTTTATGGAAGTATCACAACAATATATTTATATCACCAGCTGTAGGTACATTCTGCAGCTGTGATGGTTGCCTGTTTGCACAGGAACCCAAGACCTAGAGGCACACTGAGTGACAGTCACTATTCCTACAGCAGACAGAAGGATATCTGTCGGGAACATCAGTGTCCGTTTTGTAGGAAAAAGCAAAAAAGTGATGGATTAGCATCTGCAAAAGGCAATGGGAGTTCTGTCTTCACCTTCATGAGAGCAGCAGAGAGGCCAGAGCTGTCTCCATATGAAGATTATTATTAGCTTCTGTTTTGAAACCAATAAAAATTCCCATTAAGGACTTGCTCTAGTGAATTTATAATTACTGGCAAGAATTTGTTAATACCATGATGATAAACCATGTCATATGGACAGTATAATTTACTAATGAAATACCACCTCTTTGCAACTTTATTAGCCTGTCCTAATAATTAATCATTGGAATAGGTTACAAAGTGACAGACTTTAATTTTAATGTAATATTTAGATGCTTATCATCCATGCTTAAGGACTGTGATAAGGTTATAGCTCAACTCCCTAATATTAATTTCCGCAAAATACAAGTTATCTCTTCATTGCACTTTAGCCACCATTTACTTTATGCCTTTTATTCTGTAGAAGCTATAGTTATCATATCATAGCAAATTTATCAAGATGGAGACATTTCCTGACCAATCACATTTAAAACCATTTCACTTCTTCACAGTTTAATATCCAAATGTTAGTTTGTATTTTCTATTAAAAAACAACTACAACAAAACAAAACAAAAAACACAGCTAACAGTATAATGAGGACTGAATTGGGTTAATGAAAAGAGCTCAGCTGTCACACCTTCAGTGGTCTTTGTTGGAAAGATTGGTACAGTCTGTTGGGGAACAGGCACATTGTCACAACTCTTACAGAGCTTTTCTGAGAAATATTTCAGTGTCAACACTCTGGAGTGGAGTTTTCCACCTGTCTGCAAATCCTTAGGTCCCACAGGCTCCTCCATTGCAGACCATTGGGCTCAGATGGACCACTTGGTAATTTCCTCTTTCCCATCCCCAGCTAACCCATACCCTGTGCAACCTGGATGCAGACACATGGGAATCTAGTGGTATTTGTAGATCCCTGAAGTCTCTCAATCCTGAATGATTTGGACCCCTATCGGCACAGATTTCTCTCTATGTCCAGCTCTCTGGATATCCTGGACGTCTTGGATACTCCAGGACCTCACAAATGTCAGTAGATGCATATGTGAATCTACTGAATTATGGTCCATGATCTACCAAGTGCCCTTTTAGAATATGCTCACCCCCTCTGGTCATCTTGCACTGAACCCCTCTGGGAAGATGATGGGGAGGGACACGGAACTGTGTACTGCTTTGATATCCCAAACACATAACCTGAATGAGCAAATGGAAAATCCACATTTCAGGAGAAAATCCAAAAGAAGTCAGTCATTCTTGCAGGCCTTAGGACCTGTAAGCCCTGGACACTGGATATCTCCAACAACAGGTCAGGGTCTCAGGCCTTGGACTCTGCTGATGCCAATACTTCAGGACATTAATGGGAAAGCTTTCTCAGACATTCCATTGGTAATAGTCATCTTGAATAACTCCAGACACTGAGCAAAGCAGGTGATAGGCAAAGTGATAGGCAAAGAGCCCAAGAAGTGATGAATACACTGGTTTCCAGGCAGACCTGCACTTCCTGCAAACTCGTGTCAATATTTAGCCAGCAGAATCACAAGAGCTTGCTACTGATGGAAGCTAAATCCCTGAAGTAAATTCTACAACCACACACCTACCAACATAGACCTGCATGGGGGCTGTCATGTGCTGGGTGTTCTTAGAGCTGGAGAAATACCAAAGTGTCACTGGGTGTAGTTCAAACTGAGGCTGATGTGGGAAGACGCCCACTGTTGGATCATACACATTGCCAGAAGGGTTTCCTGGAAGAAGTTCCCAGGGCTGGTGCTACCAGAACTATTCCTATTGTATCAATAACTACATTTTCATAATTCCCTCAAGAATATTCCTGCAGGGAGTCACAAGGTAATCTTGAGCAAATTAGAGCTTCTGAGTGTTGCACTCAGCACCTTGAAATGTGGATTGAAAATACTTTGTCTTGCTTATTTTCATAGGTTTTAGGGCCACAGGAAAAAAATGAAGAAAAGGGAAGTTATTGTCACTCAGATGGTATAGTCCATGTGTTTGCTGCAAAACAGGAGACTTACCATCTCCAGTGAAAGTCCAGTACACACTCTGTGGTGATACAGAAAAAAGTAACAAAATATATTGGATAAGGTATATAGAGAAAACTGTCTTATTTGATACCACAGTGTTTCTACAAAATGAAAAAGAAACAAATGCTTAAGTCTCGCAAAGTCTTTCTGCATTTTATTTTCATGACTTTAATGCCAAGTGCACGTAAATTCTTAGTAGAAAAGACCAGAACCAAGCCTTACCACAGCTGTCTAACCACTAGGTTAGCCAGCCCAGCTCTTGTGCCACTTCCCCACCCAGTGAAACTGTATTTTGAATTGTACTGCTGGAATGATAAAACATGCTTCAACCTGAATATGGAATTGAGTTTACTTCCTAGGTGAGAGCTCTACAAATCAGGCTACTATAGACTATTTGGGGAAGCAGGAAAGCAACGTCACTTTCTCTTGCCAACCTTTAGAAGCCTGTAAATGCTTTGGGGGAGTTTGATCTTCATGGAGTAGTAGGCAGAATTTGAAAAGCTGTCACAAGCTGTAGGAGAACTGGCTGTCAGAAACTGGTTCCATATTCACAACAGAGAGATGAGGACAGTTAGTTTTCAGGGAAAGAGTGACTAAAGAGAGGGCAAGGCAAGAGGTAAGAATCTGATGAAAAAGAGGTGGGGAATGTTCATGGGATTATGGATAAGTAGAATGAAAGGAAGAAAATAGAGGACTGAAAATAGACATGCAGAAAAGCTACTTTTAGGATGTGAAGCCCAAGCAACTGTATATATCTATATGAGACAGGCACAGAGATTGAGACTGGGACAGAGTACACACAAGATAGGGCAGCCTGCCTTCTGTTACTATGGAGCTGAGGGCTCCATTTTAGGACTAGTCCACTTCAATAGTTTCATAAGCAATTTGGATGAAGAACTTGAAGGTTTTTTGAGTAAGTTTGCAGACAATACCAAATTGGGTGGAGCTGTGACTCTGTCCAAGGGTGGTGAGGCCTTGCTGAGAGATCTGGACAAATTAGAGAGCTGAGCAATCACCAACAATATAAAGTTTAACAAGAGGAAGTGATGGATTTTGCACCTGGCTATATGTACAGAATGGGGGATGAGATGCTGGAGAGCAGCCCTGCAGAAAGGGATCTGGGGGTTCTGGTCACAGCCAGATGACATGAGCCAGCAGCATGCCCTGGCAGCCAAGAGGGCCAGCTGTACCAGGGGGTACATCAGGCCCAAAGGGGTACACCCAGGGGTGCATCAGGCCCAGCACTGCCAGCCAGACGAGGGATTGTCCCACTCTGCTCCACACTGGTGCAGCCTCACCTCAAGTACTGTGTGCAGTTTTGGGTGCCACAATATAAAAAGGGCATAAAAAGGGCATAAAACTCAGAGAGTGTCCAAAGGAGGGCTACAAAGATGGTAAACGGTCTGGAGGGCAAGACATATGAGTAGTGGCTGAGGTCCCTGGGTTTGTTCAGCCCCAAGCAGAGAAGGCTGAGGGGAGGCCTCATGCTGGCCTGCAGCTCCCTCACGAGGGGAGCGGAGGGGCAGGCGCTGAGCTCTGCTCTCTGGGGACAGCGACAGGACCCGAGGGAACGGCATGGAGCTGGGACAGGGGAGGGTCAGTCTGGGGGTTAGGGAAAGGTTCTGCACCCAGAGGGTGGTCGGGCACTGGGACAGGCTCCCCAGGGAAGTGGTCATGGCACTGAGCCTGCCAGAGTTCAAGAAGTGTTTGGACAATGTTCTCAGACACATGGTCTGTATATGTTTTTTTTGGGGGGTGGTCCTTTGAGGACCCAGGAGTTGATCTCGGTGTTCCTTGCAGGTCCTTTTCAGCTCAGATATTCCATGATTGTATGATTCTTTTTCTTTATCTAAACAACAATGATCACCCGGGGGTAAGAAGGGCAGATATGATTGTGCACACTCCTCTCGAGAGCTGAGAGTGGATGCCAAGTCTCCCAGTGTTGGCCATTGCTAGATTGACACTCAGCGGAAACTACACCATCCTATATTCTGCTTTTCCCAGCAAAATGATCCCCTGCTTCTGCTGTCAGCTGTTCTATGAGTTTAAGTGGTGGAGCTCTCTGCAGTCATTCCTAAAGCTTTACCCTGTGGGTTGCTTGTTCTGAGCTTTGTGATTCTGAGCTTCATGATTAAAATCCAAGCAGCACTCATGCGGGTGCTGTGTGTTGAATACTGTGGATTTATTTATTTATTTGTGTGTGTATCTGTGAGTGTGTGTGCAATAAATATTGTATGGATGTAATTACTGTCTACGGAGTTATTAATTGGCTTGTATACCCAAGAAAGTCAATTTGCTCAAGAAAAGGTCAGGAGACAGACTGTAGTATTGCTTCTTCTGCTTTGTGACTCTGAGCAGAAAATGCTGTAAGATTTCAGTAAATCTCATTAAACTTCCAAATTCAAATCTACATTTTAAAAAGGTAGATTTTCACAGGCAAGGCTATGAACTTTCTGATTAACCTGCACACACATACATGCATAGAAGAGGATGGTAATATTTATCAAAATCAATGCAATTACAGACCAATTTGTGTTTCTATTATATTTTTTTTTCATAATCCAGTCACAAATAAACCTCGGATTACCAATCCCAAATTGTGAATTCCAAACAAGGAAAAAGCTTGCTTTTTTTTTTTTTTTATCTCTTTGTAGTTGCTGTTGGGATCCACCTGGCCAGAAGCAAAATGCCAAGGACAGGAAGAGAGAAAGGGAAGAACTTAGATGAGTAAAATAGTGGAGCCAGATGATAGGGGTCCTCTACTCAACCAAGAACCCATAACATCAGTCCATTTCATTTAAATCACCTGCTTAGATATCTCAAACCCCGGCAGCCAAACTGCATGTAGCACTTATCTGATGGTCATTGTGGTGAAATTGTTCTACTCCTTCTCTGACAACTAGGACTGTTACTGGATCTCCGTATGGAAGGTCAGCTAAGCTTGGAGGGTACCCTACTGGGCTAGGAAGGCAGGCAAAACAAGCAAAAGCAGGAACAGACATAACCAGAGCATGAAGGACCACATCTTGTCCCTCTTTCTCTCTTTCTCAAACCCCAGGGATGCCATTAGGTCAGTAGGACATGCTGAGGTCAACAATGGCAGGCTGGCCCTAGATGCATGACTGCTCAGCACAGTCTTTGCTTCACTGAAATGCACTGCTTGACATACAGAGCTCAGTCCCTGCTGCCACAGCCCCCAGGGACCACATCACTTTTCCCCTGTCAGCCAAAACAATGGGCAGAGCTTTGCCACCATTCCCTGCCCCCAGACCACCCATGTTCCTAGCACATGCTGAGGAACTGGAAATACAAAGGGTCAAGACATTAAGGCTATAAAAAAATACAAAATAAAAAGAAAGGAAAGGAAAGGAAAGGAAAGGAAAGGAAAGGAAAGGAAAGGAAAGGAAAGGAAAGGAAAGGAAAGGAAAGGAAATGCGAGGAAAGGAAAGGAAAGGAAAGGAAAAGGAAAGGAAATGCGAGGAAAGGAAAGGAAAGGAAAGGAAAGGAAAGAAAAGAAAAGAAAAGAAAAGAAAAGAAAAGAAAAGAAAAGAAAAGAAAAGAAAAGAAAAGAAAAGAAAAGAAAAGAAAAGAAAAGAAAAGAAAAGAAAAGAAAAGAAAACTACTGAGATTTTCCTCTCTATATCAAATTCATACTTGCTTGATCACCTCACTTCTGAGAATCTTCTGGGCCTCAGCTTGACCTTGGTCTATGAGCAATTAGTCAGCAATGAAACAGCTTTGCCACTTTACAGACACTGAAGGGGGGAAACAGTCACCTTCAGGAAGAACAGAAGCTCAGCTGCAGATTTGGAAATGCCAGCATTAGCCTTAGGCACCTAAATATCTATGGGGATCTGATCCTAAATTGCAGTTCTTTCCTCATAATAATAAATACTGCTGGAGCTTTACCCTGTGGTCATATAGAATGGTTGTCACTGCACTGCACACACTCACAAGCTTTGAGAGCTGTGGGTTAGCAGTTACCTTTAAAAGGCATGAATAATAACCACACCTTAGTTTTTGAGATCCAAATTCAGAGGAAAAAAAAATCAATTTCATGGTAATGTATGGCTGTTCATGAAGATACAGCTTTTCTCTTTGCTTTGATATCTTTTTCATAGAAGTCATAACATGCACTTTTCTTGCAATAATGGCATACCATGAAATTCAGTCTAGTTTCCTGAGGAGGATCAGGTTAAAGACCTACTATCGCTGGGATTTATGTTATATTATTATGTTGTTGTTAAATTTGATAACAAAGTAGATAAAACGCTAAATGGCAGAGCTTGCAATAGGAGAGAAATCAGGCTTAATTATATTGCAGTTCCTTAGAGTCAGAACAGCAAAGTAATAATACATTTGCATTTTAACCAAGGGAATTCACATTTCATGTTAAAACAGCATCTTTATCTCCTCTGGTTTGTCTTGGTTCTTCACAATTCACATTGCTAGTGAACTTTGTAGCTTTGGAGTGTCAATACATATTTTGAGTAAATTAGAGCTATGTATCAGTGAGGAAATGACTGTAGAATATTGTAGAGTACAATCAAAAGGCTGTATGTTTTTGTTGTTGTTGTTGTTTTTCTGGAAATGTAATGTGGCATGGAAATGTAACACACTTCAAAACATTCCAAGTGGCTTACATACTATGCAGGTTCATTTCTGCGTATCAACTGAGTATTGCTAAATTTAAATGGCCACTGATTTCTCTTTGATTGTTCATCCTTCACCAAGACCTAGTTGTAAAATCAGCTGTGTATTTATAATTTATCAGTGTACTGAACGAACTAGATTTCCCCATCCCAGGAAATTCAGAGTGCCTTCACTCCATTGTCTCAGTGGGAGTTGTGGAAGTTCAGTACATCAGTGTATCTTGTTCTTAATGCAATCCATGAGTTTTTTGTTGTTATTTTTGTTACTGTTGTTTGCTTTACAAGTACAAGATAAGGTTCCAAATCCTTGTTCAAACACAGAAGAATGATAATTTTTGCTAATATTCTCACTAATAAGGGTGCTGAAATAAGAGGAGCTAATGTGAAGTCAGCCATTCACACTTTCATAAATCATTCATGTAGTAAGCAGCTGGTGGTGCAAAAGTAATAGCACCCTCACTGCTACCCAGCTGATAAAACCCTTTTGTCTTCAATGCTGAATTTCACCCAGCTCTTCATATACTCGGATGAGATGCCTATTACCCACAGTGAAAAGGCAAAGAGAAATAAAGCAACCCTGAAGTATATGGTTAAAAAGTCAATAATTAATTTATTCTTATTCCCTGCTATCTCTTATTGCAGCACAAAGCCTGAGTTGCTGCATTAGGTCAAAACACACAGTAGGAGATGAGGTGGGGGTGGAACAAGCCATGAGAGGTTCTTACAATCCATGTTGTTCATGCAAGCATGACAGCTCCCAGGTGGCAGGTACTTATTGACTGTTCTGCAGCTCTGGAGAGGCTGCACCAGCTTGGCTTTGTGAGTTTTGCACAGCCAATACATATACACTCTCAGGATGAACTTATGACCCAGTAGACTCTAACATCAGCAGCAAGAATTTAAGCATAAATTTCCATGCTCTGTGCTGCTACAGAGCAAGAAAGACAAGTTCAGCACCTGTGCAGAATGGTGGCATTAGGAGGGGATGGTCCTCATATCTCCTTTCTTAGCTCACTTTCTGACAGCAAAGGCTTGGCAAAGGAGAGAGAGAATGGACCAGGAGATACAACAGCCAGAGTAAAAAAAAAAAAAAAAAAGTAAAAAAAGAAAAAAAAAAAAGTAAAAAAAAAAAAAAAGTGGATATGAGTATCAGAAAAGGAGAAACAGCAAAGTATTGCTAAATGGAACAAGACATCTTCGCATTTTGTATATCTCCAAAAAGGAGTAACGAGACACCGTGACAATTCTTTCCTTTTTGTTTGTCTGAAGTTGTCCCTAATTTAGTTAAAAATAAATGTTTGCCATGTGAGTTCCAGATACATGGATTTGCTAGCAATAACTGCATAAGCAAACTTCTGGGGGTTATTGAAGCAAATATTGCTGATTCAGATGTCTCTCACACTTCCTCTGGGATCTGACCCTTTTATGAAAATTAAAAGGTTCTTGTCAGTGTGGAAAGTGAATGAATAGGTGACCCAAAGCTTTAGTCACCATCCTTCTTAATCATGGCAATGTATCAAATGAAAGGAAAATGCACACACGCTTATAGTACTGTGGTCAACCAACCATTTCTGTAAACTACCAGGCAATGATAACAGCCACCCCTTCTCCCCTTCCTGGATGGGTTTCACTTTCAGAAACTGCTGATTAAGAAATTTCCCCAAAAAATCATGACCCAAAGCAAGAAGGAAAAGAACAGATTATATTTGTGATTAACAGTCTCAATCAATCTAACGTAAATGATGAACTCAAGATCATTGGCAATAGAAATAGTTGACTTAACAGATGGCAGGCAGCTCCTGTCAGAGGAAACCATTTTGAACATGAGCTTAATTGAATGGTTTAGATCTGTATAAATTAACATGTTTTAAAACTGTATATTCTCAGGTGGATTCGCAGAATAAATTTTTACTGTTTTTGGGGCCCTTTCGGTGAAATATTTGTTCTCAGAAGTTGGTTCCCAATTTTTGAGTGGCTGTGTATAAGAAAAATGAATGTACTGTCACCTGTCTTCAGGAATGAGGCAAATGCTTGCTAATGCAAGCTGCACTCTGCTTCTGGTGCTTGTGTTACTAAGAGTACTTCTTACAGAAATGTCTTACAGAAATTCTGTTGTTTGAGCAGTTCCTAGGGGCAAACACCTGCCTATATGAAATTTTATTAGGTAAATAATTTGAGTATTCAGTAACTGATCCCCTTGAAGATATTATTGTAAATTAGAAAAAAAAAAAAAACAACTATACAAAAACAAACAAACAAACAAACAACCCTTCTCCCCACCCAATTTAAATAATTAGGTTGCCCTCTGCTAACCATTTTTCTTGTTTTTTATTTGTTTGTTTGTTTTTGTTTTTGTTTTTAGTCTGTTGTGGATTGCTATATGTATGTGACAGCACATTAGTTCAGCCACAGAAGCTGTCCTTTCTAAGAGAACTGTTATGGACACCCAAATAATTCTTAACACCAGTCTAAGTCTGTGCCTCAGCATAATTGTTCATGAGAGCGGTAAACAGATGCTGCACATTACACTGACATTTGCAACAGAAGCGTGAGCAGTGTGGGTTTCCATATATTATGGCGCAAATCATGTGCTGTTCCTGTGAGATAAAGTGAAAGGAATTCAATACAGGTAGAAGAGTATGAATGGGATTTATTTTTTAGAAAACCTGAAGTAGAGAGAGGTCCAGCTCTACTTAATTTATCAACTTTATAAAAACACAAGAGGATAGGGTGGTACAATGGTGAGCCCTATTCTCCAGTGCTTCACACCATGCACACACAATCTCAAGGCTGAAAAATTCCCCAGAAATGAATATTTAATGCAAAAGAAGACAAACTATCTGTCAAAATTCCCTACCTTCCATGAGTTTCATTTCAGTACATCAGTATCTCATTTCAGACCAAATAAATCCTCAAAATATGCCTTTATTAAGATGACATCCTGTCCTGGCCCTCTGCATGTCCATGAATCTTCTCATGAGCTAGTTTTCCAGCTGCTCTACTGTCTATTTCTGCCACTATTACATTCCAAATACCCAGTTTTCTTTTGTTTTTGCCAAGGTCAAAATGGCTTGAGCTAGGCATGATAGAGCAAGAAAACTGGCCTCCTGCCTGTAATTTGACATCAACCAAAGAACCTTTCTGATTATGAAAAGACTCTCTTTATTTCAAGTTAATTAATATTAATCGCAGGTGATGGGCCAGATTCCCTAATGGCCTAAGGCATTCCAGTTCCACCAGCTCCAAGGCATTTGTATGCTCGTCTATCCGCTGTACATTTCTGAAGAAGTTATTGTGAGTTAAGTGAGAGTATTGATTTATAGCAAATGCTTTGCTCTGAAATAGCTGCCTAAGTAGCTTAACCCTTATTTCAGCAGTATTTTGTTTGCTTTCAGACATAACTTTGCATTTGTAACATATCTTAAGCCAAACAAATTGTAAACATCATGTAAAAACTCCAGGCCCTATACCCTTGGCAAAGGAATAAATACCTATTTATGAATGTCATTACTAAAACTGAATCAGGTTCTGTAGTCATTTATACTAGACAACCACTCATGCCAGTGTAGACAGCATGAGAGAAAAGTATATGGTTGTGACATGACTCCCTGTGAGCCAGAGGTGAAATTACCTTGCTTTTTCTTCAGAGCATGGACATTGCAAGACATCTGAAGACTGCAGTAATCAAAAGCAAGATTTATCAGAGTGTGAAAACAATAAATGAGAAAAAAATAACTCCTTTAACGACATAAACTCAACATTGCTGGGTGAGATAGAATAAATTAAAAGACTGGAAAATAAATCTCCCTCCTCAACGTGCCCTTCCAAGGGGCATCTTCTCTTCCAGTTTTGCTTTCCAGTCCAGCAATTTTCAGCATCTTTCTGGGTTACTGTGACTCTTATACAGTATATCCTCTGGCTCCCCAGGAAAACTGAAGGCATTGCTTTTGGCCTGCTCTTGGGATCCCACAGGTTGTTCCACTGCCACAGATTCCTGCTGAAGGGGTTGCTAGCTCCTCTTCTGCCCCATGTAGCCCTCTTGGAGCTGCTCCTTGATGAGTCTGCCCAGCTACTCATGGAAAAAGCTGTGCTGCTCTCCTCCTCTTTGTGGGACCAGCTACTGGACCCTCATTTCTGTAATCAAGGCAATGCAACTAGTCATCCTATCTTCCTGCCGCCTTGTTACACCTCCTAGCAAAATATAATATACAGAATATTTACAGTAAACTGTGCCCAAAAACAGTTCTGCCATCTGTCACAGCTGTGAATAATGAGTTCTTCATACTTCCATAGTTATACATTCAAAGATCTCCCTATAATTGCAGATATTAATAAATGTGGACACCTGGCATTCCTGTGACAGCTGTATTAATCCCAGTTAACAGATGGGGAAAATAGGGTGTGAAGATATCAAAGGCACATTCTACCTTACCTAACGACAGCTACCTAAACATAAGGCACCTTGTCTACTCCACTTAGCCAGGTACTGTCTTTAGCCTATAGAAAGAGACACGGGCACCTCCAAAGGGCAGTTTATCACACTTCTTCTGGACTCCAGCCTTTGGGATATACTGTCCTCTGGAACTGCTTGCCTGCATTCACTGACTGCATAAACAGGCTTGATGCAAAACCTCCAATCAGACAGCTCACTTTTAGATGTCTAAAATTAAATGAGATGATTTCATACCTGAATTACCACTGGGGAGTCCTACAGAGTGCTGAACAGGGGAGCACTCCCCAGGTTCAAGGGACAAGTGGAATGGCCACAGCTCCTCTCCTGGAGAGCACCTGGAAATAGGGCAGGTCCCAACCACCACCTTGAGCAATGCACAGGGATGAAGCAATGTGTCTTGTAAGGGTTTTTCCTTTTACTAGTGCTGTTGACAGCTGATTGTGAAATGTACAGTCTTTGGAAACTGGTGTCTTCCAGGCAGGGGGAGGATATAAAACTGAAGGGAACGAATTAGAGAAATGGAGTTAAAAGGAAACAGAGAGGACTAATACAAGTACAGCAAAGGTTTCTGAGTGCACCAAGTAGACAATCATTGAAAGCTACTGAAAGCTTTCCTATCTCCATGTGCAAGTGGTTTTGCAGGGAGGACAGCTGGCAAATAGAGTTGGTCAGATTGATCTATACACCTGTGTGTTTGGAGAGAGGCATGATCCAGCTCAGCTGGCACTGGGCTACAAGTCAGAAGGTTCCCAGCTTCCCATTTGGTTCCCTGCTCAGTCAGTGAATTGAAACGCCATTTCCACAGACAGGTCCTGTTCACTTTTTATGCTTCATTTTTCCCGATTTACTGAGCAAATGTAGTTTTTCTCTAACCTTACTTTATAAAATATTTTCGAGTTGAGTAAAAGGAAAAACTCATCTGCTGAGATAAAGATTTTAAGTTACATCTCTAATACTTTCTGTTATAATCACTTGGGGAAAAAAAGTTGTTGTGTTTTACTTTTTGTTTTGAGATTTCTATTTTTAGAAATGGGAAAAATCTATAGATATAAGGAAAATGAATGACTAAATGCATATGCCTTTATATACAGACAGATAAGGGTAGATTTTAGTACCACCAGGAACTCTTGCTACTTGCTAAAACAGAATTCAGGTATTCTCCTGGTGAAGTAAATAGCAAATTCCCATTGATTTATCCTGTACCAAAATTGAGCCAACTGTGAGCTGTGTGGTTTGCTTCCAAGGGGGACCACTGCCAAGGATAGCAATATTTTCTGCATTGTGATTTTCAGTAGAATTAGAGGTATCTGGAGTATAGGTAGCACAACAAATTTATTGCATTTGGCCCTGACTTTTTCCCCCATTCTCCCTCCAGCAATGTGCAAACGTCCCTTGGCTGTTCTGTGCACAGATTTATCAATCAGAGATTGAATGATGGGAGCATAGCACTGAGGGGTTTCATTCATGTAGTGGGTGTGTTTGGGCAGTTGCTACAGCTCTTAATTTGTTTGCCAAGTACATTTTCCTCATCCTTCCAAGGAGTCTGTTTCAAAAGGAACTTACCAGGGGCAGCTTCACTGAGGCACGATGGTGTCTTAGAACATGACAACCTGAGACAAACTCCTTTCCCCACTGACAGCAGCAGGAGTTTTGCTGTCAGGGGAAAAGTCTTGGCCTTCTATCTTTGATCCTGATTTCATCTAGTTGTTTATCAGCATAAAGGATTTTTAGGCCTCTCCAAAAACCTGAGGACAAGGGAAAAAATTATTTTTTTGTTGAGTCCTGTGACAAGTCTTGAAATTGTACTATGATGTGATTTATCACTTGCCATAAGGCAGAGCAAAATACATATGAATGTCTGATTTGCATCTCGCAATTTTCAGGTTATTTTCCAGAAGATTGTATTGCTGGTTCTGCCTTTTTCTGGCTACAACACTGTATTAATAAGGAAATAAATAGGAGGCTTATATGGTTAGCCAGATACAAAGTTTAAAAATGCTTTACAATGCATCACAATGTCAAAGTGTCTTTTCATATATCGTAAGGACTGCGAAGAATGGAAAGCCATGTGTTCCAACAGGAGTCTAGAGTGAAAGCAGCAGGCTGTTATTAATGAGAAGTATAATTTTTTGCTATAACCTGCAATATTTTAAGTTGGTAAGGCATATATGATATACTTCAAAATTGTTATCATGCTACTTTAATTGAGAATAAATAGCAAAAACTTACAGCTTGTCAGATATTGAATGAAAAGACATTTTTGGAACCACCTTTTCTCAGCTCCCAGATGTGCTCCCACATCCATGTGTTTGCTTCCTGTGAATGTTTCAAAGAGTTAGGCTATGTAGTGCACAAACCCATTCATATGCACAAGAGCTACCAGCTTAACGCAGTTAGAATTTGAATTTTTAGGCATGCATGGCAATTTTCTCCGTTTCATCTCTCCCAATGCCATTCATTTCAATGAGGATGATCTGCAAATTTACAATTACATTTAAAAGGAATTATTAGGGGTATGAGTCAGTGGAATCTGAAAAGCTTTTCACCAAATGAAGGTGTTTACGTTACGGTGAGAAAAACAGTGGTTTCAATGGGCTACAGCGGGAGCTTATACACATAGCTCATAGCTCACAGTACCTTTTGCTTCAGCCTACCGCATCCAAGATTCACACAGAGTTGGTGGCTTATGGCAGAGAACCTAGAGAAGATATGTGCCCTTCAGGAACTGCAGACAGAGCCATTTCAGAGAATACCAAATGGCTGTAGATGTCTGTGAATAGTAACTGAATCAGAACCTAAGTTTAAGAGCCTGGATCTAAATCCTTTTCTTAGTGGGTAGCATTTTTATGGGACATCACAGAACCACAACCTGAGCACCATAAAATTTTCAGAGCCAACATTTCTCCCTGGAATTTCAGGCATAATGCCAATACCTCCCTTATAAATTAAAACAAAAATACAAAATGCACAAACTATCACTGTAGTCTTAAAAATTTCTGAAAATCTTCCAAGAACCCACCAGGAGATGGAGAAAGCTGGATCAAATTTCCATTAGATGCATATTCATTTCTAAGTTTATCTAAAAATAAACTTTTTTGCTTTGTCCTCATGCTTCAAAAACTGTTGAAACTAGTTTTTTTCATGTATTGTGTGTACCCCTCATTGTGATGGGGTGGGTAGTCATCTTGTTTGCTTGAGTGAAACAAATAGCTGACTTTATTGATATTAAGCAGTGTATAACTTGGTTTAATAAGGAGTCTTTGCAGTTTTTTAACCATAGGCAATTGAAACCATCAGTACAGAATATAAGATTAAGCTTCAGATACTAGTAATGTATTCAGAATCCTTAAAAAACATGGTGAAATTGCCTTTGAACACGTGGCATTCAGAGGTTGAAAACCTGGCCGTGATGAAGAACATCTTCTAAGATATTTAATATTAAATTGAAACTCAGAGTTGGTCTGAAACAGAATTAATTTGGTCAGAGTTACCATAAAGAGAACTGACTCCTGAGAACTATCCCATTGATTCCAGTGCAGAGGTCCCAGGAAAACATGGTAAGATCCACTTTGACACTAACCTCCCTCTGTTCCTCTGCACCTGGCAGACAGTGCTCTGGAGATGGTGGGGAGATGAATGTAAAGAAAAAAAACAAAAAAAACAAAAAAACAAAAAAAAAAAAAAAAGAAAAGAAAAAAACAAACAAACAAACAAAAAAAAAAGAAACTAAAAAAAAAAAGTGCATGGCAGTTTACCTGAAGTGCCTGAGTTTTTATCAGAGCTATCAAAAAAAATGAGGTTTTTAGCCACTTCCTCCTGCTTTCCAAAGGGTGGACCATGTAACCCACTTTTGATGTCTGGATGATCTAGAGCTTTGTAGAGATAGTGCCCCTGAAAACTGACACTGAACAGGATGCCACCTAGGGGTAGCTAGAAAACCTACAGAGCTCGAAAATCCTTCCTACCCTCACTGAAATTTCACTTTCTGATCCAGGATCATAATATGTTGCCTTTCCACAACTGCTGAATGAAGCTGTACAGGTGAATTGAACTCTAACCCTTTGAAGGCTGCTTGTTGGCTGTGTTCATTCCATTTTTATAATAGACTACTGGTATAGAATAGACCACATTACGAATTATAATATAGATATATAAAATATAAAGACCACATTATAAAATAGACCACATTACAGACCCATCCTTTAGGGTTGTGGTGGGAGGAAAGGAAGACAGAGGGTGTTTGCCTGGCCATACCTCAGCCTGGAATGTTATACTCACATGATTAAAAGAAAAACAGGTGACAAGGAGTATAACTTCAACCCACTTGTTGAAAGATTTCTATTCAAACAACACACCTTGAGTTTCTGGTCCCTCACCTCTGGGTGATTGCTCCAACCGCAAAACTGTTGTGTAAAAGTTGTGCACTACACTAGTTTCTCTGAAGCCTCAAATTAACACGTACAGAGGCTAACTTCAGTGCCTGGCAAGCTTTCAGGTTGGCCACAAGGTGCCTATTGATTTTGAGCAGATGAGCATTATGCAATGTTGCACTGTTGTCAAGGCAGAGATGCTTAAATTGCTTTTAAACACAACTGTAGCCAGGACTTTTAAAGGTGTGGATTCGATTCTTTGCAATCAAAACTATGACATAGAAATTTTTTAACGCCACTGTTTACTTAAAAAAAAATATTGCAGAACAGGCCTTTCAAGCTCTGCTGCAGGTAAACCAACAGAAACAAAGAGAGGCCCTACGGCTCATTGCCTCTGGAAGAGAGCACACTACAAACACTGCTAGCAAATATTGAATGAAGTGAATTACAAAGGAGCATATTAATGAAGTCAAAGCAACATCACCAAACACTAAACTCCCAGCATTAATTACTCCTATTGCAAAAAGATCAAACATTTAAAGAACTGTATATGAAAACAACCATCATGCAACAGGAATTTTATATATATATTAGATAAGGTGATGCAGATATTATCAGTTTCACATGGGTGTCACGGCCACACCAATCTACTGATGAGTACTGTGTAAAGAAAAGCTGAAGTCTGAGTTCAAAGAGTGTCTGTTATGACAATGGAAATCAGCCATGAAGTCTGTTTAAAATACATGGTAAAGATGTCATAAACTTGGCAACAGGGGACTTCAGTTCTTGAAGAAAGCATCAGCAACCCCTGCAATGTACCCAGAGTGTGTATTAGATCCTTTAGAAAAAAAAAAAAAAAAAAAAAAAAAAAAAAAGCTGTTCTGCAGTACATAGCAACTGCCTTCCTCCAATGTGGGGAAGTGTTATTACATTCATCATTGGCTCCATTTCTTTCTCTGTTGTTGGCAACAACTACATCTGTCTTAGCAACTCAGGATATTATTAGGTAAACTCTGAACACCCTCCAAGGCTCTCAGGGCATCAATATATCTGTCACATTTCAAAATCATCAATCGCATGTAAAGAACTGACTCTTCCCAGCATCACAGCAGGGACCGTGACAGCAGCTGCTCAGGGCTGGCAGCACTGTCCCCACTGCACAAGCCCCCCCAGGTCACCTTCCCAGCCTTGTAGGGCAGCTTGCTCACCTTTCCCAGCCACCACCACTGCTTGTGCAAGGGCTCTCCCTATGTCTGGCTCCCTTGTAACCACGATACAAGGCAGACATTGCCCCAAGGGCCTCATCTTTGCTCTGAGGAGCAAAGTATAATAGAGTATCTGGTGCCATACAAGTACAGGCAGAGCTGTAGGCAAGACTGGGGCTCCCATGGCTCAGGAGCTGCTGACTGGGGATGGGTACACTCATAGCTCAGACAGTTAAAGGATTAAATGTATGGTGTAAATGCCCAAGGACATTTTCCAACATGTCTTCAGCACCAAAAGCAACGAAACAGGCAGACTGCAGCCTTCTGATCCCCAGAAGGCTGCTCCAGGCAGTGCCCTACAGGCACCAAAAGCCCTCAATCTCCCACCCCATCTTTCTGCTGTAGCCAATGCTGGCTCCCCACAGCACCCTGCAGATCTTCAACTCCATCCCCCAGGCCACAGCTCTCTCTCCTGGTGAAGACAATGCTTGGCCTCTTGGGCCTCAGGATGGAGGAGTCAGCAGCTCTCAGGCAGAATCACAGATTCACAGAATTTCTAGGTTGGAAGAGACTTCAAGATCATCGAGTCCAACCTCTGACCTAACACTAACAGTCCCCACTAAACCATATACCTAAGCTCTACATCTAAACGTCTTTTAAAGACTTCCAGGGCTAAGGCTTGGATTTGTAAGTGGTGACAATGTCCCGAACAAACTGTACTGCTATTGTCCTACTGTGACAGCCAAGCTCCCTTTCTTTTGAGAGTTTGTCATTGCAGAAAGTGTTTCCTGAGAAGTACTTTGTCTGTGAAGGCTGACTTATCTGCTTATCAACTGAAAATGTTTGGGTCTCTGTGGAGGCAGATGCTTGTTGATAGTGGCAAACAGGGAATACATACACAAAAGCTTTCCCCTCTGCTCACTTGTGAAGATCATTGCAGCACTTAACATTCACAATGAGCCCAGACAATTACATAGTTAGGAATTTGAGATTTCAAAAGAAGTCTTGGGAATCTAAATGATTTCTGTAAACATCTATCATGTTACTGATGAAGGAAAGGAGCATACCATGTTTCCTGAAGCCAGAGAAGACTCAGAGTATCCATACACTTAATAAAAAATCTTTGTCTTCTTGTCAGTCAAACTGACTCCAAAACTCTTGCTGAATATTACAGTAGGAACATTATGGGAGAATAAGATACTACTTTAATGACTTGATTGGCTTTTTTATATATATAACATTTTTTCTCAAACACTATTCTGACTCCTTAGAAATGTTAGTAGGAGCAGTATTGCTGAAGTTATGACCTTTATTGCTGAATATGACAATATCAAATAAGCAATAAGGACAAAAAATGCATGTAGCAAAGAAAATGAAGGTCTGGCATTACTCCACTGATTCCTTTGTAGTTATAGGAAAACATGAATTTGCACTTGTATGCAAACACTGGTAATGAGGTGAAAGCTCCAATGGTTCTCTGTTGTACAGTAAAGAAGATATCATAGACAAGATGAGATTCTCTAAATGACTGGACTGTCTGTTATGATGGCTGCAAAACTGAAATTTAGTTCTATGCACTATTTCTTTTGTCACTGGACCTCATTCTGTTCTCAGGCACCCTGGTATGAACCAAGGTTATTAAGGCTACTTCAGAATAAAACTAGCATAAAAGAAAGATATTCTTGCTTGCAAAAAGTGCGTTCAATATGAACTGGACTTCAGGAGAACAATACACATAAAGAGATAAATTTGGAAGTCACTTACCTTGTTGAAATTTATAGACTACACTCAGAATAAAATGGTAAAATAAAAGTGCTTAAACCCAGCATATAAATCAAACACCTAAAAAGAAGTGGCATCCAAAGTCCAAAAGTTTGTCCTTTGTTTTCTGAACTGCACTGAGAACATAAGATATTTCAGCTTTCCATGACAATCGGGTCACAAAGCCCACATTAAAATTGCCTTACTACCTGACACCTGCTGCATAGTAAGACATTCATATTGTTGAAATACAAACAGCAGGCACACATTAATGAGTCTGTTGATAGTTATTAATACTGATAGAGTGGTTGCTGAGCTAGATTAGGGCATATTCTTATTAGCAGCTATTAGTCTAAAAGGAAGGAAGGAAGGAAGGAAGGAAGGAAGGAAGGAAGGAAGGAAGGAAGGAAGGAAGGAAGGAAGGAAGGAAGGAAGGAAGGAAGGAAGGAAGGAAGGAAGGAAGGAAGGAAGGAAGAAAGAATAGGTATAAAATATAAACTGGAAACTAACATCTGATTTAATCCTGGATGGTATGCTTGAAAACAAAGACATCATTGAAATCTCTGTTTACTGAAGTGAACGTTGTGCAATATCCTACAAATTCATTCCTTGTGCTAATCCATAGTCCTGGAATTGAACCATATGTATTCTAACAAAATATTGTGGGTTTAAATAATTAATTATTCTTCAAATGAAAACATAATGTAGTTAATTTCTTGAAATTCAAGGAATCCCACAGAAGACAGATTGAATTTTATAGTTTCCACATTTGCCTTCCATTCTTCGGCATGCTCTTCCCTAGTTTTCTCCAAGAAATTAGTTCATGGGCTTCAGCAGAATACTATTCCAACAGTTGCACTGGGGAAGGTGAAGTAAAACTTCTGTTAGATCAGGGATGCCACAAAATTTTTATCTGGATTAGCAAAATATTCTCCCTGGATGGCCACATTCACACATTCCTTTAACTATACTCCCTCACAGCATTATGGGTTTTGTAATTTCATTTAGGTAGTAATAAGAAGTGCAGAGATTTCAGAGGAATAAAAGAATATTCTGCTCTGGGATCCCAGAGCCAGAGTTATGGATTATGCCAAAGGTGAGACGCCAGACTGAATTATTTCATATAAGCATATTCTCAAATTCAGAAGCTGATAGAAAAAGACAGCTCAAAATCTCTTCAGAATTGTCTTTTTGGATTTCCATGGCCAACTGTGTGCCAGACTGAAGTGTTGTGTGATCAGGCATGCTGCAAATTATATCCACCAGGGAATAAATCTAAGTAACATGGTCCTGAAGTTGACCTGGACAGAACTGTGTTCATAACTTTGGGAGGCCAATACTTGTGTCAAATCAAGTGAATTCTATGTAAATACAACCTTTCTCAATCTCTTGGACAAAAGTCAATTTTAAATGTTGCAATACCTTTAGAAAAATAAATGCTTTAACCACATCTGCATTTCTTATTAACTTTCTTGAGATGGCATCCCACCAGGAAGTATTATTCATAATCTCCCCATTTTCGATGACTGATTGCAAACACCATGAAAGAATGCAGGTATGATTGTGCATTCAGGAATGTGCAGCATCATAACATATAGAAACAACAGGTCTCAGCTTTTCCTTGTCTCAGCAGAAATGTCCAAATATGTTACTGTATGGAATTGCTTTATGTTTGACAGTAAGATCAGTTTGGCTAGATGGGCTGGTTAATTCAATTAATGATGATCTGGAGTGTTCTCTGCTCTGTAGCAAAGCATCGTGGAGTACATTACTCTTTTGCACTTTACTATAATGACTTCCTTGCTGGCCTCAGCTCTTTTTTTATATGCTACCTAAACTCACTGACAATGTCTACACTGCTAAATAAAAGAGGGCTAGGAGCTGACTGAGCCCCCACCCTCCAATGTCTTGGCACTGAGTGTCTTGTACCAGTGATGTCTTGTACTCAGTATAAAGCTTCCCTAGGGTAAATATGTCTTGGGCAGCAAGAGTTGTTGCAAGTCATAACAGAGCTGGGGAGTGAGATAACAACTAAGCAGTGAATTGTTGGAGTGACCTTCTTTCATTTAGTCCAGATTTATGAACGGATGATATTTGGAGTCCTGCATGCGTGATTGTGCTGATTTTGTATTGATATCAATATACTATAGTTTGCAACCTACCTAACAAGGTTATAACGATGTCTAATCTGGGTGCTACATATCTTAATTTGCAGGATCTCTTATGCTGAGGATGGGTGAATATTAAAGTCATTCGTGCAGACATAGTAGAACATACCAGGACTGTTGCAAAATATAGCCATGCACAGTTACAAAGAATGAGGGAGACAACTGTATTCTTTTTCAATGACTGCTTTGCCTGTCTTTGTTTATGTGCTTGACACCTTTTGTTTGACTGCATGAATTTAAATCTTGATCATCTGTTAGGAGGAGTACTCATTTTAGTCAAATAGAAGTTATTGAACTCACTACAAGGATAAATGGGTGAAATTAAAGGGCCTCTGATATATATAAGATGAGAATAGCTTCTCTAATGGTCCCTTCTGGGCTTAAACTTTATGAATCTATGTTTCATTTCCTGCTTGCTCAGTGATAGAGATAAGATATCTCCAGGGGAAATACCAAGAGTCCTTCAGAGAACAATAGGTATGCTATTAATCTGAAAGTGCCTACCTGCCTGGTTCAGGCTCAGGTTAACAAGCTTATTGTCCCACTTCTATGGCTTGAGATCAAAGGACATCCATCTGCTAAAAAACCTTCCCAGAGAAGAAGAAAAGTGGAGAGCAAAGCTACTTGGGAAAGGGCAACGTGGACAGACAGTGAGGCAGTAACTGTAGGAGATACTGTCCATCTCAGTCCAAATATCATAGGTGTTCAAATATAATAAAACCTATAAAGCAAGCTGAGTTGTGGGTAAAACTCAGTGCTAGTTTAACTGCACTCCTCACATAGTTACATTTGCAGAAAACAGTTATAAACTGTTCTTTAGAAGGTTGTTTTGAATCACTGTTAGCAGCAGCTGCTGGCAACTTTGAAAGGATAATTGCCTCCAGAGACCAAGCCCACTTGGATCAGCCAGAAAACAGAAGCCAGTCCTAGTGAAAAATGTTTGAAACACAGTCAGTCCAAAAGTGGTTGAACTGCAGCGTTTCTGTGGGGATCTATAGAGTCAGAGTGAACCAAAGCTTGTTAACCTGCAGTTAACATTCAAAGGCTGTAAAGAGTATACAGAAATGAGTTCTAGCAATGCCTTCCCAAGCCACAGCGAAAGGCTGACCAATGCATTCAGAGCCTTCCTAACCTATTCGCTGTCATCATTACTCACAACACCACGCAACACACTTGGTCCTGCTGCTTAGCCATGTACTATCTTCTTGGCCTAATTGTTGTGTCCATTTGAAATTACCAAGGTACCAGCTACCACAGCTAGGACATAAACATCTCAGGAGGTGAGGTTCTCCCTGGACCTCTGCTGGAAGATGGCATGCAATGTGGTATGATGTTATATACTGTATTCTGGATCCTCATACACAGAGAGAAAAATATTTGTAACACTCAAGTTAAATGTTCAAGACATATATCTTATCCAAGGTATATAGGCTAAGTACCCAGCCAGTGTACATACTGACAATACTTCAGTACACTAACATAGCTTTCAGCACAGATTATAAATCTTTCCCTGGACCCTGGATACTAGTAATTACTAATCAAGTCCACTGTTAGCAGGACATGGGTTTGTTAATTTACAGCTAACTCAAGTATGCCTAGATTAGCTGCCATAAGCTCTCCATTAAATCATAGGTATATTCTAACAGAAACCATCCTTACCCCTCCTTTGATTTCACATGTGGATCCCATAGTCACCTGAGGGATCCTTCTGATATCTGAGCGCAGGCAGGCTATATACTCTCTCTCAATTTGTCTTTGTTTTTTGAAAAAATTTTGCCCTTCCCCAAGGAAGCAATACACTGGTCCCATGTTGTCTTCTATAACGTTATCAGTGACCAGTCCTGCTATTAGTTTTGTTATGTATCTCACCATTTCTCTTTGTCTTTTACCTGGAGCCATTCCACATCTCCCTCTTCTCTTGTTCCTTAGGAAAGACCAATGACATATAGTCCCAAAAACAAAGCCTCAGTAGACTTACATGCTCACAATGTCTTATTTCCTCGTGGTATACATGAGCCCTCTTCCCTTAAAAGAGTGCAAGGTAGTTGAAATCTGTACTTTATAAGCAATAAAACTGTTTATAGCATTTGCAGGGATGCCTGCCAAGCAGGGTTATACTGATATGTCAGCAGCTCTGTTATGATAGCAGACTGTGGATATTTCAGTTCAAAGGTCACAATATCCTGAAAAAAAAAAAAAAAAAAAAAAAAAAAAAAAAAAAGATAAACTTACATTATGTGTGGAGTGTGTTTGAACAATCTATCAGTAAAGAGAAACGATGCAGAGAGGACGCTAGGTAAGTACTATCAAATTATATGAACTTTTATTTAACCTTTGGCAGCATAGTGCAAGAGGCAGGGACTGCCTGTGAGGGTGTAACAGGGCAACTTGGATGTATCCTTGCTTCCATCCAATTTTGGATGGAAGTTGCTTCACAACTCCATCCATGGGGATACAGTTATGTCTAGAACATACTGATGGCATCAAGTAAGGAAGTGGGGAGTTTAGTTACACCATCACCAGGGCCAATATTAGATCTGTCAACCCTTCCAGGCCCAAAGTAACAAATTTTGATATTTTTTGCCAGTGCATCCAGCATTTCCACAGATGATTCATTTGTATGAGTAGTGTGAGCCAAAATTAAGTTCAAATTCTGCACTTATATCAATAGTGTAGGAGGCTGGGGATTTTTTAGGATCCTGCCTAAGCAATGTCTTATGTAGTTTGGAAAGGATGAATTTTTAAGTCTTTCATGTAGCTCTTATTTCTCTTAGCTACAACCTATCCCTAAAACACCACCCTCCTCTGAGGTATTCAGCACCACACTGGCTTCTTCAAGTCCAAATGCTGACAGTTATACTCATCCAGTGAGGGAAAAGAGACAGAACCATGTTACTTATATAACCAGTTGTCACTTAAAGATGTTGAAAATTGTCTTGCATACCTCTCAATAAACCCATAATCTCATATATATATACACTGATAAACTGGGATTCATTTTGGATAATTACAGTATGGAAGGAAATCTTCATGAGATTCCAAATAAGTAATCAGGAAATGGTTTATTTAATCCATTAGTGGAATTCACTTCCAATTGTCAGTTCAGTTCTAAATGTGGGTATCTTCCAAGCCACCAAGTGACTAAGAAAACAGTGCTGCTGGTGGAGGATTAGTCACTATGTTGTGATGTGTTTCTGTACATGCCTTATGGATAGATTTCTGTGGGTTGAGATAAACTGCATGTTGCTGACACACTCTCCAGCATGAATATGTGTGAAGTGAGAGAATATATTTGAGTCTTCTTGTGTCATTACCCATAGGGCTTGGGACTAATCTCTGAAACTGGTTTTGTCATGGTATAATGCCACTATCTACGCTGGAATGGCTTAACATTTGAGCCTAAATTTGCTTATGCCTGTTTTGGCCAACAGTCACAGGCTTTCAGATAATAGGAACCCTGGATTTGGGAAGCTGTCTCTGGGGATGCAGCTCTGGAGTTCAAAGTCCCAGTCCTGTCTTTGCCTTCACCCAGATTACCCAATCTCACATCTCCTTGCATTAACTGAAGATTCCCAAAAAAAAAAATTCTAGAACTGTCTTCCTGCATGAATGGACCATGGTATAAGATTGGTCAGGTTATCCCTTTTCGTAGCAAAATATGTCAGAAGGCTTTTGTAGGCTTCTGTGTGACTCATTCTTTCAGATGAAAGAATAACCCTGTTTGTAGTGGCAAAAGGGGTCTACCCTGCACCAAAGGTATCTACTACCTATAGCCCAGCCACAGACCCCTGCCTTGGTTCATGTGTAGGAATTATGTAGTGTGGCAAACTTCCAGACAAAATCCTTTCACTGCCAAGTCTGCCCACTCTCCTCTCAAATGCAGCACTGTTCCTACACCGTGGCTTTTGTACAATTCTCAGTGCATCATTCCAGCAGGAACTAGTGCTCAGCAAGAGTACCACTCAGATAGAGATAACTTTGAAAGTTGATTGCATCTTTGTTGTTTGGACACCAAGGCATTTAATAGTCTGTACAGAACTCAGCTCACCCACAGGTAGAGCAAAATTATAATGCAGGCTTACATTTAGACTCAACTCTAAATCTGTAACTGTAACTGTATTTTCTCAGCGATTCCCAACAAAAATGTGATAGATGAGAAGAATAGCTTTGTTCTTCCCAAATGCCACCCTTGAAAATGAGGAACCACTATGAATTTGACTCTTTCCATTTTATGCAGCAGAAAGTGCAGCAGAATCATAGAATATCCATAGAAGTTGGAAGAAAACCACAAGGTCATTGAGTCCATCTTCTTGGTCCCCAAAAGACCACCCAAAAAAACAGATCGTGTGTCTGAGAGCATTGTCCAAACACTTCCCAAACTCCAGTAGTCTTCATGCCATGACCACTGCCCTGGGGAGCCTGTCCCAGTGCCTTCTTGGCGAAGAAACTTCCTAGCACCCAGCCTGGCCCTCCCCTGTCCCAGCTCCATGCCGTTCCCTCAGGTCCTGTCACTGTCCCCAGAGAGTAGAGCTCAGCGCCTGCCCCTCTGCTCCCCTCGTGAGGAAGCTGTAGACCAGGATGAGGTCTCCTTTCAGTCTTCTCTTCTCTAGGCTGAACAAACCAAGGGATTTCAGTTGTTCCTCACATGCCATCCAGACCCTTCACCATCTTTGCAGCCCTCCTTCAGACACTGTCTTTGTTTTATGCCCTTCTTATACTGTGGCACCCAAAACTGCACACAGTACTCAAGGTGAGATCGCACAGCACAGAGCAGAGCGGGACAATCCCTTCCCTCGCCCAGCTGGCAGTGCTGGGCCTGATGCACCCCAGGGTATGGTTGGCCATTTTGATTGCCAAGGCATACTGCTAGCTCATATTCAGCTTGCTGTCAACCAAAACCCCCAGATCCTTTTCTGTAGAGCTGCTCTCCAATTGCTTGTCCCCTGTGCTGTACATATAGCCAGGGTTGCCTCTTGTCAGGTGCAGAATCCATCACTTGCTCTTGTTAAACTTCATATTGTTGGTGATTGTCCAGCTCTCTAATTTGTCCATCTCTCTCTACAAGGCCTCACCACCCTTGATGGAGTCAACAGCTCCACACAATTTGGTATCATCTGTGAACTTGCTCAAAAAAAACAACATTCAAGTCCTTCATCCAAATCAATTGTGAAACCATTGAAGGGGACTGGTCCTAAAATTGAGCCCTGGAGAACCCCACTAGTGACAGGTTGCTATCCCAGTGTAACCCCATTTAAAGGAACCCTTTGGGCACAACCCATCAGGCAATTGTTCATTCATCGTATTATGCTTTTATCTAGCTATATTCATCTAAAATCACAGTTTGGTATTTTTACCATGTGCTGCCTCCACTAAGAGAATATGTCTGCTATTTATTATCAACAAAGGTGTCTGGACATCTCAGTTACATTTGAAATGCCAAACTGATGAGATGAAAGAATTCAGTTTGATCAGATTAATATGGGGCTCAAAGCTACATTGATATGATCAGCCTATTTTTGAAAAGTAAAAGATAACTTGAAAATAATAACTGCTAAATTACCATATTCTAGAATTTTATATCTACAAAGCAATGATCTTCATTTTTTCTGGTCCCAAAACAAAATATTGTGGTGGCTTTACCTGGTTGGGCAGCTTAACTCCACCACAACCACTCTCTCACTCCTCTTCCCCAGTGGAAGAGGTGAAGAAATTACAATGGAAAAGGCCTCAAGTGTTGAGATAAGGACAGGAAGATTACTCACCAGTTACCATCACAGGCAAAACAGACTCAACATAGAGAGATCAGACTAGAACAGTGAGAACCTAAAAGCAAATTAAAAACATATTCCCTCTGATCCACCCTCTTCTACCTCCTCCCTCGAGCAGCAGAGGGAAACAGGGAATGGGGGCTGTGGTCAGTCCTTAATGCTTTGTATCCACCACTCCTTCACGGTCACTATCTGCCCCTGCTCCACATGGGGTCCCTCCCAAACTGATCCTGCAGGGGCTGCCCACAGGCAGCAGCTCTTCAAGAACTGCTCCCACACAGCTCCGTACCATGGGGTCCATCCCCCAGGAACAAACTGCTCCAGCACAGGTTGCCCCCAGTGGGTGGCAGCTCCCCCCAGACCCCTGCTCCTGCGTGGGCTCCTCTCCATGGGCTGCAGCTCCAGCCCGGGGCTTGCTCCTGCGGGGGCTCTCCATGGGCCGCAGCCTCCTCCAGGCCGCATCCACCTGCTCCACCGGGGGCTCCTCCACCCATGGGGGGGCTGTAGCATGGAGATCTGCTCCATGTGGGACCCATGGGCTGCAGGGGGACAGCCTGATCCACCAGGGGCCTCTCCACAGGCTGCAGGGGAAATGCTGCTGCCTGCCTGTGTATTGGGTCTGGCTGGGATGTTACCTTCCCTGCAGCAGTCCATACAGTGCTGTGCTCTGCACTTGTAGCTGGAACAGCAGTGTTATCACACCAGTGTTGTGTCTGCTGCTGAGCAGTGCTGGCACAGCATCAGGGCTCTCTCTAACCCTCCTAGGGTGTGGGCAAAAAAGTGAGAAAAGAAACATCACCAGGGCAGCTGACCTAAACCAACCAAAGGGATATTGCATACCATATGATGTCACACTCAGCAATAAAAGGTGGAAACGGGAAGAAAAGGGGGGAGGTGGGCTCTCGTTGTGAAAATGTCAGTCCTCCTCCTGAACACCAGCTACGTGCATTGAGGCCCTGCTTCAAGGACGTGGTCAAGCATCACTTATTTGTGGGAAGCAGAGAGTAATTTCTTTCCTTTGCACTTCCACACAGCCTTTATTTGTTGGTGGTTTTGTTTGTTTGTTTGTTTGTTTGTTTTTTCCCCTTTCCCATTCCCTTTTCCCCTTTCCTTTTTTTTTCCTTCAGTTAAATTGTTTAGTTAATAATAATCTTTCCTTAATAAGTATTATTATCGTTTTCCCTTTAATTAAATTACCCTTATCTCAACCTGTGAGTTGTTCCTTACTTTACTTCTTCCCCTCCTCATCTAAGGAGGGGGAGTGAGAGAGCGGTTGTGGTGTTTAGCTGCCTAGCACAGTAAAACCACCACAGCCTAGAGCACCTCTTGCCCTCCTGCTGCACTGACCTGGGGGGCTGCAGGGCTGCTTCTTACTCCTCTCTCCCAGCTGCAGTTGCACACTTTTTTTTCCCCTTTCTTACATCTGCTCTCCCAGAGGCCCAACCAACATCACTCATGGCCAATCTCTGTCCAGCGGCAGGTCCCTTTGGAGCCAGCTGAAACTGTCCCTTATCTAACATTGGGCAGCTGCTGGGCAGTGCTCACAGAAGCCACCCCTGCAATCGGTGTCCCCCCATTCAACTACCAAACCTTTGCCATGTAAACTCAAAGCAAATATATTTTTTTTCTTATCATCTTCAGTGAATTAAGAGTAATTTTTTTTTTTTTTAGGAAATCTCATGTCTAATGTTCATTGATTAAATAGATTTAATATGAAAACCCTGACACAAGTCATGGAATCAGCTTCAAAACTATTCTGATGGAAACACTATTGTTACATCCATCACAAGGCAGTTAAATGTGGTGTAGGAACTGGACACATTGATGTCTCAGGCTAAGCCACATAATTAAGCTGAGGGGATTTTATTATTTGTGCTGCAGTTGATAATTTAGCCTGAAGTTCTGAGTGAATCTGATGATCTTTACACAGTCCTGCAGGACTACAGTCCGTCATTATGTCAGTACAAAGTACTATCTTCAGTCTCTGTAGAGTCCAAAATGCCTGTTCTTCAGATAAGAGTTAGATCATACTACATTAGAATACAATGCAATGTTGTCACAAGTGTTATTTCAAAGCCCTGAGGGTGTTGTAACTTGATTTCTTTTCACTGGACCTGCTAATGCTTTTCAGGCACAAAATAAGTATTCTTTCTGCACTCCTTAAGTTTGGATACCATCAGCCTACCTCGAAGCAATTGGCAGTGAAATCCAGCATTCCTGCTGGGAGAAAAAATAGAGGCTTCTGCTATCAAAGGCAGTGCACAGCACTGACTTGGGACTAAGTATTTTATAATGTAGGTTTGCAAATGGAAGTCTGGAAGTCTTGCAACAAAGAGCTGGCTACGAAAACTTTTATAACATGCAAAATAAAATACTTGTGTGTACACATATACTTTTGTTTCTATGAAACAAGTTTTTTGTTTGTTTGTTTGTTTGTTTGTTTTGTTTGTGTTTTTTTTTAGTGTGTCATTTTTGAAAATCTGTCCCTGCACCTTTGTGTCACAGATAGACTGCATAATGGTAGTCCAACTGTCACGTACATACTAGTAGTATATTTATGAGGTTATAAAAATGTGAGTAAATATGTGGCAACTGTAGTTACAAGAGTAAAGATTTCTCTTCATTTTGGCACTGTTGTAAATTAAGATCTAATACATATTCTACCTTAAGGGTAACTAATTAAATAAAAGTTAGTTGTTTGCTAGTGCGTCTATTACTTGTCCTGTGCAATATGTCTTACCCACCATACCTCCAGTTTTACCCTGGGTGTTATTCTCCAACACACTTCTGTTACAGACAGATTATTCTGAATCTTCACTTGCTATGAAAAGACATTCTTTGACACACCTAGTCTACCTTTTCAAGTAAATCACAATTGGCTTGAGTACTGAAGAAACAAGCAGGAAAGAAGCAGCAGACAGGCTGAAAATGCTGAAGGGGAAGAGAAAGGTCCTGAGAGAATGTGTTTAAAACAGTCTGTTAACCCAGATATTGCTTCCCTCAGACTCTCTAGTGGCTGGCTCACATATAATTTCATTTTCTATCATAGAAGATTAACTGAAAAGAACTTCTTAATAGAAAATGGAAGTATTACATTTGCAAGCTGCTTGAGAGGTGCACAATTAAAAATAACCTGACCCAGTCTAGATGAGAAAATGCCAAAAAATATCACCAAATGGGCTAAGAATTTTTATGAGAATGAAGACAATCTCAGCCTATCCAAAATGCTGCTATCTACTACCTTAAATCCTTGAGTGTTTGGCACATGTTTTTCTCTGCCCTTCTGCAGGTTTTGTTGGCATATTTTCCTTCTTCCACACCAGTAAATTATGCTCAAAATGGCAATCTTACCATCCCCAAAAACAAAACAGAATTTCACTGACAGAGCCAGCTGCAGTATAGGAAAGATTAATTGCATAAGTGCTGGGTTTACAGGCAATGTGGGCATATCATTCATGTCAGGAGTAAGGCAGATTTAGAGCTCCAACCAGGAATATGAGGTGTTTACTTTAGGTAAAGAGTTGCTCTCAACCTCCTTTATTAAATCAACAACAGTAGGCGAGGACATCAAAAGATGGCCCTGTGTCCCTGCTTGCAAACCTCCGAAGAGCCACATCTATGTTATTAAATGCATCTTTTCCAATGAACGATCTGTGACACCAAGGTCAAGCGATGGGGAGGGTGAAGAGGGCACCGTTCAGGGCAATCCTGACCTAGAGTAGGCTGGTCACGTTGATGTTGCTTAGCAGTAGTTCTTCAGATATCATTTAGATCATAGCATGTCAGAATGCAATGTTGTCATGAGTGTCATAGCAACTGGTCCAGGATCTAGAATGTAATTATTCCTGTATGTGTTTTTCTTTTTATCTCAAAGTTCAGAAATTATAAAAGTACCATGTTGCAGTCAATCAATAAGAAATCAAGGCTTGTGTTGCCTGTCCTGAGATGCAGGTGCATGGTGTTTATGAGAATGAAGAGCCTTCTGGGATCCCTGGGACTGTGCAGAATGGAAAGAGCCAGATCTGATACAGTCTCATCAACAATGGGTTTTAGGATTGTCCCTGGACTGAATAATATCCCTACTTGTACCTGACCATTGGCTTCGAGAGAGTTAGTTGGAGTCGTCCAAAACAAAAACTGGGAGCAAAATAGTGGTTCTAGGGTGTGGACAATCAGAAGTCTCTCTGCCAGGTCCCATCTTTATTTAGCAGTGTAGCTGTATCAACAAGACTCCTTTGTAGAACTGTACAAGGGTGTCTCATTACGTTGGCTTACATCCCCCAAGAAGTGAAAATATTTAAGAAAGTAGTGATAGGCATTAGGGTTTGGCTCATTCCCTCCCTTATTTTTATGTGAAAGTGTGAAATAATTTGATCAATTCCAACACTGGAATAGATGGCACGCTTGTACAAAATGACTCTCCAGAAGCAGAGCAGATCTGTAGCATCACAGGCTGATAAAGACAGAGGGGAAGAGAGCAACAGTTTGATAAACTTATTGGGAAATTGTCTGTAGAACTGGACTTACTGTGAATAAAAAAGATCACAGTGACTCATATTTCTGATTCTTCATCCAAAAACATTTTGAATGCCAGCTAACTGATGAGACTAAAATAGTCAAAGATGAATGAGGTCTAAGACATTTTATCCTCCAAAAGGCAGATGAGACAAACACGTGCCTTTTGATACAAGTGCATTTGATATGCTAACGAAGAAGGAAGATGCAGCAACTGAAGAAGCTAAAGGAAGGAGAAGATCAGGTTAACACAGCTTTTTCAGAAAATTGCACAGATCATGGATTTTTTTGTTTGTTTGTTTGTAAGAGGAGACTGTTAGGTCCAGTGAGGATGAGAGATCGTAACATGTAAGACATTTGCTGTGGTCCATAACTGTGTATAAGTGACAAGTCTTTATTTCTATTGTAGCCACTATTGCTTTAAACCATTGCTTTGTTTATTTTTTAATAAACAAACAGGGGGGGAGTGGGGTGGGAAATGAAAAACAAACAAACAAACAAACAAAAACCCTACATTTAAAACCTTTCTTAACTTCTACTGATTTTACCTTTCTCTTTGACAGTGGATGGCGTCATGGTGGCAAAATATCAGCCTTTCCTGAGCAATCCTTTTAACTGTTCTAAGAAATTCATTTACACAGGCTCTGCTCTGAGGACTATGGAAATTAGTTTTCTAATCTTTCAAAGAAAAGAAATAGAACACAGGAAAAGGCAATTCTTGTCACTGGAGTGGACTTCCAAAAGTGTATAAGATGACATTATTAGTTACTTGAACACCCAAAAAGCTTTTACCAATATCATGCCATCCTTACTGCAGCAGTTCTTAATGTCTCTTGCTATCTACGTGTAGTCACCAAGAACTTTATGAGCAGCTGCCACATGAAAACTTATTCTTATTATTACACAGTTGTATTTTGACTGTGACTGTCAAAACTGTCACCACTGGGAATTTGGCAACCACAGAAAAAATGTGTTTAAGAACTATAAGGGTAAGTCTAAATGAGTACATGCAGAGAGCTTTGAGATCATTTTGCCTGTGCTCAGAGCTGGTCCTGAAGTGTGGTGCTGTGCCTTAGTGAATACACTTGAATGAAGTGACAAGTTATGAAACCATGCTCTGTAAGCTGGACCTGGAACCATGCAAACATGCTTTCTGAACATCCAGGCTGATAAATCCCTGTAAAAATGGTGCTGCGACTGTGTGTTCACCAATGCAGTTGTGCCTATGGGTGCTGTGCCTGTAATTCCATCACACCAGGGAGCAGGTGATAGCTCTCACCAACAGGGAATTCCCCGTTCAGCTTTCTCACAGATTTTAGTATTCTCCTATGGACTTCCAGAATCTCAAAACTTTCCCTTTCCCCCACATTTTTATTACATTTCAGGTATTTGTATCTAAGATTACTTGTACTACTTTACATTCATTACAGTAATAACTGTCAAGTCAATCTTTATTATTTCTATATGCTTTGGTACCTATGCATTCAGAGATTTGCTACCAGAAATTTAGTGTATCTACTGATCAGCAATATGCTAGTAATTAGCTGTTTATGAAATATATTTCATATAATTTATATATATAAATTAGCATGAAAGGAAATATAAGCACTTCATCCTGTAACCTCTTATGAATTCATCCAAGCTGTTTTCATTTTCCGTTTTCACAGTACACTTATTTAAAACCTTGGACATCTGCTGCCACACGAAGTAAAAGACATATAAAAAGGCGATGTGATTTTGCTCTATTATGTGCTACATTACAGACTGGGGATAGCTCATATGGGTGCCACTGAAGTTGTTGGTAGTGGACGCCCAAGGGGGTGAGTGGCAATTATCCATGGCCTCATAAATCCCTCTGCTATTGCCAAAGAAAGGCACACAGAAAAACTACTGTTCTTAGCAAGAGCGATCATCACAGTGTGCTTGCAAGCACATTGTAGTACAGAATAATCCTTCTGAATGTACATTACCTGAAGAACATTTTTAAAGCCACTTATCCTTGCCAGAGATGACTCTTGTTGTCATTCTCCTGTGTATTCTTCTTTCTTCTAAGTGATGCTGCCAGCAGAGAAATAGTCATGAAGCCTATGCTAAAGTACATGACAAAAAAGATTTGACGTTGTCATTGACATTATCTCTTCTGACAACAGTGAAATTACACTAGTGTGTATATATCAATAGCACTGAGCCTTTGGTACAATTGCTAAAACACAAGAAAGAAAGAATAAAAGACTGTAGGCTCAGACCAAAAGCATCATTGGCTGCTACAGTAACTCTCTACCTGAACAATAGGAGTTCTTTATATGTGCCAACAAATGATGCCATGCGATTAGCCCAGATAGCAGCAACCTGTCCTTCTGGATCCACAAGGAAAGTTCCCTACCCCAGGGTCATCTGTGTTGGGAAGAAGAGCTGTTACTAACAGCCATATGTACTTCATAGCCAATGTACTTCTGACACGGAGTCCTTGGACTCAGAAATTAAAACTCTTCCTCAGAGTCCTACTCCTTCCATCATAATGTCACATTTCTTCAGTTTTGTTCCCCACTGTGAATTAGTCAACCTGTGGCAGAAAATTGAAATTGGCACTGGATTTCAGTAAGGATTGAAAAACACACTTTCTGAAGACTTCATATCTGATTCTCTGATTCTTTTCTGATGCTGAATGAATCTGGAAAAAAAAAAAAAAAAAGGCAAACAATTACAGAAAAGTAAAAAGAAAGTGTTATTGAAGAATAGACAATAGGCTAGGGTCACAGTATTCACCTGGGGGCAGGAAAGACCTCCTATCTAGGCTCATTTCTTAGAGAAATCTTGTTGATTAGGGGTTCCTGGCAGTGCTGGAAGTAGAAGTTTTTCTAAACCCCAATTCAACTGTCTGCGTGAATCACAGCATAGTCCCTAAGCAGGAAATGAGCAGCACATACAAAGTAATTTTATTGCATTCATGTTACATAGTTCCTCTTTTTCTTCATTAAATTTTAATTGCCCTGTTACTAAACCATTCTGCATTGACCAGCATTGTTCTCAGCCTTATGGGACACTTCACAGCCATCTCCTGCAAGGCTTGTTGTAGGACAAAGGCTCTTCATTCTTTGAGCTCCACCAAGCCATTGTTCTTCAATCTCTTGTTTCTTGAAGTCCCATCTCAGTCCCATTTCTAATCTAACCTTTTCGTTTATTTTGAAACCTTCTAGATTTTCACCTCTATGCAAATCCCACCCCCCTGTTCCTTCCCTTGTTCCCGAACTAATTCTTCACTTGCCAACAACTAAGTACCAACTGCAGTCCTGCACTGAATACAGTCACGTTTACACTTAACATCTTGCTATAGGCAGAAAGAAGTGCAGATTTTAAACAAAGCCAAAGATTTATTGCTAGTGTAATGAAGTTTTAACTATCTAATCAAGGAGTTATTATTAGCGTCAATCTAATTATTAGAGGGGGGTGGGGGGGGGGGAGGAAAAGAAAAAAATAAAAGAGAGAGAGAGACAAACCACCAGAGGAAGTCATAGTATTATAAAAAAGACTTCATTAAGGATACAGTTAAAATTGTTTTACACCCACTTCTTAACACTTGCCCTTTTTTCCACTGCTGTGCTCCACCTTCCACTCTCCCTGAGTGTAAAGCTCCTTTGTTTCAGTGTTGCAGGTCATTGGTATGCCAGGTCCTTTGCCAAGAGGAGTATGATGCTGATGATGGGCATTTCTTTCTCTGTGCTCACCACAAGAAGCTCTCATTATATGTCTTCTATCACACTGTACACCTTGCTCTCAGTTTTCAGGATGGCATTTCTTTCACTATCGGTGGTTGACCACTCAAGAGCTGTTTACAGCCCTGTGGTCTCCAGTATCATGTCGTGCCCTTCTGTTATCTTCTCATTCCTGCACTCCTCTGTATTCCACGGTCTGTCATCCCTCATTGAGACCTCTGCTATGATACCATTCCTTTATGTTGCATCATTTTGCCAGGGTCAGAAGTACTTAGTTCCACACAAAATAACAGCTTGTTAATGTTATCTATTTAAAAATTATGGTTATACCAGATGATTATACAGAGCTAAGCAATAGTAAAACAAATTAAGCAATGGCCACCTGGTCATTAGGAAACTGCTGTTAACAACAGCTTGTTTAGCCAAACAAGCTAAAGCAGAGCTGCAGGCAGCCCAAGAAAAACCCAGTCAAAGCCTGACAAATCTAGAGGCTTAGTAGCGTTAGTGTGAAGACACCAGTCTGTAACTAGCAATGGCAAGCTGCATCTACTAGCTTACAGGGCTACTCTTAGCTGCTCAGGACACTGACTTTTGGTCTGGCAAGTCGTAAAACATTAACTGGGGTGGATTGGGACAGGTTTGAAACTTCCTATGGTGTTTGAGATTAGGAGTGACTTGTGATTAGCGACTTGCTCTCCTGCTGCCCCAGGTTCCCACCAGGTTCAATGGAGAGAGGTGGGTACCACACTTGGTCTGCCACAGCTGACCTCCACCACAGGAGAAGCCCTATCTCTCCCTGACAGCCCAGCGGTGAAACAGAGACAGCAAGTTTCATGGTTTGCTTCCGCTTAAGTGCACATTTTCTGATTGATACCTACTTACATTTTGCAGTCATTCTCATTGGGATCCTTTTTGGCTGCTCAGCAGCAGCATTAAGAGTGCTTACTAGAAAGCTGCCTAAACTTGGGACATTGCTCTGAGCTTGATTAAACTCAGCTGGCATCAGAGAATTTTATCCCAGAGGATTATTTGGCAAATGATAGCTGCTTCTTACTTCTGCAGCAATGCTTTCAAAAGCCCACAGGATCTGGATGCAAATTTCTAATGAGGACATTTTGTAGAGTAATCTCAGTGATACTGTTCAGTGTTAACACCAATTTGTGGCTTCTTTCTCTGACAACTGAGGATGGAAGAAAGATTAAATAGATTTTATTTCAAATAGTGTCCCAGTTGTCTAGTATATATGAAGACTGTATTTCTTTTTTGTTTCTATGTGCACACTTTTATCTTTTTTGCAGGAGTACCTGCAACTGGCATGTACTTTTTGCTATAGAAGTGAGATAGTTTTTATTTGTCTTATCTTGTTCAATGAGAAAACACAGAATCAAATTGAAACAGCAGGCAAAACAGTATATATGCAGAAAGCAACATGCAGTCATGCCTCCTCCAGGCTGGAGCTGTCGTCAGTTACAATAAAGCCAACAGACAGGCTGTGCAAAATAAGCCAATAATCTATCTCTCTGTTCAGTTCATATAGAGCTTCGCATGAGGTGTGATCCAAGGGAAGTACTGTTTTTGGGAGAGAGCCAATATCTGGGAATATTTTCCTCTCCATCTGATGTGAAAGAGCCTCAGTATGGTGCTGCAAACACTAAAGGCTCTGGCTGACAGCGAGTCCAGATGTCTGAGGTCACACGTACCACCATACCACCAACTGTATCTCAAAGAGAAACGTGGAGTCTGAAAGCTAGTGCTTCATACACATCAGAAGTCCTTAAGGCTGAAAAATATTCTCCGGGTGGCATGAGGTGATTTGGTGCCAAGTAGTTTAAAAGCCTTCTCAAACATATGTGTTTGCTTTGCTCTGAGGCACCAAGTCCATTTTGATCACTGCAGAAATCAGAGCTATAAAGGCAATCAGTTCAGGCGGATGGAAACAATTTTCCTTTTTTCATATGTCTTCAGAATGGTTATTTTGCCATCATGGAAGTTTGGAGGGTCACTGAGCAAAACTGGAGAAGAAGGACTTTAGAATAGGAAGATACTATAAGAAGCAGATTTAGTGGAGAAAATGGACAATAGCAGAGATACTGCTGTGGCCATTTCTTCCCATGTTGTCCCACTTACTTATACTGGTTGGTGCTGTTTCATGTGATTAGAGCTGTGTAAAAGAAAGTTCTTAATCTAAGGCAGTTTTTGCAAACAGAATGTGTTTTTCATAATGCATTTTCAAAATTTATATGGAAAAAAAAAGATAACATAGAAGGTATCAGTCCTGAGCTATATCAGCAGTTACAGATAAGGTGAATGCCTGCTAGCAGATTTCTGTTTACTTTGGTGAGATTCTGTTTTTACTGATACCAATGCAGATTTCTGTCTGTCAAAAGCATCACCTTTTGTAGTACCAGTAAGACCTCTCAAGCTCTTGTGTAATTTAGCAGTGATGCATTGTTGCCCTGTCAGTGAGACTCTGGGGGCACAAGGATGTAGGATTATCAATCACATTTTTGGGAGGCAGGATGAGGAGAAGCAACAAGTGTGAATGCTGCTCCAGGGGCAGGAGCAAGGTGATATTTGGTCCTGTTGTTCTATCATGGAGGAAGGTTTATGAGCCTGGACTGGAGGAGGAATGGGGAAGAAGTGGAGGAGTTGGCCACTGGGCCATGCAACACAATGCAGCCCTTCAACCACTACCAGGGACCTTGAGGACTGCCTTACAGGCTCTTTGGAAAATACACATTTTCAGCACCAGGCTTTAGTATGTGGGTCTGAGCTGTCATCAGCACCTCATGATTTCCCTTCAGAAACATCTCAACTCCACTGCATCACCATCATTCCCACCTCCAGCCTTCAGCAGGTCCCAGAACATCACCCAGCTCTCATCAGTACTGGGAACCAGCAGGGAACAGTACCATTAAGCTCCTGGCTGAGTCCCAGGCAGCAGGTTTGCTCCTTGTGGCATGAGTGGAGGTCCTTCTCTGATTACCCATTTTGATTCTGTAGAGAAACTCTTTAATGCATGAAGTTGCTCAGTGACTAAGCCTGTTCCCTGTGCCTCACCCATTCATTATACATTTGGTGTTGCGAGTTACACTGGTGCTAACCCTACTGAAGATCTGGATGAGCCGGACAGCTGTGACTGCTTACATAATGTATGGCATGCCTCCAGCAGTGCCCTTCTCCCTTGTTATCTTACAGCAATAGAAAGGATGTCAATGTTTATTTTTTTTCTCCTTTCCCTCCCTTCACCTAGTCTCATTAGCCTCTGTGGGGGTCACCATTACTAGCTATGACTCCTTTAAAGCATGCACACCCACACACATCATCCTTTGCTGTTTGTCTATACTGCAAGTGCTCAAGGCTATCCTGACAGTGTGTCTAATGAAATAGTATTTCATTCAAGGAAAAGAAAGGGAAGGAGAGGAGAGGAGAGGAGAGGAGAGGAGAGGAGAGGAGAGGAGAGGAGAGGAGAGGAGAGGAGAGGAGAGGAGAGGAGAGGAGAGGAGAGGAGAGGAGAGGAGAGGAGAGGAGAGGAGAGGAGAGGAGAGGAGAGGAGAGGAGAGGAGAGGAGAGGAGAGGAGAGGAGAGGAGAGGAGAGGAGAGGAGAGGAGAGGAGAGGAGAGGAGAGGAGAGGAGAGGAGAGGAGAGGAGAGGAGAGGAGAGGAGAGAAAAAGGAAGGAAGGAAGGAAGGAAGGAAGGAAGGAAGGAAGGAAGGAAGGAAGGAAGGAAGGAAGGAAGGAAGGAAGGAAGGAAGGAAGGAAGGAAGGAAGGAAGGAAGAAAGAAAGAAAGAAAGAAAGAAAGAAAGAAAGAAAGAAAGAAAGAAAGAAAGAAAGAAAGAAAGAAAGAAAGAAAGAAAGAAAGAAAGAAAGAAAGAAAGAAAGAAAGAAAGAAAGAAAGAAAGAAAGAAAGAAAGAAAGAAAGAAAGAAAAGCCTTCTCTCTAATTCCTTTGTCCAGGAGTACCATGACCTTTTTCTCTTTCTGCTCTTTTCATGTTAAATTGACCCATTTAAGAGTCTGGCTTTTAAACAAGAACTTTTATAAATAATGTTTAATGTTATATATATATAATTATTTTTTTTTCAACCAGTGTTACTATTGCTGCCTGTGGTCACCTCTGGGGCTCCCTCTTTCCAAGGCTGGGACATGAGACAGCATGCTGCTATAGAAGATGCAGCTATCTCTAGCTTTCAAAAAAGACTACTATTGCTGCTCTGTGGCACCAGCAGTGACAATTTTCTCTGTTGTTATGAGTGCTCAGAATTTTAAAAGTTATTTTTAGGACGATAACTTTTGAGATGAACCTTCCCACTTAATCTCACCATGTCTCCCAGCAACTTATATTACTGCTGGGAATAATCAGGTCTATGAAAGTTTAAAGTGACCCATCTTCAACTCTCAGCTTCATTTCTCAGCTTCATCTCTCTTCTACATATGTGTATACACATGAATGCATGTCTGTGCATACACTTCCATAGATGGGAAGGTTTGATGAGGCAAGAAATATGTCCTTGAACATCTGAAAGTCAAAGCTCTATTACTTTACTGCATTAAAGTAACCACATAAAAGCAGTTGCTTTAAGTTCTGTCAAGTTAAGGAAAATTATTGAAAGCAAATAAATTAAATGAGGAAATAAGAGCTAAAATGAGTTAACAACAAAACTCAAGCTGATCTCACACTGGGATAGCTCTGCTGGCTTCAGACATTCAAGTTTATATCACTATGAATTAAAAACACATGAAAAACAGAATTAAAATATTAATCAAAAATTATTCCATCTTGTGCCATTGGGAGATATTTTAAAACTTCCTTTGTTGTTCAAAGAGGCAGGCTCTGGTTCTCATTGGTAGAGCAGAAGACTTTTTTTGTGCTATCTAGCGCTTTATTTACATTTAAGAAGAGTGTAGCATTCCAAGGCATGCCCCTCACAATATTTTTTTGCAGCACAAATGGCTCTCTGAATGCTGGTGAAAGTTTGAAGGATTCAATAAACACTGTGCAAGTTCTGTGAGGTGACTTTATTCATCCAGTTTTTGAAAGAGCAACTGCAAATGTCAAGAATAAAATAATCTATTGTTGTTTTGTGTATTTTTATTGTCACAAATACCAATTTCTTTGTGTAGTAATTCCATGTAATTTCCTTTGATACCTAGAATTAAGCACAGTCTTGACCTCCAACATCAGCAGATTTGTACAATATTTTAGATGAGGCATCCTTAAAAATTACCAGAATACCTGTCCTTTTTTAACTTTCACTCTTTTTTAGAATTGTATTCCCACCTTCATCATAATTTGTTCTCATAATGTGCAGCCAATGTAAAGTTTCATCCCTAGTATTGCTACCAACTTATATGTCAGTAAAGAAAATGTGAAAAAAAGGAAAAATAAATGAGCAAGTATAAATAAAATGGCATTCATCCTGCTCTGTCATAGTATATGTCATGGGTAATCTGCAAACATCTAGGCATTCGCATTTTTCATGAAAATATTTGTAAAATCAAAAAAAAAAAAAATCAGAAACTTAATATGGAACACTCTTGTAATTGTTGTATATTAGCTACATTCCTTTTTATAAGATTTTTTGTTCTATCTGAAAGCATAAATATTATTCAGTAAATCACTTAGCCCATAAGTCATCAGCAAGGTTGAAAGAAAAACAACCAAATCCAACATATCTTCAAGAAAATACATGTGGAAAATGTCTCTGTATTGTTCAGCAAGCATATGTTGATGATAAATTATTATGGAAAAAATTGTAGTTTCATAGTTTGAGACCATATTCTCATTCAAGGGGTTGTGCATTCCCAGGTTCTCCCTTTTATCCATGCTAGCAATCACATAGTTCAGCATATCAGAGGAGGAGGCAGGAAGGCAGGGAGGGAGGAAGGAAGGAAGGAAAACAACTTTGCTCTAATGCACTTATAAGCAACCATTTGGGCAGGCAGCTTGAGTGAATTCGCAGTAGTATTGTGCTCTTTCATCTTTCTTCCCTAAGTCAGAAGTAAACCCACACCTTTTCTTATAGAGTTTACCACCATTGCCCATTATGTAGAGTTTACAAGGCTATCTCTTTCATGCAACTTTGCCCCCACATTATAGAAAACCTGGACGTGAGTCCATTTAGTACTGTGAATGCCTCAAAAAAAACCTTTCATCCTTCCTTTAAAACATTTTGTCTCATTAAGACATTCCACTTCAAGGATCATGCAGCTATTTTATCAAAATGCATTATTTGTCTGGGATGTTTTGTTGACAGGAAGTTTAAGCTTCACCATCTCCTTTTACAAAGATTTGCTAAGCTTTCAAATTGTTATTCAGTGAAGTGAAGTGGTAAATCTGTCCTCATCCATGGTGTGTTCAGACTACTGACTGGAACATTTTTGACTGACATTATTAAAAAGAAATATAACCCCAATCTCTTTTATTTTCAGTTTTCTTCATCTTCAGTGATGTATGAAATTTCTTTGAGGTTATTACAAATCTTCATCAATTTTTTTTTTCACTTGTCATACTAACACAGACCTTAGCATTGTATTTTGGTTTTCACTAGTGAAAGAGCATGACTTGAAGTTCAGTCTTGCATAAATCTTTCCTTGGATTTGAAAGCAACATATATTATGTGTAGTGGGACTTTACCCACTTGGTCACACCAAAGTTGATGGGGTAAATTACAGTGGGCATTTTGTCTCTGAGGTTTTTGAGAAAAAAAAAAAAAAAAAAAAAGCCAACAACTATAGTCTGATTTCGATGGAGATAGGTTTGCTAGAAGCCTTTCACTGGTTTCTGAGCATGTAGTCTCTACTCTTGTTTATGATGGACCGGTTTTAAGTGGGACCATAGCCCAAGAAAAGTCCTAAAATATCTGTTCACAAATGGCGTAGAGGAACAACTTCCTTGTTCTAACTGCAAGGGAAGCCCTCTGATGAACAGAGAAAGTGATTTGAACAGAGAAAGTGATTTGTAACTACTTTGGGGTAAGGAAACAGATGCTTGGTATAAGCATTTTTGAGAAGCAGTGCTTTACGTGCATTTTGTCACCCAGTTTCTTTGTCACCCAGTCAGTTTTACCAGATTCCATGTAACTTACACTGGCCAATGGTTCATGTGCTTTTGAAAGTCTTGTCAAGTTTCTTTAAAGTTCAAACACTGCATTTGGCACTTGACACTTAAGTAGAGAGACACATCAGTAGTCTAGAAGATTACAGAGTGATTAAGCTGGTGTAAAAGGTAAGTGTGGGTCATTGCTTGAATCTAAGAAAAATACGAGGCAAAGGCTACTTTTCTTTCTTAGAGAATAATGTATGATTGAATACTGTTATCCATGATTAAATTATTTGAATACTCTTTGCTAGAGTATTTAAATAGTCATTTTTCTTTCTTTTTTATTTTCAGCAGATAAATGTGCATTTAATTGTGTACTGCTGAAGGTCATTTTACAGTTTAACCAGGTTCTTTTTCTCCTTCATTCACTCCATTATTTCATTCCTGTCAACATTTTTTACAAACTTACTTATTATTTCCGAAGTAATCACCCTACATGCTAACTTAAATATTTAATGAGGACAAAATATATATGGCCAAATTAACATTTTGAATTAGAACTTTGCACACTAGGTTCAGCAGATGCTATGAAAAAAGACCATGATACTTGGCAGGGGGTCCAGGGTACTTAACACGATGGAAAGGAAAGGTATTGCAGCTGCATCTCCCAGAAGGAACACTGACAGTGAATGCAGTTGGGCTCTGAACTGAACAAAAGCAAAATCAAAAACAGAATCCCCAAAATGGTGTGAGACTAGTCTCATTAGACTCCCTTTGGCAAAGTTAGGTTACTTAAGTATGACTTTCTAATGACTTTTCAGACTTGACACTTTTGCAGACTTTACACTTTTGCAGACTTGACACTGGCTCAATGGGATGTCCATGTCCTTCCATTAGAACTAGAAGCTAGAAAGGATACTTTAGGGCAGAAAAAAATGGTAAAAATCAGTGACATTTAGGCAGTTGAATCCCACCATTTATACCATAGATGAAAAAAGTTGGCTTAATTGTAGACATGGAACTTGAGAAACCAGAGATGTCTTCAGGGACTTTGGTCTCCAGTTTCTGACCCTGAAGGCATATCTTTCCTCTAAGTCCAGTGTGAGATCTGCTTATACAGTCTAGATACCCTGGCTGTATTATGGCATTTCAAAATCCATCTATGTAAGGGCAGCCAAGACTAAAATCTGAGTATCGGAATCAGTTGCTTTAAAATTGATAATTAGGATTGTGTGAGGTCAACTGCATCTTACCATGAATAAGTGGAGACCAACTGGTTTTATTGTTAGGCTCTGGTTATGCAGAAGCAGTAAGGAAAGCATGTAAACTGTGGGGAAAGAGAAATTAATTAAATCCTCTTATGGTTTTGCCTGATTTTTATTTTTATTTTTAAATTTCATTCCTCTTCTGATATGTGACAGAGAAGGAAAAAGGGTGGCTTATCCTTCAGATTGTATTCAGAAATTTCTTTGATGAAGATAGGTTATGGGTCAGACAAATAAAATGACAACAAAATAAATCTTGAATAGTAACTAATTAAAAAAAAAAAAAAAAAAAGGAGCAAGGAGGTGGAGCATAACTAAGGTTCAAAATTGTTCTATATTTATAGAACAAGTCATAAAATATAATTTAAGTCTTTTACATTTTATGGATCTATTTCTTCCCTAACTAGATGTTTCTGATGATCACTGAGAACTTACAGCTGATTAAATTGGAAGCAAAATATCTCCAAGTGAAAATTCATAATGTACTTACCCTGGTGACAGTGCACAACACTCTGTCTGTACAGATTCAAATACAACTGCCAAATTAGAAGTCTAGAAGTCCTGAAGCTTATTCATCTTGCAACTTGTGCCTGGAAAACATCATCAGATACCTTTGATGTTTGGAGAACTGTCGTTATGACATACAGCCCATATGACAAATCAGCCCATTATGACCGCTGCTTAAATAATATACAAGGTGTAAAATACTGTAAGATCAAGTCTTTCATGACTATAGCTTTGGCATCTTCAAATTAACATAGAGACATTGCAGGGGGAAAAAAATGAAAAAGTGCATAGAATCTCGTATTTCATTATCCTAACTGCCAGGAGTATGCCCTAAAATATTCTATCTCCTGACTAATAAATGCCCTCAGGAAATATTATTTATTTATGTGGTTTTGCAAAGAAAAACATTCTGAAAGTTTATGTGGGATAATTCTGAATATAAGGAAATACATCAATAAACTTCTAATTAGGGCACTAACATTTTTCCCTTGGGGTGATAGAAATCTTTCCTCTAGTATTTCAAAACTTGAAATCGTGTTATTAGGACCTCATATACAATGGGAAAATGGGTAATTAAATGGAATAAAAAAAAAAAAAAAAAAAAAGCTAGAACAAATTTATTTTCTGCTGGTAAAATACCCTTTTGTATTGCAGCATTGTGCTCTGGAAATAAATAAATAAATAAATAATACCAAGCGGGGTGTGGGGAGGAAGCTGAGGGAGAGGCAGATCTGAGATTCAAGATTTTCTTCCTGTGCCTGGCCTATCAGCACATAAAAAATCACAACGATAAATTTCCACCTTTGTCTTTCCCTGAAAATAAACAGTCTACAATACATGGAGCAGGATAACCACATAACATAGAACAGGCAATGCAAGAATATAATGAGTATACCTTTAGAGAATATTCTCAACTTGCAATAAAGGTTATTTAGGCAAAAAGTATTTGGAGATTACCTATGACCTTAGCCAAGGTACATTTAAAAAGGTTCTTGAGGATGTCTCAAATTCGAAAAGTTTCTTGTTTCTGTTAAGCTACCACCCTGAAGTGGGAAGATGCATATGGTAGGAGACATATCCATGATGTTTCAGAAGTGGAGTACCTGAGAAAGGATCATAAATGGGCTAAACAAATACAAAAGGATAAAAAGAGGGTTTTAATAGTACACCCCTTAGCCTAAAGTAGATTGGACTGAAAAAATTTACATGTTAGAAATTATCATCCCCACCATCAATACTTGACATCCTACAAGAACCAGGAACTAAGCAAAAATGCTGCTAAACATTTTCCTGTTAATTAACATGTATGCATTCTGACATCAGGGTGAACACTTAGGGGGGATTTTACTGTACTTTATGATTATGATTTAGGTAGTGACCTTGCCATTTTTGAACTAAGTGTTGCTTTGTTCTCAGAATACTCATGAGATAAAAGCGAGGTCTCCAGGATTGCAGTGCAACCTTTAGCAGATGTCCTCTTTCTTTGGTCCATTTGGCTTCCTTCAGGTATCACAGGAGCATTCTCCTTACCTGCCATTTTTAAAAATAGACCTGTAGCTATGATTCATTACTTGAACTTTATTTTTCCATTCATTTTAAAGCCAATAAGCCCGAAGGCCCACATCACACTGTTCTTTGTCCCCCCAAAAGGCTTCTCAAGAATTAAAGATTAGCATGAATATTCATGACAGTTTAATAGTTTCTCATCCCTGCTTGAAGATATACAATATATCATGTCTTTCTCAAAGTGAAGTGGCATAGCTATGTATCGTTCCCTGTTTTCTCTTTCTGGAAGACGACAGTTATTACCTCTTTTGCTGACAGAAAAATTCCTCTGGAGTGTCTTATGACTTATTTGTGGCTGTGACTCCTTCAAGATAAAGACCTTTTGAGTCCTGACCATATTGTGTCTCAGTCAAGCAGCCTTTTGAAACAAATGCTTCTTTTCAGACACTCAATAGAGCCAGGATTTTTCCCTGTCTCTGAGTTTCATTACCCACCAACACTTTCTTGACAGTTTCTGTAGCCCTTGTTGTACTACTTTGAACATATCTGTGGTTCCCAAAGCTCAAAGCAATGCTTGTACCAATCATTTCTTACCTTCATGAGTCAGTAGAGCCTCAACAGTTATTCAGCTGCCCAAATGTTAGTCAATGGTGTCAAGACTGCTAAATGTAGTAGCTAAATCTTCATTCACTGTAATGGAAACTTGGATAAATAGCTCACATTCTGACACACTTCACTGTATCTGGAGCTGAACACCAGTCACTGTATAATGCCTCTGAATGCATAAGCTAAAATCATGCAGGTCCATTTCTGTCATATTACGTATCAAGATAATATCTCATTTGCCATGTGAACAAGGGATGGGAAAGATCTGAGCTGGATGGGACGGAGTCACCTAAACACAGAGTTTCAGTATGTCTTTCAGTACTGAAGTGTATCCTGCCTGTCCTCTGGCTGCTAGGTGAGTATGGTGTAAGACCTCTATCAAGTGGATATCTTGGATATGCTAGAGTATCTCGCAGTAAGTACCTACTCATGTCCTTCTGCACACTCTACTCTTCTTATCTTTCTAAAGGTCCTGAAGAAGAGTAATGTACACCTTACCTAACTTCCAGTGTTGTAATTGGCATTCAGGGGTTGATTGAATTGTAACAAAGTAGAGGTGATTGGTGCTGTTTGAGATGTGGTAGGGTAAACATGAAATATCATGTTTCCATATCTACAGAATCTGTAAGCCAGGAGGGATGTGTGAAAACAGCTCAAATAGCTACAGTTCCCATGTTAGCGTGTCCACGGAAGTGTTGTCATGCTGGTGCACATGTCTCCAAGACCATCAGGGTCTGACTGAATTCACTCATTTAGTATAATGTATAACACATCGTTGGAACCCCTTTAATAAACAAATAATGATAAATCATTCTTAACTTTATTTTACCGCCATTGTTTTCCAGTTCTCTTCTCTCAGATTGAGAGATTCTCATTTTAGGCATTTTTACAAGTTTTTCCTGAAGTAGATCCTATGTTGCTATACTCTATTTTATTCTGAATTCTTCAAGAAATAATTTTTACATTCATACAAGTGTGCTGAAGTTCTCTTAAAGTATCATCTGTTAGTTTCATTAGTGCTGTTTATTTTCTCTTCCAGCTCTTACCTCACCAAATAATTAGCCCTCAAGATACTGTGCTTCGTAATGTTCCATTTTCAAATAGTGTTTAGTTAGCCTTCTTTCCACATGATAACACAATCACATGGATTGTGAGTCCTGAGAATGTGAATACATTTTAAAGAATAAAGTTTAATGAAATGCAGCAAGAAGTGTGCATGACTCAGATCCACATATCTACTGCTTTTCTCTACTTAGATTTTTTTTCACTTTATTCAAAAAAGCAAGTCTGCCTGGTAAATGTGCTTATAAACTCATGCTCCACAGTGTAGTATGCTTTGGGGGACTCATTCACCTCCATGTTAGTGCACGTTGGCCCGCTGAAGTAACATAATGAGAAATCAGGCCTGCTAGTCCTCATTTAGTTTCAGTAATTGGTTGGGCATTGTTTCTATTTCAAAATATCAATTTGCCATTTGGGAGAACGAGAATCCAGATTTCCTGCTGCAGGTAATAGTTCTGAAGACTTCAGATATCCTGCAATATCCTTGGCTGGTGTAAATTGGACTTGCCCCAGGAGAGCCTATAAAGCTAAAATGATTTGTTTCAGACAAAGTTTGGCCTATGAAATACATTTCTAGTCTGATAATGAACAGTCTTGGTACCCAAGAGCACATGACATTAGGCCTCTTTCTCCTGCAGATACATTGGGTATGCAATAGGCAGTTTCTAGGAAAAACACTTTGCTTGCCATTTATTGATTTACAATCCCTATCAACAGGATTATTGTCATGAAGACAGCAAACTGGATTTTTCCCTGTGGGTATCTACTGGTAATTCTGTCTTGAACATCCTTAGCTACCTTTATGACTGCTGCACATCAACTTTCTTTAGCTTTTCTGTTCCTAATTTTCTGCAAATGTTGCATGTGAGACGCTAAAATCAATTTTGTCTATGTTCTATTCAATATCTCTGGGTATTTTTGAGGTAGGACAGGAGATGTCATCAATATCATCAAGGGGGGAGACTTTTTAGCTGCTGGAAACCTTCAACTTTTTTCTCCATCTCCTCCAAAATGCAATTTAAAGTATCCATGTGATTTCAAAGTATTATTTCAATGAATTTTATTGTGACCTTCAATTCCTTACTCCGTATAATTGCTAAGCAGGCACATATGTAAATTCTCCTGTGGCTAAACAATTTTAACAGATGGGAAGCCTATTTGAAAATTAGGAGGCCAGAGGGCTGGCTGCAGTAGCAATATATGCCACAGGAAGGGGGGTATCTCTCTTCAACATCACAGCCCATACTTTAGGGTCAGGATGACACAATGCAATGGGTGTTAATTGGGAGGGGAGAGTGATACAGTACAACATCGGGCATCCACGCATGGATATGTCTTTACAGCATCACACACATTCCCTAAATTCACAGTATTAAGCTTGCTGCCTCCTGCCTAATGGTCAAAAAGAAAAAAGAAAAAAAAAAAGGAAAAAAAAAAAAAAAAAGAAAGGACATCAATCAGATGCGAACTGTTATTCCTGTTATTCCTTAATACTTCTGGGTATTACAGTTTCTCTGGATGTTACAGTCCTGCCCTGATAATGGGAAGGAGAAATGTCACTGTTAAGGGTGTTTCTAGCAAGAACTGCTGGTGATCTTGCATAAAAACACAGAAGGATTTTTGATTATCCAGGGAACTGCGTAAAACAAGTGCAATGAGCACTGAGCTGGGCAAGTCAAAAGCAGAATTAGCCCAGAAGCATACCCAGCAGGCAGCCAGTGCCATGCACTTCCCTCTGTAAGAGGGATCAGTTGCCTGGCAAGCAGCAGCCTCCAGCTCAGCTTGTAGCTTTGACAGCAGCTGGTGGTGCCCCAGGCCCATGTCCCCTGCACCAAGCAGCTCTGAATCTCACATTGTTCAAGCCTGTGGGTAAGCCCCCTGCCAGATCAACTCACAGTGGGCAATAAGAAGGTGTTTAGATGAAAGATTTTGCACTCAGAAAGGCCAAGGGCTCGATGACAGGTTGACTCAATCTCTTTGCACTGTGATTGTGGCCTCTTTTCTCCTTGGGTGGAATATGCTCCTGATCAGCACAAGCAACCTTGCCTTTTAACATTATGTTTAATAGTGCAGCTCTATTCTGAAAAGTGACAAAGTAAAAATGTCACCTTCTAACTCATCAGATTTGTCACTTTAATGTATTCAGAAGCAGATCTGTTCACTTTAATGACAAAAGTAAGTTTTTATCACTTTTTGCCTGTGTTAACTCTATAGAGCCAATATAGCTAGAGCATTGGACTAGTGTTTTTTTTTTTTTTCCTTCTCAGCTGTGCGAGAACCATTTATTAACATTCAGTCATGAAGCCAATTGCAAATTATAATTTGCAAATTCTAATTACAATCTCAAATTCACAAAGCAACAGGAGGCAGCAGATGAACAAATTTCAGGGTAGGTTTTATTTACAGACAATGATGTTCTCAAAGAAGTCATGATTTGAACTGTTTAAGTTATGAGGAAGTGGTAAAAAGGAGACTGACTTTCCAGAATTAGATTGGATTTACAAGGCTGATAAGTGCCATAATTTTTTATCAGTTGAACATTGAAAAGACCTTAAGATATAAAATTGAGCTGTATCATAATACTTCACATGTTTAGTGGTTTTCTTTTTGGAAAAACTGAAACTTACACTTGTATTTTGTGACACACTGAAGAGTACATGCAAATAAGGAATGTGAACCAGTGCTTTCCATGGGGGACCAGAGCTGAGAGGAAGTTCATATTTCAAAATCATATTGAGTCTTCCCTTCCCTGTGCAACATGACCTGTTTTTTTTCTCAAAGTCTTTCCTCCCCTCTCCTTTTTGGTGAGCTCACAAAGATACATAAATAATCATGGAGCAACTGGAAATCAGTCATATCTCTGATACTGCTTTTGTTCTTCTGCTCAATGTCTTAGCAACGTTCCTTTAATTAAGAAATTCTGAAGGGCTCAGAGTAGGTGAATGTTGAAGTGAGTTTGCAAGACGTAACTAGAGGGAATTCCTTTAACGGGGCAGGAAGACTAAAAACTGCAAGGAGATTGCAAGGATTAATGGGTGATAGAGGGTTGGCTGAACACAATAAACCTCAGACTCACACAGCCCAATCTCCCTTAAAAGTCTGTGCCTTTTGCTTAGGACCAATGGGCTAGCTATGGACTTTAAGAGGCCCTTGGATTATGTAACAAAGCCCCAAAACCACAGTATTTGTAATACTTCTTTTCACTGCCTACAGACATTCATAATAAAAAGTACTATAAAAATTTCACTGTGTTGAGACTCTTCTGTCCTTTCCGGAAAGATATAAAAAATCCTCTTTGGGAAGAGCATGGTTGGGAGTAGTAAACAAATGTTTTAATTGACAACTTTGGGCCCACTAATACTCTCCTAATACTGGCATGGTTGTATTTTGTTGTAAAACAGAAGGCTGGGCAAAACTGTATTTACACTGGGGAGGGATCTTTCTTCTTACATGCAATATGGCTTTTCTTTCTCCATTCAGCATTTTTCCTGGCACTAAGATGTGATTACCCTTTGAATCATATCAGTAGATAAAGATATGAATATTGCAAAAAAACTCACTGTTATAAAAAAGCATAGAGCCCAAGAGTCTCATTTATTTTCATCTTACATTTTTTATATCCAATATTATTTTAATGCCACTTATATTAAAATGTCAACCAAATGATGCTGCAATCAGGTGATTGTCAAGTCCTGTTTTACAATGCTTTCTGTACAAATGTGTGTCATTTTAACAATAAGAAAGCTATTCTCCACAAAGAGTCATCATAGGGGAATGTCTTCACTTTGTAGAGGAAGTTATTTTCCCCCAGTGAGAAGGGGACTCTGTTCTGAGGTTTTGGAGCTCTAAGCAACCACATAGGTGCTACAATTACAATGATCTTCTGTACCTGTAGAATATAAAAGTGATTTGATTCATAATCCTTTTCCCTTTGATGGAACCACTGGGAAGTGCTGTTCAGTTCAAATCATAACTCAGGTAGTTAAAGGAAAAGCCAGAGAATGTGAGAGACTGGACTAACACAAAGAAAAGGAGAGATGACATAAAAGTCTCATACTGAATGAGATATGAGACAGAGCCCTTTGCTGAATTTGATTCTTGTCATGACTTGGGGTTAAGCATCTGCTTAGTCTTGCGATGGGATGGCTTGAACCACAGTCCAATAGACCATGGCTATATTTTCATTTAATTCTATGGGTGATGGATCACATTCTTATTGAGCACAGGGTATGATTTATTAGGGGCTACAGGATTTTTACAACCCCAGGTTTGTACATTCATTACTTGAACTACATTGGGCAATGAAAATAACTCTCCTCTGTTTACAGCTAATACAAGGCAGAAATGGGCAAACCTTGAAAAACTCTGTCATATCTCTTTCTTTGTCCATGTAAACCAAGCTTCTAGGTCTCTAGACAGAATTCTCCTTTCCATGTATTATAGTTGATTGGGACTGTTCTTACAAAAACTTCACAGGTCTTACGAAGCAAACCGTTCATTACTAAACTTTTTTTTTTTTTTTTTTTTTTTTTTTTTTTTTTTTTTTCTGTGTTTTTTGTTTGGTTGGTTTGTTGGTTTGGTTTGGTTGGTTGGTTGGTTTTTTTTTTGTTTTTTTTTTTTTTTTTTACCTAAATATGTGATTTAAAAGACAAATACTTTACAGTTGTTCACAGATGTTGAGAATGTCAGTAAGTGTGGAAGTCAGGATCTTTCCTTTTGCTTTTTGGCCCAGAACTTTTGGACCTATAACTGCAAAATGGCCCAGCTTCACCAGAGAAGAGGGCTGTTGTCTCATGTCATGCTCTCCTGGAAACTGTGGATTTCCTTGAGGTACCTAACTTTCACAGGCTGTGTGAACTGTCTTGAGTACTTTTCTAGAACTCTCCCAAGTCTGTGACTTTGCAACACAAACATTCAGAACAGCCAAAAGGGACAACGAATAGAAATGGCAACAAAAAAATCTACAAACCTTTGTACTGTTTCTAATCCCTGTCTCCTTGGCAGCACAGCCATTTCATGGAGGATTTTTGACACTGCTATTAAGGACTGTGAGAATGTCTACAGAGACACAAGGGAGTCTATCCTCAAAAACTACTCAACAAAAGTACAATTAAATTTCTTGACAGCTGTTAAACCTGCTCAGAACAATTTTGAGTACACTTATTATTCATTAGGGAATCAACTAATACCATGATGAAGAAAATGCAACAATGCATTTGTTTTCTAAGTCGTGTTTTTAACAGCAAATGACAAAGCCAGGCAACAGTGTCCCTGTTGCATGAATTGATGAAAGTTAGGTGTTTATGGCAGGTGAAAAAGCAGAAAGAGTACAAGCTTCATTTCCCACAGACTTGGCTGGGCCTGCAAGGCTAAATATCAGATTGTTTTCATTCAATCAACATCCAGCAGCAGTCAGAAATTGAATTCCACAAAAGATTTCTTTGGGGTGTATAACCCTTAGGCACCGTCATGTGCCGCATTTACAAGGTAAACATGGGAAGAAAGTTTGACAAAAAGAAAGAGAAGGATAAGGCAAGTCATGTCCTTCGGCTGAAGATATTTGTATTTATTGGCTTAATTGGATACGTCCTTACTGCAGTAATGAATATAAAATCATTTGAATATAAAATCATTAAAAAGTTCTATCAATTCTATTGAAAGCTTACCGGGGGGGGGGTTGGGGGGGGGGGGAACACATTTACATACTTAATATTGCGTATCCCCCTTTTGCTTTCTGTCCCTATTTTGGCTAAGCCTCCCTCTACTACCTCCTTTACTACCACCAGGTCATATGAACAATATTTATGACCATAACCAATAGACCATAGGGTGGTAACTAGATTGGTTAGGTGAATATTTCACTTTCATGGAGATAAGGTGACCAAAGGAGACATTTTTATTTGTATGATGGACCACATCCATGGAATGTTTGGTTGCATCATTCATTCTAATGCCCCAACAACTGCTCTATTTCACTGCACAGTTCATTTAGAAGATGGAGAAATCTATCATTATAACTTTCTCTGCCATAAGGCTCTTTCTTCCTTCTCACAACACCATCTGCCACTTTGAGTACCTGAGGCTGGGAGGCTGAGCAGGACTTCATCCAGGGACAGGGTATGCATAGACGTGGCTTCTGTTTCTATTCTTAATGCAGGCGGAAGGTACATCTCTGCCATTTTAGGTACAGAGTAGCTGACAAAACCTGAAATTAATCCAACAACCAGGCCACTACTCAATTAACATCTTCTGAAACACTTTCCTTATGTGAAACAGCAACCAGCTGATGGGGAGCTTCATGCATTAGTGGGACTCAGGTGGTGCTCAGGCTCTCACCTCTTGTGACTGCAACAAGGCAAGCTAAAGGGTGGGGGTACTGCTGTCTTCTCTGATTTTGTTTTGGAAAAGCTCTTGCGCATGAAAATACTTTGAGAATAACACTAGATGAAGCAGTTGTGATGCAATAAACTTTAGAAAGTTTAATTGGAAAGTAAACTTTATGCATCCTTTTTTTCTCTATGTAAAGTTTTGAAGAACAGTAAGATTAAAAGGGTTGGAAGCTGTATTTCTTTTGTCAGATTGTAAGTACAGTACCTATATATGTATATAAAAACATAGATATAGGCCATGAGTATTTTCCAGTGATAACTTCATCTTATTCTTGCACCCCATTCCTGTCTCTGAAAAACTCCTTCAGGAGTCATGCACATTTGAATATTTGCGTCTCTATTGTGATTCTTATTAAAGATACAGATTATTGACAATAACATTTTTTTCCCAGTATAGACACCTCACTAATAGAAATTGGACTGACACCAGCAGAAAGTAGTGATGATTTTTAACTGCTTTAGTGCTCAGTGCTATTCAAGTCAGGGACACAGAATGAAAGGCTCTGCTACCCCTTACCAGTCACCTAAAGCATACAGTCTCCTTGAATATATTTAATTCTTCAACACTGATTAAAATAGCTTCATTAAAAAATGTATTCAAGGGCCCTGGAGTTTTAGCCTCTGCTGCTTTTTATGTAGGCCAAAGAGTGCTTGTTCTACAGGATTGAAGGAGGATTAATCAGCAAATTGGCTGCAACTTCCTTCAGAAACAGAATGCTGATTTTTAACAACAGTATTTTAATGGTATCTCCAAGCCTGAGACCTGATTTTGTGGCATTCAGCATGTGACTCATGTTCTCTTATAACTTTGAATTATGCATTTTATCTTCTTATTTTAGTTTTTACCCACAAAGAGCTCAGTCACTCCTGAATAAAACCAACCAGTATGTTTCTAAGGCTTTTTTTTTTGTTTGGTTTCATTTGTTATTGTACCTAAATGGGTATTTATTCAGTTATTCTTCAGGACTCAGAAACCAACATTTCAGCCCCAGACTAACTTGTTTTTGCCTGAGCACTTCCCATAGCCTTGCAAATTACTTTGCCAAGTCAACTGTTTTGGAGTCTGTCTGTTTCCCTCTCCAAGTTTTGCCTATTTTTGAGATTTCAGAGGCTTTACTTTCCTCCTGGAGTGCATTTTTTGAATGCTTATCCACCAGGTAACCTGTCTGCTGATCCACTATGCCGCCTCTTTATGCTGCCACAACTTGTGCACAGACCTTTCTGCATGTGAATCTCTGGCAGACAAGTTGCTCCAGCATTTTTATTTGATTAAATCTCATTTCAGTTGCCTGACTTATTCCCCCTTCTTGCTATTTATAGGGCTACAGGATAATACAGTTTGCAAGGGACATCATTTTTCAAGCACCTGCTCCTAGCACAGTCAGCTACAAACTCAGCAACCACTCACCAGACACCACTTTGATGACTCTGGCTCCATCTTCACTGTAGGTGCTGGGGGGGGGAGGTGTTGCTGTGACCTCCCAAATCTGTCTCTTCCCTAAGCTGAACAAGCCCAGCTCCCTTGAGTTCACCTCATGGGGCAAGCACTCCATCTCCCTACCATTATAGTAAACTCTGTTGAACTCCCCCCGGATTATCAGTGTTTTTCCTGAATTGGAGGGCGAAAACAGGATTCAGTATACCAGATGTGGTCTAAGAAGTCCTGAGCAGAGGGGGCAATGTCTTCCAGCCCTACTGCTGGTTCATCCCTACCTCCCCATCTTCCAGCTCCACAGGGCACCCACAGCAGAGCCACTCAGTCCTCAGTCTGTATTGCTGCCAGTGGTTCTTTCTGCGCAAGGACAAGGCTTTCAATTTTTCCTTATGGAATTTCAGGAGGTTGCTTTGGGCCCATTCCTCCAGGCTGCCCAGGTCCCTCTGGCATCCCTACCCTTGAGCACATTACACCTACACCCGTACATAGTCAGCAGCAAACTTTCCTCCACTTTCCCAAGCAGTCTCTTCTCTCTTTTCCCCTCCTCCCTCTTCTTAGATCCCATTTGTTTTTAGGTTACCTGCTTACTAAGCACAAGGTAAATTACACTCTGCTGCACTGTTAGAGCCGACAAGCAGAACTCTGCCTGTTTTAATCCAGATCACACTCCTTCTGACACAATCCTTTCTCATTCATAACATCCAACCACAGGGACCTGGAGAATGTAAATTTTCTCACTGCTGCAACAAGGCATTTTTCTAACAGCTATGTAAAACCTTAATTAAAGCTTACAGGAGCAGGGAATGCAACAGTGTACTTTTGTAATGCATCACTAAGACCAAATGCCAGCTCTTTCAGTGCCAGCTGATTAGTCTAATCTCAGGCAAACCAGCTAGTAAACTGTGCTATGAGAGTACTTCCAAACTGGATTTCTTTCTCTGATATGCAAATAGATCTTTAAAACTTCCAAAATGCTATTTTTATTTAAATTAGTAGATTTTTTGTAATGAGCAGGTTTTTATTGATGTTCATTACTTTGCATTTTAAGCATTGATAGTTCTCAGATCAGCATGGTACACAGGTGCTGACACTTTTAAAGGAAGAGCTGGTAATCCTATAGTTGCTTTAATTTATTGTTTTATTGTACAAATCAATGGATCATTAATTTTGAGCACTTTAATATATGTAAAGCTCCCTGAAAATGCAAAGACCAAAGCTCAATTAGTATTCTGCATTTTGCTGTTCCCCTAAAGGAAAAAAGGGAAAAAAAAAAAGTAGAGGTCACTTTGTTATAAAAATACATGCAGAGTATATTTTGCAGCTCAAATATGTGTCAGCAAGTATTTATGAATCAAAACAAGATAACACCAAATAGATGACACTAAAAATGTCAATGAAAACATTAGAATGGAAATACACCTCCTATTTGTTTGTCAGCCAAATACTAAACCAGGACTAATGTTTTTCCTTTGCCAACCTTGTGTGGCTTTTTCAAGCCTGTGATTAGCATTAAGGAGAAAATCATGTGTTCTATGTGCCTGTAAATATTCACATATCCCATTTCCCTCAGCTGCTCTTTTGTCCCCTGACTGAGATATATGGATGTTCACCTGAAAAGCAAATGCCTGGCTGTCATTACTCATGTCTGAATGCCAGCTGCAGAGCAAGGAGAAGCCAAGGCTCTGGAAATAAGCAACACTCAGGGAAAGTTTCAGCAAGCACCCAGGTATTATACCTCCTCTGACAGCTGCCTTTTGGTGACAAGGCTGTTCCTTTCCTGAAGGCACCAGCTGAAGAGAGAGATCAAGATCAGGCTCAGGATCTATCTGTGTCTTTTCTCCAGACACCACGTAATAGTTGTCTTGGCAATGTTCAAAACAAAACTAAAGATAGAAGAATACCAACTAGAGGATAATAAGGACAGCACTGAAGGCGTAATATAGAAACATAATTCCTGTTTATTTGTCAGCCACATCCAGAACCATCTCTATTGTCCTCTTTTTCCAAGCATCACTCAATGTCATACATGTTTGGCAATCAGGTTGTTGGATGCTCTCTGCCTGTCCTCTCCAGGAGATAAGAAATTGCAGGCTGGCATCTTTTTAGTTGAGTACATTTTATTGGAGCGTATTTAGCTTCCCAAGACTTCATTCACAACCTCAAATAAGAATAATTAAGGATTATTGATCATAGGTGTCTGTTGGACACCCAGCCAGTTCCAGCAGCTAGAGGCAGGCTGGGAAAGAGGACAACAGCCTTTACCTTTCTTTTTGTACTTGGCTTTGGCCGTAGTTGGGCAGTGCTGCATGTTGGCCCTGCCACTTACTTAGCAGATGTCTTTAATCTCAATAATCCTCCACATTTTTGTTTCTGTTTTTCCCCAGAAAAATAAGTAAATAAATAAATGAAAATCTTAAATTCAACAAAAATCTTTATTTCAATATGCAAGGGTCTGTCTCCTATGTTCATTGCTAAGGCACATATATAGAGTAGTAAAAATACAGTTCACACTGAAAGCAAAAACACCTAAATTAAGATGAAGGTCCTCAGATGCTATCCTAATTGGTATTACAATAGTATTGTACTGGATAAATGTAAATATTTAAGTAAGGCTTTGTATGGAAACAGCCATACAGAAAGACAGAAGGGATCCCAAGCTCCTAATAGCCCAGAACAGATATATTTCATGTGCTGCCTGGATTTCTCTTCCTGTGAGTGGTTGGTTCACTACAGAAAAGCAAAAAACATATGATTAGCATGACAAGTCTTACTTTGGATTGTGTAAGAATTACCTGTAAGAGCTGAGATGTTCTCATGCAAGTACAGGTAATGCACACAAGGACCTTATTTTTCAGGTCTCTGGGTTTTTCAGACTGAAAGTACACCACACTTATCAGATCCTTTTCCATTTACAGCACGAATTGCTCCCCTCAGCTTGTAGTCTTCTGCAGATCTTTATTTTTTATTTTTTAATCAATTCACTGCAAACTCTCCTTCTATTTCAAGAGAAAAGAAAGAAGACTGAGGGAAAAGAAGGACAGGCTGAGGATGCCACACTACTCTCTTCACTAGGACATTCTCTCACCCCTCCAGCTGGAACAAGCAATCTAACCAGTAATGGATTTTGTAATCAGGATGCCCCACATTGCATTGTAGTCTGGCCTCTGTCTAACAAAGTCATTTAATGCTTTGTGAGTTAGTTAACCCTTGTGTAAATTAAGCCCAAATGTATAGATTTTCCAGTACCTCACAGAAAAGATGTTAAGTGAAATTATATTTGCAAGGCTACTTAAGATATTTACAAGAACATACTCAACAAACAATTATCACAGACTTATCTGTCATGTTTTCAATGTAAAGTCATATGTGACGTGAAAAACACTTTATGTAACACTTAATGACTATTTTAAGGATCTTTTAATATCTCTTGTCTCCAGTACCAAGAAAACTGATCACCAAGAATATTTATTGAAGTTAACTGCAAAAAAATGATGCCACAAGGTAGAGAAGGTGTTTTATCCCAGTTTTATAAATGGGAGTCTGCCCTGCAGACAAACTAACATAAACCTTGCTGCAGCACACTGGAGATGAGAAGGCAGGGAACAAGAATTTAGGGTAGAAGTCATCTCAGCACTTCAGCAATCTAAACATTAAATATCCAGTCTAAAATCATCTTTAAGAGAGCAAGAGAGACATCTCCCAAGCAGAGTACATCACATACTAAAATAAGTGGCTAAGGTACACTGCCTTCTGAAGGTGCCTCTCCCCACTGATGGTGACATGAGCTGAGGCAGCCTTCTGACAGCTGAAGCCCAAAGTCCTACCTTCATCAGTGCTCCTGCTTCCTAGGTAACCACAGGGGTACCTAACCATTGGGCTGTCCTTGCTTGTGCAGCCTAGGTCATTTTCCCAGGCAGTTTATCCCCCTTTTCAATTCCTTCCCCCAGCCCCACCACCCCAAAAAATAAAAGTAAAATTAAAAATAAAATAAAAATACTAACAAAGTCACAGCTAGTCATTGTGTTTCATTTTTATGCCAAAAATATTTTGCTAATCAGGATACAATATACCATTGCACTGAAGAAGCAAATGTTTTTGAGCAAAATCAACATGAAATGGCTTGCCCTTGCAGGAAAGCTGGCAGATTAAATGATTCCAGTCTGTAGTCTCCTCTAGGGAGACCCATGACATTCATTCTTCTTTTTTTATTATTCTCTTATTATTATTTTAAGGGGGTAGACTATCCTAGCCACAAGAAGAGACCAGCACTTAAATTGTAAGCCATATAGATCACAGACCTCTGCTCCCACAGAGGGAACTCTTAAGCAAAGTCAAAATATTGTTGGTTCAGTTGCATCAGCCTTTCACTTATGGCCTGAGTCCTGAAGGGAGACAAGGAGTCATGCTGTTCTGCTTGCTCATGCAGAGGAAAATAAAATCTGTTATGAAATAATAAATGTAGTTAGTAAATGCAGTATGAAAAACCTAATGCCAGTCTAATCACTTGCAAATCTTGGTGTTAAGTGGGAAAAATGCCTGTGCTGCTCAGTGACAAAAACCAAGACTGAAGCCAAGTGGGGAAGAGGAATAGAAATGCTTTAATATGGCTCTTTCTGCTTTTTTTTTTTTTCCCTTCCATACCAAAGTCTTGGTTCCAAAAACTGCTTCATGTCTGCATTGGTAAGAAGTGCGGTGCAATTGGAGTGAACCTGCAAACTTCACAGGCACGAAGGGTCTGGACACTCTGTTTTGTTTCAGGGTGCAGTACTTCAGGTAGCTCTACTCCCATCCCGTAGGCCAACTGGCTGGAACACTCTAAAGGTTTTCATGAAGTCCATTGTTTTGTTCAGTTCAACCAAGTGAACAAAAGTTCAGTTGCTCAGAGACTGCTCCATGACCCAGAGCAGGGTACACAGGGACAAATGGGAGGTTTGCTTCAAAGTGTATCCTCATCCTCAGTCTGTGCTAAAGAACTGATCTAGCTGCACCAGTCACTGTTTCCAAGGACTTCCTGGCCAAAAAATAAAATAAAATAATAAATAAATAAATAAATAAATAAATAAATAAAAATCTAGGCAGTTGACTCTCTATGGCTTAGTCTATAGTACTGAAATTAGATTGTCAAAACCACCTATCAAAGTTGCAGCTCATATCTGAAAAAGGACCTATTTTTCTGGCAGCATTACATCAGACTTCACATACACCAGCCTTTATATTGGCACTTTTTACCAGAATAAACTGTCTACAAATTGCATTTTGCGCAATCCTTGCTAATGGAGCTACTTCAGCAAGAATTTTTCATCTAGACATTTCATAAATTCTGTGAAGTCTACTCCATCTTGAACTAAGTAAACAAAATGTTCAGAAAGGGTTCGGAGTACCTAAACCTTCCCCTGGTGGACCAGAATACTTTTCCTAAGCACATTTGATTCCAGCAAAATAACTCTGTCCTCACACACTAAGTATCTGCTCCACGTCAGTCTTAGCTGCACTAATCGGATATTTGTGTGAGCTAGAATCTGCTTCAAGTAATGATTAAATAATCATGGAAAGAATGTGGCCCTACTGTGAGAAACCTTTAATCCTCCTCCTTCCTGCATCCTCCCCAAAATGCAGGTGCCCACAATAACATTGCGCAAAACTTTAAATACCTTTCCTGTGACCTTTTGTGCTCTTCAGCCTCCTTTGGTACACAAGTGATTCCCTGTGCCACATTACATAGAAATTCACTTCATGTTCCTCATAGTGTCAGGTTACCAGAGAAGAAGACAACAAATCTGTTTTGATATTTGAGGTCTTGATCCAGAAAAAAATGGATACATGAAAATAAAGTTCTGAAAGGCCTCTGCCAGGGCTTCTGGCTCTTGAGGTGAATCCCAGAGCTGAGATTTGACTTCAAAAGACAGTTATAAAAACGAAATGATGCCTTCAGTAGCAGCTGCCTAAGCCTTGCTATTAGGAAACACTAAGTATGGTGGAAGGTCTTAAAGCCTGTCTCTCAACAGTTTAACTAAGACAAGACTGTAAGAACATATCTTCTTGTGTATTTTCCATGTATACATGTATACACGGACACATACACACACATGCATATGTACACTCTGGATCCACAGCACAATGTCCCGCTCACTGAACAGTCTTTGCAAGGATGAAGTCAGAGACCTTTCTTCACAGTAAGCAGAATTGGAGGTACCAAAGTAAGGAAGTAGACAGTAGGAAATCAAGGTTTACCTCCTTCTTCAGGTTATGGTTGCAAATGACACATTCAAGTAGCTTCTTCTAAGTCAACAAGCAAGCAACCTAATCTGGATGTGTTTGGCACCCATGCTTCTTTTCTTGACTTGATCATACTGCATAGCAAAACTCTTCAGACTCTCTGGGCAAAATCACAGAGCATGTGCAGTTTGGAAAGTGTGATGGTCAGGGTCCCTACTTGGGAAATACTCTGACCATAATATCCAAGATGCTTTCTGGTGTTTTACCCAAGTGAATAAAGAGCCTGATAACAAGTACTGCATCTGCCCTGGAGATGCATATCTCCATAAGGTAACACAATTGCAGAGGAAGACCAATCCTTCTTCTTGTCCTTCTGGCTCACAAACCTTGCATTTCTGTCTCCACACATCCTGGCACAGCAGCCTTGCCCACCACAGCCACACAGAGCTGTGCTGAATTCAGGGATGTAGAGCCAAGCTTGCTGAATGGGAGTGCTGGTGGCCCTGGTCTCCTGAGAGATGCCTCAGGCATCACTGTGCAGAGGGAGACCTCCTTAGTCAGCTGTGTGCTTGAGGCTGAATTGCGAAGTTCTCGGAGAGAAATAAACAGCTGGATGCTTAGCTCAAACTAAGTGATAACATTTCCAGCCTTGCACAGGAGCATAACTTTGTGCACTTGAGAATATTTTGTCACTAAACCTCAGATCTTTCAGCTGCTTAAGCAAGCTAAACACTATGGGGAGAGAAGAAGTGCTCTCTTGTAGCAAATTACATGTAAGCTGCATCTGAAGTTCTTAAATACTGTTTCATTCCCAGAGTCCTTGAAAGTGAAACTAGGCAGAGAGCAGCAGCATAAGACTTTTGCAATCAATTTCTCAACTGTGTCCTGATCCCATTTTACACATCAACATCCTGTTCCAGGCCAAGCCTAACTTCTGATGAGCAGAAAGGCCGGAAAAAAAATAAAAATAAAAAAATAAATCCCAAGCAGTTATCATCAGCCTTCATCTTCTGGAATTAGCAGATGAAAGTCACACATGTTCCAGGTGTTTCTGATCTAGTGACACATGAGCACGTTGGGATATAGAGACATCAGTTCTCTAGTTGCTGCAAAAAATCTGGCTGGCCAGTTGTCTGCACAGAATAAAACTGTGAAGTTGGTAATACAATAAAATGCTTTGAAATCTGGAGCTGTGTGAAGCAAAGAATTTTGCTTCCCATCCAACCTTCACCACCCTTTTATTTTCTCCAGATGGCTCTAATTTTGGCCCTGAGTCTAGTTCCTCTTCTGGCTGCAACAGTTGAACTACACTCAGGAGGTCAGGCTGGACTGCCAGACTGTCTGGCACTGATGCTCCGTGGAGAACTGTATCTGGCACCTTTTTCCTTTGGAGAGCTCAGGATGCTCTACAAAATGCCGTACTGCTGCAATTTCATAGAGAAGGAATACCCACATGGCCTCTGAACAGTTCCACTTAACAATGCACCACGGGGCAACCCAATGACAGGTGTAATAAACTGCTGCAGGACCAAAAGTGCAGGAGCTTATTTGAAATCTTGCATCAATGTAGATGGCAAACATGTAGGCAGTTACCTAAATATATCAGCTCATTAATCTCAGAACTATATTTGAGTCTGGCAGAGATATGACCCCAGATGGCCTCTCTTAGGGTTTCTGCAGTAGGCTATTGTTTCATGAGCTTGGAGAACTGGGTTTCATATTTGGAATGGTTGAGGTCTGAACTGGCAGTACGCACGTGACTTCAGCTCCAGGTAATTGTTACTAGTTGGAGCTGATCAAATTTCTACCTGCTTTATGGGAGAAGAACACACCTTGTATTTTGTTCCTGTCCTTTCAAAAGTGAAGAAGCAAAAAGGGGGTGCTTCAGACCATGGCAATTTAATTTTTTGTTCTTTAAGTCCAAGAGGCTGGTTGAATCATCAGGAAATCACCACTCCTGCAGCAGGAGTGCATACATTCATTTGGGGGGCATCTGTGAGAATGAGGCAGCAGAGGGCACTCACACGTGAGTTTCCATATCCCTCCATAGGCAAAGATTAAAAAGATTAATATGAAGATATCCTTAAATAACTCTCTGATATGGTTGATGGGAGACAGTCCAGTCTGTGTGCCTCACATAGATACACAACACAATGTTAAAAAATGTAAATGAAATGCATTTAAGCAGGTAGCTGGAGAAACTGGTTTTAAAATATCTGTATTGTTTGTTCTACTAATTTTATATGCAAAATGAAATGATTTTAAATTAGTTTCTGATGAAAGCATAAACAAAGCTTAGAACCAAATGGTAAATTATAATGATCTACTGAATGGAGAAATCTGCTCAGTACATTTTAATAATCAAGCAGTCGGAGAAAAACAAAAACAGAAACAAAAACATTTACCTTGGGTCTTTGAAAGTAAGGTGGTCTCAACTAGAATATTAAAGTTCCTGATGTAGTTTGCACTGAGAATGCAAACAGACAGAACAGCATCAAGTAAATTCTCCTTTCTCTCTCCATTTCTCTTTTCCTGAGGAGGATACCAAGCCACCCAGATTTCTGTAAATGTGACTTTCATTACTAACATACCTAGAAACTTTTAACTGAAAATGACAATGCCGTTTTTTGTATGAATTTTCTCAGAAACATGCCTTTTTCATCATGAATAGAAAGCATCTGCATTATCAGAGGACGAGAACTACACTTTTCTAATACTCTTCTGAGTCTCTGAGAATGCAGTACAGCAAGAAGACTAATTGATCTCATCCAGCTTTGGATATCCATGTAATAGACACCAACGTCTGACCCAACAGAGAGCTCTTTTGGTAAGGAGGGAAATAGATACTTTTAAAGTGTGACTTGGCAGCTACTTTAAGACAAGATGAACAGCACCATAGAAGCTCTTGTTTCCTTCCATGAGCAAAAAGAAACTCTAAATGATAAACTCAGGCACAGATGTCCACACTAGATGTCTGCAGGTAGTCAATGAAGTCCACGCTAGGGGAATTGTGGCATGCATCCCTGGGTGAAGCATGGTGAAAATTACAAAATAAAAATAAAAATGCTACTCGTTACCCCATTATGAGCTCAGAAACAGATCAATTAGTTATTTTCTTCTGCTGCTTTTTCCTGCTTTGTACTTTAAGGCCAGTACCTTGTGAGCATTAGCACAGGTGGTAGGCTTTTATACTTTGAGTAATCCACAGATTTCAAAAACAAAAGTGCTTATATGTATATGTTTTAGTATGAGTAAAGCCTACACTGCAAGTAATTTTACTATTCCCATGACAGTCTAATTACAGAAAATGGCCACTGAATCTGCAGTTTCTGTTGAAAGGCTGAAATAAGGGTAAGGAAACAAGAAAGAATTTAGGTACTCTAAAGGACTTGTCTGTAGTCTCTATTTACCTTCTCCCATTTAATTTCTGTCATCTTTCTCAGTAAAGTTAGTCTAAATAGCTGTAAAACCAGATTAAACCTCTTACACAGACACTGTTATTCAGAAAGAAACACAATTTAATTTACTTTTCTTCTTAAGTCCAAAGGGAAGTAAATTATAGTAAATGAAAGTATCTTTCATTTTGCATAGTTGTTTCTACTGGCATGGGCAATTACTGTAACTTCAATAATCAATTTCAAAATCACTGTTTAATTCAGATCATTTTCCCTCAGCAACAAAATGTAGACAAGCTCAAAATGGGAGTTATTTGCTCTAGTGTATAAGCCCCTAAGAATAAGTTAAGAATATTCTTCAAGAAATAAGATTAATTGTCAAAAAAGAGTCAAATTCATTTGCCAGAGAACCACAAGATGAAATGCCATGGTTCTTAATTAGCCATTAACAACATCCAGTATTATTAGGTAAGCCATGGTTTTACCATCAGTCTGCTGACACAGCACACTGTTGTGCAATAACAGAGTGGTATAAAACATCATTTTAAAGCAACGTGATTACACGGGATTTGGGTGACCTGATTCTCAAAAAGGCCAGTTTGCTGAGCTCTTCTCCAAACACATCCTGTCTTGTAGGTCACGGATTAGACTTTGATACAAGCTTAGGTTTTAGAACAGCTTTAGCATTCCAAAAATATTGTCGCAGGCATGGAATTGAACCGTTAATTTGGCAGGATATCGTTCTTTTCTCTAGCACTATGACATATGGGGGTGGAGGAGGAGGAGAGATGGGAGGGAAAGGTGGTTGTTTTGCATCCCTCCTCAGCTCTATCTCTTTTTAACACAGTCATCCATTGCAATCACTCATTGAATAAACTTGGCAGTCACGGGAGCCAGATGTCAAAACCTGGCTTTGAGTGTAACTCTCCAACACCGGCATTTGGCTGTGCCATTGCTTTATTCCTGGGAAGTCCTTTTTTTTATTTTTTTTTAATGGTAAAGCTGTTGAGTTGGTTTCATTGTCTCTTCATATTCAATTCAATTATTTGCAATATAGTCATTTTGTCATGGAAAATTCCAATAAGAGGCCAAGAATCTGTAACTTCATCCTTTTGTTTTGTTTTGTTTTGTTTTGCTTTGTTTTTCTGTACCAGTAGGGGTCAAATAATATATTGTTAATTAGCTGCTTCCTTAGTAATCTAAAGTCACTAATCCTGGTATTGAATCTAAACACCTCAGTCTGTAAGGAATCCAGAGTGATCACTCCAGTCTGCTTTTTGTTTGCAAAACTCTTATGGATGTCTATAAAAGGTAAAGAAATGTCACAGTAAGTTGTGTATTAATAGGGTCAGGCTTAGAGATGGCTATATATGTGAAAGCTAATAATAATAAGAAAAAATATATACGTATGTTTGAGAATGTGAAAACATTCCTCTGAAGTACTGCTGTATTCAACAGCTGTGGCCATGTGCCAGAGCTTGCCACCTTCTGTGGGGAATCTCAGTTTTCTTATGCAAACTCTTCCACATGAACAGGGACAGATGAGCTGGGCCCATAATAAAAGGGTTTGAAGTCTGATTCCTTTTGTGGAAAGAGCAATCTGCTAACCAATAGATCTGAGATGTATCTATGGAGCTATATATTGCTGCCCAGTGATGGGGGAGGGATGTGGGAGATGTGTCATCATTCCAGCTCTTATAAAAGAAAAATGAAAGCTATTAGTTGGCGAAAGAAAATGCCATTATTAACAAGAATGAAGGCTGCAAGGGAAAAAAAAAAAAAAAAAAAAGCAATTGAAAGCAAATGCTTTCTGGTATTGTTTTTAAATATTCATTTCTATGAACTGAAGATACTGTTCATTTTTATTGACTAAAGGTGCTTCACATTAATATTGGAAAACCCTATACTGACTCTACTACATTTTAATTATTTCTTGCTCTGCTTGGGATATGAATATTGTGATTACCCTTGAAAAAGTATTACTATTGGTGATTTATGCAAAACTCAGCCAGTTCTAAGACTCTATCAGTTTGAATTAAAAGAAACAATGGAGGAAGTATGCTGCTATCATGTAAGCTGTAGATCATCATTATTTTCAGTACTTGGTATGGTCAGTGTACTTAAAGCATTACTTCAGTCAGTGTTCTGGAACCTTTCCTTTCCTCAAGCAACAAATCACCAAGGGAGAAAAACCTTTGAGATTTGGCTCCATGGTCTTAGATTTAGGACTATAATAATCCCATGAAGTAATGTGTTTCATCTGCTGCGCTTTGTTTAGATTCAGCATTTCAGGCCAACGCTTTTATATTTTAACTGTTAATGGCTGAGCTGGCCAGAAAGTGTCTTTAATAGATACAATTTTCTGATTGTGTTAAGCCCTATATGATCCATCTCCTGACACTCTGTGCTGCTGGATTTAATCATAACATATCCGTACCCACTGAAACTGAGTTACTGCAAATGCTCAATAGGCTCGTTTATCTCAATGACTTAAGATACCTGGAGGTCAGAGGGTGTCACAGTGAATCCCAAGGATCCTGTTTCTCTAATTACTAATTTGGCTATGGTCATTTTAAATCTCATCTAGAGTTGGCAGCTCCTTCCGAAACCTATTCCAGAGCCTGTCAGAGCTTGCTTTCCTGGTCAGCACGGGGCTGTTCTGCTTTCCTGGACAACAAGAGGCCAGACCATGATGCCTGATATTACTGGAAGCTTTTCTTTAGTCTATCAAAAATATGAATTACCTCGCTGTCTTAAACTGGGATATATGAATCTATGCTCACATCTAACTAACATGCCAGGGAGCTTATGGCTACCATGCGGTATTTACCATTTGATCTCCAGAACTGGGAAATTTTTGAGATGGAGGCTGTGGCGGCAGCAGCTGGTAAAAAGTGATGCTTTCACATGACAGGGCTGTTGACAGGATTAAGCAGATGTTTTCCATTTGTAAAAAGAACATTTCTCTGTTCTCTTCCTGGCTGTGGTCAGTCTCACTGGAAGCCACATGGAAGTTGTAGTATAGAGACAACGTAACAGTGGTGATGCCAAGGAACAAAGTGAAGAAGTTTATTCTGTTTTCTTTTCTATCCCAGTGTAAATGAAAAAGGGAGATCCTGAGATACCCTACAATAAATCTCACTATTTTTCCTCCACAGGAAATACAGTACAAAGAAGATAATATGAGGCCACATTCGTCATCAGTGATGGCCCATCCCCCAGATATCCTTTCTCCTCAAGTCCTTTTCTTTTCTCTCCACACTATAGCTACTGATACATCCCAGTGTGAAGGTGCTAATCACAAACCCAAGTTAAAGAGTCCAGGTTCCTGTATGGTATCTAGGAGAACTAACCAATTTTAAAAGAGAGTCACAGTAGCCAACATGCTGTGTGAAGAACACTTAGTCCAACCAAAGGAAACATAAAAAACATTGTTCCAGAAATCTTGTCCTTTTGTCTTTAAGGTACATACTTGCATTTTTAACTTACTTGGTTGAAAGTTGATCTTACAGTCTAAAATCACTGTAAAAACAGTGCTTTCTCTTAGAGGATAATGCCAGAAGACAATGAAGAATTATTCATGTCTTGCACAGAAAACAATGAAAGAGACACTGTTCAGGAAGTGAACGGCCTACGTTTCCTACACCCTGGAAGGGTTCAAACTCACTATCCCAGGTAAGAACCCAAACCCTGGGATAGCACCATGTGCTGAAGTCAAGGAAATAACAAGAAGGAATAGATTCATTTAGTCACTGTTCTGCAGCCTCTGGTAGAGCGAAGACCCTCCAATGTGCAATGATATATAGCAAAGTTCCCTTAAGGCAAAGAACAATTTGGACCCTAGTCTTTAACTCCATGGATGTGTTCCAGCACCTGTGCTGTTGTGTAAAAATAATTGGGTTGTACCTCTGTTATTCATTTGATTGAGTTTTGGTTCATCAGAAGAACACTTTCATTAATATATGCACAGGAATGTTTTGTAGCCAGAGCGAATAAAGATGCCTCCCTGCAACCCTCACTTCAATTTCAGGTGTCTGACAATAGACAGGAGTTTTGACTAACCCCTTCTTAATGTTTCTTGTCAGCTAGCTCTAGGCAGCATCCTGCTCAGTGTGAGTTTTTGAGTCCCTAGGTACCACAGGGTGCACTACATCAGCCTTTGTCCACTGCGGGACCAAAGCATTCACTCCATGTATCTTGTCTCCTAAACTTTCTCTTTTCATTAGAGAAAAAGTCAAGTGCTGTCTTGTATTACTTGTGGTTTACAAAAACACTTCTTCATTTCCTATACTGACAGGGAAATTAGATGAGATAGCCTAGAAAAAACATTTGAAAACACAGTACAAAAAAAGGTAGGGCATGAAGAAATTTTCTAAACAGAACACACAGAGAGATATCAGTTTAACCATTATAATCACTATTTAATATGGTATGGGTTCAATGCTAAAGAAGCCATTACAGTTATCTGGAGTTACAATCACAGGGCCTTTCATGAAAACCCCATAAGTGTGTACAGCTGTATGTAAACTCAGGAACATATCTGCTGATGTCTACTGAAGGGAAGTTTTAGCTGTCTTTGAAAGCACATGAATATGCACTTGCTGTGTGTCATTCAAAAAAGCATATGAAGTCATTCAAAATACTCTGCATTTCTGCTTGGTCATCATGACAGTTTTTCGGATACAACCTCTTTGACTAAACCATAAGTTGTCATCCTCCTCTGCATACAACACTTGCTGTGGGCAGAAACCACAAGGAACAATTGTCACCTTGTCATTAGGCAGATTGCTAATATCCAGAGATCACTCTGTGGGCACTGCAACAAGACCCAAAGAGTGTACTCACACTGCCTGGGTATGCATAGGTTGGCACCCTCTCCTTACCACTGGAAAGAAACACCTTTTCTTTGGAAAAGAAAGATTTTTTTATTTTTTTTTTTTCTGCTCTGTAGGTGATAGCACTCATCTTCTGCCGCCTGAGATCACACAGTCTTGTTCAGTACTTGCCATAACAAGTTGAATAATAGCTTCAGCATCAACTATTTCATGAAGAAATACATATACTTTTGAATGGCTGTCATCAAGATAGGTACTCTCAGTGTTGACCCTGAGAGCATCTCTAGTGCTGTCAGAATGACTGCACTTTGAATAACAGCTTCTAGAAAGTTATTTTTGGCAAAGCAAGACAGAGGCCTCTGGATCATTCTTCTCCAGCCTGACCCCACTGTGGGCAGTAGACCTGGGCCAGAAGATGAGGTTATTGTTGATAAAACTCCCTTGTGTACGTGTTTACCAGGGATCTCTGGACTTGAATCTCATTTTAGGTCCAGGGTTGGAAGAACACTGGAGGCAGATGCCATTGATGGCTCTGTGTCACAAAAAGCTTTTAACAGTGTACAGTTAAGGGGGGGAATGTGTAAGTGAAGAGGGAATACTATGTGTGGTGTGAGGACTGGAGGGAAATATGAAGCTTCAAGGGTACTTTTGGAGACCTTTGTATGGGCAGGGAGTACCCACCAGGATGAAGCCACATGCACACTTCAGATCTGCTCACATCAGTGACCAGTAAGTATGCTCCAGATGGCAACCTCCAAACATGCAACAACTTGCAAGAATAAGAGAATTGGGAATGAAATCCAGTTGATCCACAATAGGGAGATATTCCTGTATCTTCAAAGACTTGTGCTTTAAATTTTAAGTTTTAAAAAGAAATAATTCTATATATTTTTCTATTAAAAAAAACAGAGAGGTAGAATTTAAAGTTTCTGCCATAGGAAAGTGAGTAAAAAAAGTCTTCTGGAGCCATAGGAAATTAAAAACTCTTCAAAGAAGTTTAAATATGAATGCATACTCACTAACATAAGCTTAACCTGTTGTCAAACTGAGTCCCGAAATGTCTTTTAAGTCCAATCATGTATAAAGGATATTGTGCATTTCTGTGTGTGTACATGCATACATATATATATATTTAAAATATTTTAAAATATGATACATGTTAATATATAATATATTAATTACGAGTAATTTATTTTCCCAAAGTTTCAGGCTATCACAATATTGCTTTAAAAAGTATGTATGACAACCTTTCAGATACAGGTCATCATTTTTTTCTTCATTTGAACGATATACAAAAAAAAAAAAAAAAAAAAAAAACCCTCTAAATTTAATTTTATCAGTCCAATTACATGGGATAAAACATACAGTCTTAGAGATGAGACACATCTTCAAATGTAATGGTATTACAGATGCGTGATGGGCAATCTGGTTCATCTGCAATATGAACACTAAAAATATGAATAGGAATATCAATAAAAATAGAGTAGTTGCTTTGTACTTAGTGGAGGAAAATTCAGTTGATGTCAATATGAGTTCAGATAAAGATCACCAGTTAAGAAAACTGAAATTGCACCTCAGGCTACATCTTTTCTTTTAAACTTGCACGGTAAAGAGAGAGTATTGTTCTCATTCTGAGTCTCTGCTTTCAACACTTTATAATAAGCATTTTAAAACATGTTGCACTTCATCCTTTTCTTAAGGAAAAAAAAAATTTAAGGCAGTTGATGGAATGAGTAACAATGGGATTCATTAACATTCCTAAGAGGTTCTTGAAGAAGCACAAGACAACCAATGCCTTCAATCTGTGTGCAGTACCTCTTTACATGATAGCTTACTACAATTATGTCAACATGTCAATGAGAAACATGAGGTTATTGCAGAACATTTGACTGAAGAATAACTCAAGAAGATGGAAATGATTCCAAGAAGCAAAGTCCCCCTGAGGAGCCTACTAAAACTCTGAACAAGCATGCTCTTCACAGAGGGTATGTTTTCCAAAAGGCCGTACAGAAGAAAGCCTTTAGGTCTAATCAGTTTCACCATTATGACGCTGAGACTTGAGCAGTAACAGAGCGTCTTTATAAAGCCTGTCAGAGAAGAGGCATCACCCAGTTCTTGCCATAAGGAATGTAATGCATCTATACACCTTCTCAAGATTACAGCTGTATAAATACTATTGCCATTCTTTTACTTGGGCATATGACTTACTCAGAAACTCTTGCTTGTGCAACCTCTAGCCTTCCAGGGCAAAAGTGCTTTACACACACTTTACACATTCCTTTCAATCTTGTCTAAGCATACTTCAGATCGATAGGGGAAACAGATAATTTCATGTGTTCCATGAGCCACTTAACAAGAAAACAGTCATGCAAACATGAAATAAACAGTAAGAAAGCAGGGATATTATCACAGTCCATAGATGTTTAAGAGACATTTTTGAACAAGACTAAGGTTGAATGAAGCTAATTATGCTTGCTATCTATAGACCATGATGACTAAGAACAAAATAGCCAGAAAAAAAAAAAAAAAAAAAAAGTGAATGGAATCCCTTGGCTGATTCAGCAAAGTCTTTCCTGTTGTTCTGCACATCCCACTGGTCTCTTCCCCAGTCAAAGATCACTTTTCTGGGATGTATACATCTTAGTCTATTCACATCACTGTTGGACCCTTCACATTTTATAGAGACTTAGCAGTCCAGTTAAATTGTTGAGACAAATTTGTGCTGGCAGGTGCATGCAAAAACAAGAAATCAAACAGAATTTATTTTGATCCACTGTTTCATCAGATAATGCTTTCCAAGGGCCAGTTAATTTCCATATTCATTTAGAATCCTTATTCAGCTCTCACCTTGGAAAACTACATGGTCTATTTTTCTAATTGGACTTCTTAGCCTGGATCCCTTAAGTACAGTGACCTTCTACACAATTATCTAAAACCACAAAAAAATCTAGGATATGCCTAACTTCAGCTGAATATGAGTAAAACATTGCCATTTGTATATATTTCCCCAATTTCCCTGGTTTCTCCACATTTTTTGTTAGGTCAATGTCTGTTAAGACTCTGTCTTCTAGGATCAGTCTCCCTCAGCAAACATCAAAAGGTCACATAAACCAAATGGAAGCCTAAACCCATTCACCAACTTGAATATAAGTAACCAACAGCAACATTAAGATGATAGCTAAAAGGCAGTTCACCCCACTGCAGAGGTGACAAGGCAATCTTGGAGAGATTCAAAGAATCTCTTTTCCAACTACTGAAATATAAAATCCCCCAAGCCCTCTGTCAGGGCACTCTACCATTTCTCAGAATTAGCAGCACTTTGACACTTCTGATGAACTTGCTAACTCAAAGATCGTTAACCTACTTCCTCTATTTTTCTGTAGGAAATTAATGGAAAGGTTTCTTCCAATATCTTCTTATATGTGTATGGCTTTTCAATGGCTTAAAAGGATTTCCCCTACAGCACCTACTAAAATAAGTCTTCACCCCTCAGCTGAGACTCTACTTGCCAGTTGATTACTCAGAATGACATTTTTTTAATGGTGCAATATGTACACACTTTTGAAAACTATGAGTTTGGTGCCAACAATAGATGGACTTTTAATGAGAATAGCATTTACCAACGTCTCAGTAATTCACTTAACGCGTACTATCATTAATGTACCAGTGAATTTAAATTGCTGCTGCCTACAGAAGCTCTGCTTAGAGGGTCCTGTGAAGTCAGCATCTTTGCCTTTACATAGGCTGTAGCATCTTGCTTGGCTAGTGAATCTAATGTGTCATTTATTTTTACTGCCTCATTTGTACATTATTCCCATCTCTTTCATAGGCTATATTCTGCTTTCCATGAGCAAGCTATCCATCTTTATAAAGGGATAAGAGTCCTTTTAAAGAGGTTGAGTGCCAAATGCTGTACCTTATTGAGGCTGTACTCTGAAAAGAAAAAATAAAAATAAAAAAGAACAAATTGAAGAGCTGTACAATTTTAAAAGAGCTGTTCAGGAGATAAACCATCTCCCAGAATCAGAACTACTGGGATTATTAAAGGTAAATGCATATGGCTTCATTCCCTCACGCACAATTAGATACTCTTTTTCTGAACTGTGTAGAGAAGACAACATGCACAATCTCCTCAACGTCTCAGGACAGTACCTAGGTGCTATAATAATTAATCATAAACAGAAAGAGGAAAAATATCACCACATAGTTCATGAGTAAGACCAGGTAAATACAATTTCATTGTTTAAAGTAAGGAATTGTCGGGGGGGGGGGGGGGGGGGGGGGGAGTAAACAGACATAGAAAAATGTGTTTGCCAGGTTTTTCATCAGTCAGGAAAGAAGACGCATTTATTTAGAACTGAGGCTCAAAGACAAAGTCCTGGAAAGAGGAGAAAAATACAATATCAAGCAGTTCTCATTGATCTTTCTACACCTATTACTTACTTTTTTTTTTTTTTTCAAAAAAAAAGAAAAATATTTGTGAAGATTAACTTAATTAATTAATTATCAAAAATAGTAATACAGAGATGACCAGTCAGTCACAACAAGCAAATAATAAACAGTAAATTCTATAAGTGTGCCACTGATAATTTCTTGGAACCATTATAAAAAAATAAATCTACCTCTATGTCTTATTCCCAACAAGTAATAGGACAAAATTTAAATAATCACAATGTGGTTTTGATATCATATTTGCTCATAGATTAGTTGCATCCACAGCCTGGAAGCAAGCAGTAGGTAGACTTGAATTACCATTTAGTTTAGAATAGCCTTACTTGGCCTCAATCTACGTTTGGAGGGCAAAATCTGGAGGGGAAAGCACAACTATTACAGAGGAATTATAGTAATTTGCAAACAGAAAAGTGGGTCAAATCTGCTGCATAAATTATTCATAATGAATTGTTCTTTCAAATCTATATTGAATAGATTTGAGAACACACTGAAAATGAGATCAGAATTGCTATAAAGGTAAAACTACTTTAGCGTATTACCAAGACCAGCTGTATTATCTTACTTTATGAAATATCGAGTTGACATTTATTTATTCATTAGGGTTACCTGCATTACAAAACAATCCATCCATCCAGGAAACGCAAAGAACAAAATGCCACAAAGAGAACGTGCATTGCATTGATGGCTAGCATTTAAGGAGAGTGAACATTAGAGAAAACTTGACTAAAAATATCCAGTAGTACTAGAAAATCACACTAGAGGCTTGAGTATTCTGGGTAATAGGGTGCAGGGCAGTTTGGCAGGCTCATAAGCTGAATGTAAGATGCATCTGTCTATAGGCGTGATTCATCCTTTCTGCTGGCACAGTCTGTTTTCCCCTGCATGCGAACATTTAATCCAGCCTCCCGGGGATGTTTATGCTGATAAATAAAAAGAGCTCTGTTTCAGCCTTACTAACTAGCTGTTTCCCGTTCACATCCACTCTAAGCAGTATTAGCCATAGGCATGGTTGGGGCTATCAGGCACAGATACTGCTTTATTTAGAATTACAGGAGGTAGGGAGGTCTCTGCAGACTGCACCCTGGCACCAGCCTGCCCCCACACTGAGATGGAAGTCCATCAAGAGAAAGACCCAGGCCAAGCCTTTCAGGTAGCAGCAGCCTCTGCAGACCAGCCACTAGGGCAAAGAGCAGGTACAAAAGACCTGCAGACAACACCTTGCCATAGAAACTCACCCTCCACTGATGTCTTACTGGATCCCAGCAGGGAAACACCAATTTGGCTGAGATGTGGAGTTTTTCTGGGAGATCTGCTTTGTTTTCCCTAATTTATTTTTGGCAACTGCTTTGGTTCAACAGGCACATCGTGGGGAATTCTTCTCTCAAGAGAAATTTGTCCTTGACAGAACTTCACTGATTGGAACAGCTACATCAGGGATAAATTTGGCCAGTTATCTTTTCAAGTTGGATAAACTTCACTTAGCTTCTTTAGCATCACTTGCTCAGATAATCAATACATACAGCAGACACATGGTAATGAAGGTAAATGCACTGCAAAGCTCCAATGGATGCAGCTGAGAATATATGTTATAACACTTGGGCAAGATAACAGAAGTACTACAACTTGAAAGTACCCACTATGTCTCTCTTAGCAAAGGCCTGTTCCTGACTTTGGTCATGTATATGCCCAACAGAACACTTCCTAAATGCTCATGACTTCCACTCTTGTTTTTCAGTACAATTGGTACAAAAGAGAAGTACTTTGGTACTTAATAGTGTGCAGGATTACACAGCATTAGAAAGATGACCTTTTTATTCTTCTCCTCAAGTTACATAAAGTGCTTGTAAAACATGCTGAGCATTGCTCTCTGGGCTGCTGAGTGGCAGAGAAATTATAGCAGCTGAAAGGAAAAGGTACAGGTTAGATAACTATTTTAAGAGAACTTTTTTCCAGCCTTTTCTAGCAGCAGCCAGCATTTTATTTACTGTACGTTCAGAAAAAAAAAAAAAAAAAAAAAAAAAAAGGTACATCTAATCTTCTTCACTTATGGCATTAGTTGAGGGGAGACAAATTCTTCTTGAGGAACATGGTCTGTTTTATAAATGTTCAAATCTTGCATAACCCTTCTGCATATCCTTGCTCAGTATGTGATCTAGGATGAACTCCTTCAAAAATGCTACATACCCTTAAATCCACTAAATCCACTGACCATGCATGACTCAGGTCAAAGGTTCTGGCGTATGACATGGTCGCCCTCCCTGGCTTCAGATAATATGTGGGCCTCTCCTAAAGAAATGGCACCCCAGTGCCCAGCTGTCCCGGAATCAGTGCTGAGCACCTCCTACTCTCCCCTCTTCCTCTCACTGCAGTAACAAAGGTTATATCCCTCTATAATAAAAAATCAAAAATCAAAAATGAAAAATATATATAAAAAAATCCACTCTATTAGAGCTGACCTGTGGGAATATATGAGGGTAGGTGCAAATTGTGCACTGATATGGCTGGAAGGTTGAAACCTGTGTAAATCTTAGCTAGATTGCAAACCTGTGTCTAAAAGGCTCGAAATCAAAAATGTCCTAGTTATGCTCCCTGTGAAAAACAGATTTTGCCTTCTAGCAGCTTCTAGGACCTCCTCATGAGGATGCAGTATTTCATGGGTGTTGAGGACTTCATCTGGACATGAGTGGCTTTGCTATTTGTCCCTTACCCCTTCAATTGAGTTTCAACCTAGAGAAAAGCAGCTTCTTGGCTGATTTGGAGAACCATTTCTGAAGTTATCACCAAGACCAAGTTGCTGGTGGTTAACCATGCTTGTTTGCTCAGTCATACACTTCTCTATGGAAAATTTAGTCCAGGGTGGAGGTTAAAAAAGAATCAGAGAAGTCACAGGGCAGACTTACGGGGAACTAAAAGGCCTTTCATTCATGGCAGCAATCAGGGAAACAGCATGTTGTTTGACGTGGATGTGGGCAGACATGCACGAAACAGTGACAGCTGGGTTACCCTGTCAGCAGAAAGGAAATAGCACTCTCAGCATCCTACCCTCCTCAGGTCCTCTCCCTGCAAAATGCTACTGGCCTCCTCCTGCTAAAGCTGCTCCAGCCATGTGGGCCCTCAGGGCATTTGGGTTGGCATTATGTCACTGAAGAGGATGCAAGAGTCACTGTTCTGGAGGAGCAGATGCTCAATCACTTGTGTTGGAGCCATGCCCTCCACAGGGCATACTGAGGCAGCTGCTAGGACTAAATGACTGTCCCGGTGGGGATGTGCATCGGGGAGATAGGAAAGCTGATTTACAATCCCCTCATTAAGGATTATTTTTGCAAAGCAGTATTGCACTGTCAATAAAGGCCTTTTCCTCTCCTCCCCACACAGTTCTGTTCTCTTGGGAAAACAATGTGACCTTGTACTGCTGCAAAGAAAGAACTGAACCTGGGTCTTCTGACACCTCACAGAGTGTTCCCATCCTTGTGGATAAGGGAATAGGTGTGAAGAGAAGAAGTAATACCTCCTCCTGGGAGTTTTCCCACCTCATCACCTCCCTTCCTGCTTCAAATCTCAACTCATGTTCCTAAATTGTCCCAAGATAAACGTGTTTCTCAAGGAATCTAGCCATTGAAAAAATCAGCTCCTCCTGTTAGAGGCATTCTGGACTGAAATAATGAGACTTATTTTTCTCAGAAAATGAAGATCCTTACACTCTGACCCTAAAGAGACCTTCAGAAATTCTCTCTTCTGCCTCTTCTCAATGCCTTTTCATTATTTGTTCCCATTTAGGAGTTTCTCCTTCTAGAGAGCTGCTTCTCCAGCACCCCAGAGAAGCCAGTGTACCAACAATTTTGACAGGAAAGGTGAAAGAGAAAGGGAATAGGGCTTAGCAGAGAGTCAGGGGTGACAATCTGCTGTTTAAAGTGGCCCATGCTATAATCTGAGCACTGCACCAGTTTGCGGAGAGCATCCTTTGATGCTACGTTAAGTGGGGCAGTAGGTCATGGGACCAGTGGCAGATACAGATTTTCACAATCCCTCCTACTCCAGTGTTAGCACTATAATCACACAGGATATGATCCTACACACTGTGTTTCATATTCTTATATTTAGAAAGGTTGTTCCAATTGTAAGCACTCTTATGACCCAGTGTCCCAATTACGATAGCTTTCAAAGTGTGTACTTCAGGGACCAGCAGTCCTTATTTAGGCCACCATTCAGAGCCTTCCTGTTACCACGAGAAAATGTTAGAAAACACAAACAGATTTATGTCCTTTGTTCATCTGCTGTGCATTTGCTGCAGTACACTTGCATCACCACGGTGCAGAAGCAGCAGTCAGAGGAGCAGAGGAGTGGAAGGTGCTGTCTGTACCACCCCAGTCCAGCCCAAGACCTCATAAGGGAATGGTTTCTTAGTGCATCACCAAATAAGTTGAATAATATGGGGGAAAAAAAAATCCCTGTTGGCTGTTCAGAGGCATCACAAAATTGACTAAAGATGCTATTTTATTTTTGTCAAATTTAGTTGGCACCATAATTTCATTTGCATTTGATTCACAGACACAATAAGGGGATGATATAAAACTAGACAGAGGTAAGTGTTATGTGACAGGAGTATTAATCTCATGAAACAATCACCTGCATCAAGTGATTGGGGCAAGAAAAACAGTCTCTTAGTAGCACTTTGGTGTGTCACATACTTACTACAAATTACATCACATCATTCTATAAAGAGCTGTTGAAATATTTATTTGAACTATAAATCATTTTTGCAAGATAAATACAATCTAAGTTAATGTCAAAGGTTATTTCCTAATATTTCTCTTTCTGTATTGGATCCAGTATTCTTAACACAACATTTTCTGTCAAATGCAGTGTTTTATGTGTTGACAATTTTAATTATTAGCATAGAATGTGCATAAATTATCTATGAGCTGTGATGGAAACTCGGATATTGTTCTTGTACAGACTTCAATTTGCTGGTCACAAAATGTGTGCAAATGCAGTTTAATTTGATTTACTAACCAAGGAAGAAGCCACAATTTCATTAAGAAATAGCTGAGGAAGGGAAGCTTTCTTCATTAATTAAAAACAATTAACGAGTTGTCCAGCTGTGTTACAAAGCAGCCTGCAACTTCTACAGTGGCACGGTGGCAGACTACTAATCCAGTGCTAATGGGGTACACTAGGCTGGACACTCAGTTTTGGATTTTCCTTCATAGTGAGCTCCATTCAGAAACAGGCTTATTTCAAATGCATACTTAAAAAGAAAATAAAAGCTTGATTCATTCTGAAGTGTTCGCCAGGCAAACCCTTGTGATATGGATGTTTTTGAGGAGTGTGAGGAAGGTGTGCCAAAGAAGAGTGCAGCCTTGGTGGGGCTGTGAGAAAAAGCAGGTGTCAACAGAGTTAGGGGGCTGTAATTTCTCCTCCTCCATCCTAGCCCTGCAAACAAATGGAGTGAGAGGACAAAAGCATTTCTCAGAGCAGGGAACAGTCAGTGGGGTTCAGGGATCTCATCCTTCAGGACCTAAACCACTTGTGGGATCTCTGCGGAAACAATAGGGCTTACTGATCTTTCACCTGGCACTGCTTTCCTTCCATCTTGATGGTGAGCTACCTGTACACAGGAAAACAAGTGAAGTTGAAAAGTGAATTGAAGTTGAAAACTTCACAAAAGGGCTAAAAATACAAGCAAACAAACTCTCATTTACCAGTATTTACTGCTTCTTCTGTTTCCAGAGCAAGCTTCTCACCTTGAGAATAAATAAATAAATAAATAAATAGGGAAAAGAAAAAAAAAAAAAAAAAAAAAAAGAGGGGAACCAAACACACACATGCATGGAAACATTCATGAGATTGCTGAACTGATCCAGAGTCCCAGGTTATACACTTAGTCCTCTGGGTCATTAAGAGTTTCTGTGGCTCTCCAGACATGTATGTAGCATAACTTTCTCTTTGCATACTCAGACACTTCCTCTGCACAGACTATTTGTATTTGAGTTGACTTCTACTGCAAGGCAAACAGATTCCCAAGCAGCCTGTCTGCAAACACAGTGCCCTGACAGATTTGGTACCCTCTGCCCAATTCCAGCTACTTGCTCTGGTCCTCAGGGCATGCCCAACAGACACCAACAAAATCTGGGTCAACACAAAATGCTACCACTTAGCTTGAAAGTATTTTATCACTTAATTTGCAGCCATCTTAATTATTGTTTTGAGCCTAGCTTTCAGCTCTAAGTGATAAACTAAGCCTTTTATTCATCTTTGGGAAATAAAACCATGACAATTTGGATTCCCAGAAGTTCTTAGGTGGTTAATGGCATAGATGGTTTCTGGGGAGGTTAGCTGGTGGTGGAAATATATCCTTTCCTGACTTCCCACCTACCTTTACTTTACATACATCTCTCATTCTCTGATGCTACTGTCCCACCAGAAAAAAAAATAAATCACAAAGTAAGTCAGGAAAAGAAGTGCAACAGGTCAGGCAGTTCTACCACAGAAGTGCAGGCATAATACAACTTACTCTAAGTCAATTAACTCAAACCAGGTTAAGAGAGCAAAAAGAAGCCATTATGGCAATTATGGAATAATTTCCCATTTCTGAATTGCAAATTATTGGCCATACGCTCCCAGACAGCACCCTTCCTTTCATGTGAGGGATTCTTTTTACTAGCAAATGGAAACCTGCCTGGGGAAAAACAAACAAAATTACCTCCTGGTTAGTGAAATCATATTTGCCAAGCCACACAACTGAGTAAACAACCTGAAGGAAAACCATTTGTCATAACCTAATGTATCACAATGTAAATATTATATAGAGAATGTAAATATCCCTTGAAGGTGCCCCATAAATAAAATTATAGCAAAATTATTTTATTTGTTCAGGTACTACATGTATAGTATGGTAGTCATCAATCTGTACAGGTAAAATTCAAGCAAAAAGCAATGTAATCGATCAAATCTGAAGCTTTCCTGCAAATACAGGGAAAATTGCCTTTTAGATGATATACAGTATAGCATGAATGTATGACCATTGACTTTGAATCAGCTGGGACACAGGCAAAACCTACCAATCATGAAGAATTTCCCTATTACTAGTGGGATTTTTTTTTAAGATTTATTATTTTGCATATGTCTGACCACGGTGTTTCAGTACACAGTTTCTTTTTGAGATATTTTTGCTTAATGGGTATAGCTTTACACAATCTGTCCATGCAGCTGTGTAACTGTGCTCCACATTTGTGAATTACTTCCAAGGTCACTCTTAACTAGCAAAAATATTTCATTCATTGTCTTTTTTTATAGAATAAAGTGTGTTATACTGCAGCTGGTAAAACATATAGACTAAAATGGAAACTCTGAAGGGCTATCTCTGACCTTCATAGATTTAGGTCAAACCTGGCTATGAAAGTTTGCAACTTCATCTCCAAGAAAAAAATTTAGGTCTATCAAAGACTGAACTGAAGGTGTCAAGGCTTCATATTTCACACCCCTCATATGGCAAATTGGATTACAATTGCAGCAATACACCTTCAAACAGCAAGAAGAACTGACATGCTCTGGCAGAGTGAAGAAGCCTTTATAATATAATTCCATTATAATACAGTTTTCTCAATGTAATTCCTCAGGCACAACCTGTGCATATAATGAAAGACAGTCAATTTCCTGTTTGTCCCTGTAATAGACGCCACATACCATTACGAAGCAGCCCAAACTGCCCTAATGGGTACGTGAGCAGTTGGCTCCTGCTGTAAAGGGGTGGTCACCTGCCTATGGGTGAGAGAAAGTTTTCCCTTCTCCCACACAAAGGACACTGAATAAGACATCTATATCAGGTTTACATGGCAAGGGTTTGCTAGCAGGGCAGTGCTGTCACAAAAATGGTGTGCAATTGCAGCTGAGAGAGAGGAGTGAGCACCAACCAGCACTGCAGCCCCCAGGTGAGTGCAGCAGGAGGGCAGAGGTGCTCCAGGCAGGCAGAAGCAGTTCCCCTGCGGCCTGTGGAGAGGCCCCTGGTGGAGCAGGCTGTCCCCCTGCAGCCCATGGGTCCCACATGGAGCAGATCTCCACGCTGCAGCCCCCCCATGAGTGGAGGAGCCCCCGGTGGAGCAGGTGGATGTGGCCTGGAGGAGGCTGAGGCCCATGGAGAGCCCCCGCAGGAGCAGACCCCAGGCTGGAGTTGCAGCCCGTGGAGAGGAGCCCACGCAGGAGCAGGGGTCTGGGGGGAGCTGCCACCCACTGGGGGCAACCTGTGCTGGAGCAGTTTGCTCCTGGGGGATGGATGGACCCCATGGTACGGAGCTGTGTGGGAGTAGTTCTTGAAGAGCTGCAGCCTGTGGGCAGCCCCCTCAGGAGAAGGATCAGGGGAGGAGAGCAAGGATGAAGGAGAGGCAGAGAAAGTTTTATGGACTGACCACAACCCCTGTTCTCCTGCACTGCTCAGATAGGGGAGGTACAAAAGGGTGGATGGGGAGAAGTTGTTTTTCGTTTGCTTTTAGTTTCTCACTGCTCTTGTCTGTTGTCAATAAGTAATCACATTAATCTCTCTTATGCTGAGTCTGTTTGGCCATGACAGTAATTGGTGAGTGATCTCCCTGTCCTTATCTCAACCCACAACCTCTTTTCATTGTATTTTTTCCCTCTGTCTTTTTGAGGAGGGAGAGTGAGAGAGCAATGTGGTAGTGCTGATCTGCCCATCAGTGTGAAACCACCACAGCACCAGGAAAAATGTGTCCTCTTCTCTTTGATCTCAGTTTCCATGTACAGGGTTATACATTCCTTGTCCCCCACAAGTGGCTGGCATTTGTCATTATCCACTACATAGACCAAATAATAGCATTTAATGGTCTCTTTTGTCTTCACTTGGCCATGCCAGGGCCAAGGAGAATGTGTCTGACTGTGCCAGGCAAAGCCTCTTGGAAGGGCTATTGTGGGCTGTGAAACTCCCCTTACAAGATAGCAGAGCCTCAGAGAAAGCCTTACCCTCACAGCCTGTGTCACATTACGCAGTCCCCTGCTGCCCATGGATAGAGGTCCACTCTCAATCAGTTGAACCTGCCGTTAGAACCAGAGACAAACCTGTCTGAACATCAAGCAGATGCATCAGTGCAGCTTGGGAAGCACCCCCTACCCCTACCCTCTGCCCTATGTCCACAGCTCAGTGGGCTCAGCACAGAGAAGAGGGCTGCAGGCCCCACACACTCTCATGGTGACAGCAGGTTGGGAGCTGGGTGAGGGGCCAGGTCACCTTCACCTGGAGCAACCTGCTATTAGCCACTGGTGGCTTCTCTCAGGACCAGAAGATCCTGGAAGTATAGCACACCACTGAAATGCTGTATTTTGTGCATTTTTCTCAATTAAGACTAGCTTTTACAGAAAGACTCGCTATTGCCTAGACTGGTGGAGTCTTAATCTCACCTAGCCCACCTTCAGTACTCTACTTCAGTTTAATTAATCTTTTTTCACTTCCTTATGTAAAACTTAGTGCCTTTGAAAATACAAGGAGCCTTAGAGAATGAAATTGTCTATCTGCTGTGGCACAGTGGATTGAATAGAGCAGCTCTTACTCTTCTCTTTGCTGCCCTACCACTATGACTCAGAAAAAAAGCACAGCCTTGTTCACAGTGCCTTACTTTGTGTGTGTGCGACCCAAGATTAGGATAGCATAGCACAGCAAAACACACATAGCCTAGCATAGTGTAGCACAGCTACCATAGCACAGAACAGGACAGGAATCAGAAGGCAAAGGTGATAATCACTTTTCTGACATGCTGTGTAAACCAGGACATTCACAGACCTGTCCTTTCTATAAATACTAGCTATCACTTTTACTAGTACAGCTGATACCAGCCCAGGCTTGCATGCATACACACTCAGTACTGAGTCACACCACCAGAAATGAAAACACTAAGTCTCCCCACTTGAATACTTTGAGTAACCGAGTAACCTGGAGCTTGGCAGGCACAAGCAGCAATGCCTGATGAAGAAGAAGTATGGGGAAAGGCTGCAGAGACCCACAGCTGTGCACAGTTGGATGTCTTGGATGTCCCTCCACCCTCTCCAAGCAGGTATCCTCTGTCCCTGCTCTGCAGCAGGAGCAGCCAAGCGGTACCCATTTACAGCCAGCTTCTGGCTTCAGCATGCTCTGCAGCAGGAGGCAACCTGAAGAAATGAGCAAGGGCAGACCTGACACTTCATTTAAAGCAAGATTCAAGCTTGACCTCCTCAGCAGAACACCCAAGTGCTTTGTTACCATTAGAACAAAAATGGACATTTTGCAATTTCAGAGGAAGGTAGTTGAAAGTGATAAATAAAAAGGTGCTTATGGAAGAGAAGAAAAGGGGAAAGATGCACTGGTGTTAAGAACTAGCTAATCCCAATGCAGGCCTGCAAACTAGAAGGAATTCGGTGGAAAGGTAAAGACGGAGGTGCCACTGACTGCTGATTTAATTTTTTTATTTTTTTTTTTTTGTCCTAGCATAGCACTGTTGAGTCCAACACTGCACAAGTCTTTCTGTGGAGCATCTGGTACAAAATGAGGTCACTCTGAACCTCCTTAAGCCTTCTCTGAATAGCTGTCATCCCTACAAGAAGTAGATCAAGTCAAATCAGGTTCACAACCACTTGTAGCAATATTGTCTACTAGCAGTATTCTTACTACTTTTAAAATAGACACTAAATAATCTACAATCTCCCTTCCTCAACCTCTCAAATTTTACCAAAAAAAAAAAAAAAAAAAAAGTCTTGCCTTTATGCAGCAGGTGGGAAAATACTGCAGCTCCCTGAAGGAAGAGACACAGATCATGGCCTGAGTGACTTCATATTTTTGTGAATATCTTCATTGGAAAAGTGCACAGCATTTATCTTACTTATCTCTGAGGTCTGTCTACCACATGCTGCTGGTTTTATCAGAGCCATGGCAGGATGCAATTGAGATTCAGTGCCCCCATGCTCACATCTTGACTTTCAAGGGGAAGGAGAAGAAACAGATAAGAAAGAACTCTTCATCTTCTAGAGAGTTCAAATTCAGATCTGCACAAGAATGGAGTCCAGGAACACATGCTAGATAACAGGCAGAAGGTCTGACAGGTGCACAGCTTTTGAGATGGCAAACACAGGCAGTACAAACCTTATGGAGAAAAATATCAATTAATTTAGGAAATTGCACCAACTCATATCAAAGGTACACGGAAAACATATGCTTTTAAACATTCCCTCAGCTGAAGAACACCTCAGGCTTCCCACAGAGCCCTGGTTTGCTCAGCATAGGCACTCTTTTCTTTTCCTGTAAAATATTTGTCTTCTTGGCTTTATAGCTGTTGCATAGAATATCAGTTCCTTGTTTAGGCAAGTCCCTGTGTGATGGACCCTGCACAACTGCCCAGCTTTACTCTCTTCTGGACAGATGCTATTAGCTATTTCTGGATACAAGATGCTGGGCTACATTAACCTTTCACAAGTTGTCCTGACCTCAGGATGAATTTCAGCTCACTGCAACGCAGTGTAGCCATAAGATTTCCATGACGCCACATGGTCTCTATAGTCCTCCTCTCAACCTTTCTGTGGACGTACAGCCTCAGCTACACAAGGGACATCCACTGACACATGACTGATGCTGCTGCCAGGGCCAACCCATGACCCTGGGAGATGCTTTCAGCTGAGGTTCAGCCATGGGACCCGACTGAAGCTCTAACACTTGCCACCACACAGCCCTGCCTGTGCTGGCCATGGGGCCCTGTATCAGCATCTTTCCTTGTTCCTGTTAAGAGTTTTGCCGAAGCATGATCAAAGTAGCTAACTCATTGTTATTTATTGCCCTCTTTAACCCTTCCATATTAAGATGAAAGCAATGGTAGCCTAAGTATAAGCTACTGTCTCACATCACTTTAGCAAGGTACTAGTGCCTAGCCAAGGAGGGGAATTCCTTCCAGGCACCACACCACACTGCTATGATGTACGGTTGACAATCATGTCAAAAGCCCAACTGACCTTCTCTCACCTGTCAAGGAAAGAGTTCCCCAGAGGACAAAAAAATGTTTTTCTCTAAATTTCAGCCTTTATAAACATTTTCCTTCCTCTTTTGATAGCTGTTTGGAAAATATTGTTTTCCGTGTTTCTATTAGCAATAAACATCTAGCAAATATAGAGCCACAATGTAAGAACTTGTCCTTTTTGTTTCTTTCTTAAAAATATGAAGCGAATAGAGTCTCAAATGTTGTCCAAAAATTGTCGGAACGTAAAATGCTGAACACATTTGTCTCAGGGATAAGGTCTCATACGTGCTGTGTGATTCTCTGTTTCAAGGTTTGGTGTATCAGAAGTATTATACTGGCTGCATATAAACATATTTTTTGATCATATACTTTAGAGAGCATTAGGCATTCAGCTTATATTTGCTGCAACTGTTAATTAAGAATGAGCCACTGATGTGTTTTCGGATATGAATTTCTCTGAAATAGGAATGCTGAAATCTAATATGCAAGGTATGGCCTTCTATCGAACAGAAACATGCTCAGCCAAAATTGGTCTTGTTAAGAAAAAAAAAAAAAAGTCTAACACTCTAGATCCAAATCTGGCTTTATTGTTATTCATTATTATTCTGCAATTTCATTCTGTTAATTGTTAAGCCTGTACTTAGTAACAAGACTGTGCAATAGCATGCAAATTTTGTTCGTGCACTTTTGTCTTTTTCCTCTGTAAAAATAACTCATGCAGGAGTCACTACCTAGAAAGTAGTAATAGCCCATTTCTATGGGCTACTTATTGCCTGTTGTCTCTGTAATCCAGACCACAGATTTTTGAAACCCTGCTTGTATCTGGAGGTGTACAAGGTACTGGGTACAGGTTGTCTAAAAAATGAGTGATAGGTTCTATGTTTCCGGTGTCTGAGAAAGGCAATTTCTGTAAATGGAAGAAGCAGACAATCACATTTCTCCATCCTGCAGTTAGGCAGGTTTTTTGAAGGGGTAAAATTTAAACCACAGTTCAGTTCTCATTATTTCCAATTCATTTGGTGACCTGCAGCACTCAGTGATGGATGAAACAACTGAAAATTGTGTCACCAGTGAAACCTCGCCAGGCCCATTTCTGAACAGCAGTCCATGTTCCAATCATATCTTGCCTTCTCCTTCAAGGAATAATTAGTGGGAAAACACATATTTGAAAAACTGGAGGGAACTTTCCATTGATATCAACATGCCAAGGACTTCAGATGTGTTTTTCCTTGGGTTCCTGGGCAGTCTTGCCCCACAGATCTCTCCTGGAAGGACTTGCTGGAATTAATGATTTACTAGCCAATAAATACTGTTTTATAGTTTGGTAGTTTGGACTGAATTGGAAATTGCATAAAATGCCACAAGAGTTAAAAAAATAAATAAATAAAAAATAAAAAAAAAAATAAAAAAAAATAAAAGGAAGAAGATTAAAGGAAGAAAAAAAGGGTAACATTCAAGGTAACATTCAAAAGAGAATGGTTTCTACTGACTTCAGTGGGATTTTGCTCAAATCCTGTTATTTTCATTTTTTTTTTCATCCTTGGGAAAAATAAATAAAAAGACCTCTATTTTTCAGAAACAGCTGAACAAACTCTGCTGTTGGTATGCCCCATTGAGATAATCATGGTGTCCTTTTCTTCCTTCATGCAATCCCTGGAGAAAACAATGACTTTCCAACCACTGATCCCAATATATTTACAATTTACTTTCTTTATATATGCATGAATTAGGTATTGTGTAATACCTTGTATTTTCAGTTTACCTAACAATATTACTGTATCTATTTATGTCCTAAAGAATCCTTAATTAATCAAATTATCCATCTACTTTGATTACTAGTGGTAACTGACCCTAGAGATTGATTAATACATTCTCGAATTATTCAGGAAGGCTCTTGAAAGAGCCTACAAAATTTACCCTTTTTGAAACCACAAAGTGCCTTATGAGGCCCACAGCTGCCTGAGGGTTGAATATAATCAATAATCCATAAAGATAATTGTTCCCACATGATTGGTGAACAACCTCAAGCTGAGTGCATAAGGGCTAACACAGTAATTGACGTTTTTGTTGGGTTTCTACACTTAATGCAATTTGCCTTGAACAAGCCAACTCATCCCTTCTGTTGGACAGTAAATATAGATTTAAGCTTTCCTCCAGGGTATTACACATAAAGAGAAAACATACTTTATGCTCTGTTGTTAGTTAAAAGCCTGAGTTTAGCAAAATTTATATTTTAATTGCCCAAGTTATTGTAACTAATAACACTAATAATTTACAGGCATATAGTAACTTCCATCTCATATGTTCTTCCAAGTGATTAACTTGCCAGCATTGCTTTGAGGCAGTTAATTATATTTATCCCAATTTTACAGATGAGGAAATCATTATAACCAATGCCATGTGTTCAAAATCATTGAGTCAGGATGAAAAAAAAAAAAAAAAAAAGAGAGAGAATTGTTTCAGAAATGCTAAGACACTCTTTTTTATTATTATTATTTTAGCTATTAGTGGGTTCACAAAACTTAACATTAATACTTTCTCCATAACTTTAAGAGGTAAAAGTGACAAGGGAACCTAATATCATGATTTCATACAGTTTGAAACTTCAAGGAAAAGAAAAATAGAACAGGGCTCATTGTGAAAATGGTGTCCCAAAATCATTCAAAGTCTAAGTTTGCTAAAGTAAACCAAAACTCAGATCTCTCAGCAACCATGTCTTTTTTTTTCTTTTTTTTTTAATTCTCAAACTTCTGCTCATTGCAGTACACGTGGATAATTTCTGAAGCTATTTCAATTTAGAGAGATGCTCAGAGACTCAGACACAGGGAGAGGGACAGTGAAACTAAGTGAGCAGTGGATGTTTCCTCTCTCTGGAAGGATGAGACTCATAATTGAGCACAGAAAATGCTATAAACACAAGATTCAATTATTACCAAATACACAGGAAATCTTACCAAACTATTATAAATGTACCAAAATCTTTAATTACATATATACATACATTCAAAATCTAAAAAGAATAAAATAACCTCACAAAAACCAGGAAATTACTGAACCTTGGTATTATCTTTTGGAAGAATACAAATCTGACGCTTACTCTTGTTCCTTTAACTTTTTTTTTTCAGCCTACGCTTTTGTCTCTTCATTTCTCTTTTTGAGATTTGCAGATGTTGCTGTTTTTGTTTTGTCCATACAATGTCTCATTATGCTTTGTAGAGGAGAAAAAAAGGGTTGTGCTTGACATTACCAGTCTCAGGTGACATAACAAACCCAAAGATTTTCAAGACTTTTTTTCAAACATTTTTTTTTGCTCCCTCTTCTCCAAAAGTGTGTAAGACTTTCCTCTCAAAAGTACTTAATTTCTGTACCTCTTGTAAACTGCAGTGTTAGCTATGTAACAGCAGCACCCAGATGTTCCCTGCTTGTTCCATGTCTTTGCAGGTCTTTATGTCATCTTGTCAGAAGGAAGACAAAATATGTATGAACCTAATAGCCAATGCAATAATACTTCTTGACCAAAAATGCTCTGTATTAACCAGCAATGAAGGTATCTGCCAAAGAGCATAGCCTTCAAGAGCCATAGGGCTCTTGAAATACTGAAGTGTCATTAAAGAACAAATGTGAAGGATTACATTAGCCTCAGTCAGTAAGAGTAGAGCCGTACCCATCTTTGAACTGCAAAGCAGTGATCCAATATGGAAAAAAATCCTGTTTACCTCATTCTGTAGTTAAAGTCAAACAACAGGAGAAGATTGTAGCCCCTTTTGTCTAAGGTGCCACCTTGCTGTGCTGGGGTCACAAAGTGCTTTCCTATGATCACAATCTCTGAACTCATACACTCTTTTGTTACCATCTGAACTTCCCCTTATTAAGCTGTTCTGAAGAATTTTGTGTCTTTTATTTATTCCATAGTACACAAAGCAAACACTGGATGATGTAACTGAATAAACAGCAGAGGATGTTTTTTTAGTTTGTTGGTGCCTTTTGTGGCAAGAAGAAAAGAAAAATATTTGCTGAGACATTTTACCAGTGGTGGAAACTATTTTCCTAGGTTTGGGATTCTTGCTGCCCTCTATCTTTATACTATGTTACCATCTAGATACAGCAGAGATTTTAGATTCTGTAATTGTATGGAAATATATATATATATATATCCATAAAAGCAGATATAAGGTTTGAACTAATTAAGGCCAAAAATACGAGTTGCAAAATTCCCCAGTGCTGTCACCTTTCTGCTTTTCAGCACATAAGCCTATTTAATTGCATGTCAAATAATGGGGAAGCCTCCTGACTATTATATTCCAAATATCTACTGTAACCTCTGTAATAATTTAATCACAGATTCTTTTTTCATATGCTAGTAGCTCTGACAACCCAAACCAATGGAAATGCTTCAGAGTATGAAAAACACTTCTTTACCCATCATTTTTTTTTATTACTATCTTTAGGGAAAACCATAATAACACAAAGTTCATGGAGGTGAAAGGAATACATCATAAGTAAACATGAATGCTAAAAAGAAAAAAAAAAATGTTTGGGAAAATGAGTACTTTCAAAGTAGGTTGAATATATTAATGTGGCCTAGGAATTCTCTATCATACTATGGACCAAATTTTAAATTATTTAATAGGTAGACCTACTGAAGTCATTAGACCTTCGGGTTACATTTCAATTTGTTTTTGTGGAAGAGAATTTAGTTTTGTTTTCATTTTTGTTTTTTTTTGTTTTTTTAAACAAACAAACAAACAAAAAGGCATAGTGTGCAATATTGAGCTATTTCCTTATCCCAGACTAAAAGATATTTGGAGGAATATAAATATAAAAGTCATGATCTCCGGAAATTCTGGCCCTTGTTTCTCACCTTGCTATACATATTCTAGGCAAAATAGTGATGTCTAGGTTGATCTTTATTGGTGTACCTTTGCAGAAAGAGAATAACATGAACTAAAGGTCTCTGTAATGCAAGGAAGGAAAGGAGAATGAGAAACTTCTTAGAAGACGAAGACAAGAAAATTCAGCCCCATAATTGACAAACTTCTGCAAATCCCAAATCAGTCCTATCTAATGCTATCCTTCACCTTTTTTCAATAATTCCCAGTGTTGGATGCGGTAGGTGCTTAGGAACTGCACACGAATTTCTCTTCCATGGGCTGATCCAGCTTGTTAGTCTGTGGCTTTAGCATCCACTGCAGCCACAGGTACTTTCTTCACATGTTGATTATCCACTGGGTGAAAAATTTCTTTTTGGTTGTGTTTAAACTCCTTTGTATAATCTCTGTTAAATTTCTCAATTACTTGTACTGGAAGAGGTGGTGGATATGTCAATATCCTGATGATCCATACCAGTCATGACGCTTTGGGTCTCTGTCTTATTCCCTTCTACCCAGGCCTCTTTCCCAGCCTAGATAGTTTTGCCTGTTGGTGCTCAAGTGGAAGTTATTCAGTACACTTAACCGTTTTTGTTGCCCTTCCCAGAATGTTATTTAGCTCAAACATCTCCCTCTGAAGATGAGGGGATGAGTGCTTCATGCATGGTTTGTGGGCAAACCATGAATCTGTACAATGGCATTGTGACATTTTTTAGTTTGTTCTCCATTTTCTCCTAATAATTCCTAACACTTGCATTTACTTCTTTGACCACTACTGAGCACTGAGTCTAACATTTTCATGGAAATATTTATTATAATCTCAAAATTTTACTCTTGGGAGGTAATGGTCAGCTAAAAAAACATTATTTCATATGCAAAGTTTTGTTTTGTTTTTTTTTCTCTGTGGATCACTTTCATATTTTCATTTATTTACATTGAAATTCATCTGCCATTTTATTGTCCAGTCATTCAGTCTCAAAAGATCTTTCTGCCAGTCTTCACATTCAGCCTTTGTCCTTGTTGTTAGTCCTGCTATGAATAATTTTGCATCATCAGCAACCTCTGTCATGTCATTGTTTGTCCTCTTCTCCAGATTGTTTATGAATATGTTGAAAGCCCAGGTGCCCACTCAGACCTCAATACAAATCCACCTGTGACCTCTCTCCACCACCCTCATTCCCTCCAGCCATTTTTTTCTGACTTTTGGTTTCTCAGCTTTCAAACAATTAATCCACAATACAAAGACTGTCTTTTTTGTACCACATTTCCTAGTTCTCTTCACAGGTTTTATCTGTTTGTTTGTTGTTTTTGTGTTGTTTCTGTCTTGCTGAGAAAATCTGCTGAAAACCTTTCACGAGTCCAAATGGGATCTGTCAACCAGACATTTGCATTCTTCCTGTCTCCTCTGTAAAGAACTTCAGCAGATATCTACAAGTCAATACTTTTCTTTACCAAGGCCACACTGATGCTTCTGAAGTAGATGGGACTTATCCAAAATGTCTGCTAATTCTGTTCTTTATGTATTTTGCATTGATTTCCCCTGTGCGGAGGTTAGGCATCAGCCCCATTGCTCCTTGGCTCTACCCTGGCACTCTTTTTAAAAGCTGGGGGTCAGTGACATAATCTTGGTTAAGTTACATATAAATGTGTGATTCTCCATTCCTCCTTCTCATTGATTTATAAATCTGTACATTAAATGCCAGATTTTGAAAACCCCCCAACCTTCTTTCCTACTATATAGAGATTAGAAATGACTAATCCTTAGGTCATTGCTATAGGACTATAGGACTATGGAGTTTGGAATGTATACATATATATCTTAAATATACTACTGCTGAATCCAAGAACATTTTTTGTGTGTGTGTCTTGAAAAACGATGAACATTGATACATCACCATTATCCAAGCCCAAAGGCTTTATTTTATTTTATTTTATTTTATTTTATTTTATTTTATTTTATTTTATTTTATTTTATTTTATTTTATTTTATTTTATTTTATTTTATTTTATTTTATATATTTTTAAAAAGACAGTTTCACTGTGGATATTTTAACAAAACTTCATGTTCTGCATAAAACTGTTCTATCACATGGTCAATATTTACTGGTAGATGTGACAAAAAAAAATAATAATAATCTTTGGAACAGTTTTCACAACTTCTAAAAACAATAGCTAAGGGAGAACTGTAAGTGTACCAAGCAGATGTGTGTTTTAAATTGGTCTTAATTTAAGTAATCAACAAGGCATTTACTGTTATAGCATGCACCTGTGTTTGTATAGTTCTGTTTACCTATGCATACTTTATACTTAAAGATAAAACCACTAGTTAGTAGGAAATAGGCAAACAGATGCATGACTACTTCTAGCTATGAGCACCAGCTAGGACCACCACCTGAGAAGGGGGAAGTTTGATAATGAAGTGTGAGCAAGAATTTATCATTTACAATAATGCTATCACTAAGACTTTTTAAAATTCTTCCTTAAAACTGAAGAATCATCAGAATCTCACAGAAAATTAAAGTTTCTGGAAAAAAAAAATGGGAGCACCAAAAGGTTCTGAGATGCTCAAAAAGTTGCATTTCAATTGGGCTGCTCAATGTGTTTTTTTTACTTCAATATTTACATGAGTCAGAAAAGCATATACGAGATTATATAGAGATATACACATAATTTATGTTACATAATTATATTATTGCCACAGAAAGAATCAACAAAAATATTTAAAATAAAATATTTGCCCTTTTTCTATTTAAAGATTTGTAAATAAATAGCATGTTCCAATTAAACATTCTTACAACAGCAGAAATTTTTGTTTTTCTGTAGTAAAACCATTCCATTAAAAAGAGGGAGAGAGAGAAAGAGAAAGCAAGTGAGAAAGCAAGAAAGAAAAGGAAAACAAGAAAGCAAGAAAGAAAGGATTTATTACCTGGTCACTCAACTTGACTATACTCATTCAGTATCAGAGCACCTCACAAACATTTCTTTTCTGTGCTCTTTTTTTTCTTACCCATGACAAGCACTTTCCTTCCTATACTTTAATTTGCAGAGTCTTTCATGGGGAAGGATATATGTATTAGGGAATACTTGATTTCCCAGAAAGACAGATCATTAATTTACTTCACAAACCCAGTTGCAGAAAAAATTTGTCTAGAAATATCTGTCAAGAGGTGGGATTCAGCTAATCCCGGTTAGCTATTTAGAGTCATTCTTTGGTGATTGGAGAAAGACAGGAGCCAGCTCATGTCCCACATGGCAAGGCACCTTCGAGGTAGGAGTGTGGTGCCTGCCCATCTCCCCTCTTCAGAGAGAGGAGCCTATACATTATCCCAGGCGGTATGCTGTGATGTTAAATACCAAAGATCTGTAACAAGAGGGGGTGAATTTCATACAAAACCCCCTTAATTTACAGAAGAGCTTCAACTTTTAGCACAACTGAATATGGAACCTTGCGCTGTCCTTTGACTCCAGTAAAATTCCTGCATATCACTGGTGAAGATGGGCTCAGTAATGCCGTCACTCTTGAATGAGAAGGCAGCATGGAAAGTACTGAATCAAACCTAGGCTCACAAATTAACCTTTAGGAAAGGGAAGACTTGTGTTGTACAGAAGAAAAGCCCTCTGTGGAGCTGGAAGGAAAGCCTGAACTGTGAAACTCAAAATCTCCAACTAACATGGTGACTTTTGGGTTCTAATAATTTGAGGAGATTTTAATATGACATGTGGCATTTTTTAACCTTTGAGGTTTTGTACTAAAAAAATTCCTGCTGTATGTTAAAGGTGCAGGATTTTAAAGGTTAAGTGACTTTGCTTGGAAATAACGTATTCCAGATTTAGTGTTCTTTGAGCTCCATGGTGTGGAATACAGAATTACTCTATAATGGCTCAAGCACAGAAATTGCTACATCTGGTTTATGTAATTTGCTTTTAAGGCTGGAGTTTATGATTACCACAGCATTCTTTACACCTTTAAAGTTAAAGCTCCATCAGTGGTTTTATAATGAATTGTGTTCTTGGAGGTATTATTTTTGTGGTATTTTTCAATATGCAACCAGGAAAATCAGTGACTAGAGGCTGTGTAGTGTGGATGTAAACTTCAGAAGAGTGGGTGACAGCCACCAGCATGGGCCCTAAGTCATCCCACTCAGGATGGCCTAGGAGCCATCCCAGGAGGTGACTCTCCCTGCTGCCCCCAAAATTGTTTCCATGAGCCAGTTCTTATACTGTTGTTGAGTAATCTCTAACTCTTTGGAATTAAGGGAGCGATTTTTATACCAAAATCAGGAGAAGCAATTATCACACCACTGTGTTCTGCTGCTATGGAGGTATAGAGACAGGGAATGCTTCACCCTCTCCAGAACAAGCTGTTATGCAGGATGTCAGAGCCCTGGCTTTTCAAAATGTCACAGCCCCTTAAGGAAGCTATTAATTTCTTCAACACAATTGAAAGAGTTTCTACCTCTCTGCCAATAACATATTCACTGGAAACTAGGGGGGAGGGACTGTTCCTGGAAAGGCTTCCAAATTATGTAGCTTAATACATTTTCTTACAGCTGTCACTTAATAGCTTTCTTAACTGAAAGGGAGTTTTTCCTGTACAGCTGTACTAGGTATTCCTGAGAGAGCACAGCACTGCTCTTCAGGAGACCTGAAATGACATTGTGAATAAATCCAGCCATAAGACAAGCCCTCTGTGTGTGTTAGTAATCCGTTAATGATGGCTCTCTTGGGAGTGACCAGGCACTGGGCACATGTTGCTAGAAAAGTCCTACAGCAAGGCAATTGAGAAAAATAGTAGCAGATGCCTTGGTCTGCTCAATGCTTGTCCTCTCTCTACTCCCCCACCCTCCCCAAGGAAAAGCTAATAACTGGGAAAGCACAGAGCCTTGTTCATCTCGCTGTTGCATCTTCCCTGTCCTGGGGCAGGTCTGAGAGCACCTGGCAAAGATGCTAAATGATGCTGACTCCACTGATGCTGCTGGGGAAGACAGCCTGAAGCACAAGCAATAAAGCAGCCTCCGGAGAACCTTGTGAAGGGGTGAATGGTAGGAGCCTAGTCATTATACCCCCAAATAAAATATCATCTGAAGCCAATGTCCTAACACGTAGTCTTCTGTGTTTAATTAGAGAAATAATCAATTAGGTACCATACCTATGATTAGCTCTAGGATATTCTTGCACAGGAAGAAGTTTAGAAGTAAAATACTTGCATGCAATTACTACAATTTGTTCTGACCTAGCTGTCTGAACCAGTCAGTCACAGTGTATACAAGCTGCCAAGGAGCAGTGGAAAATAGAAACACCAATTGATCAACAGATGGGTTTAATAAGTGTTGAGAGTGAGATCCTCCAGCAAAAATATATTTGGGACTTTGCGCATCAGCTGGGCATCAAGTCTCATTCCAAATCCTCCCTTGCCTGTGTCTTGTAATCTGGCGGAGGGACAGCTTGCCAGACCCTGATGTCCCCTGTAGAAGGACACTGTTGAGAAAGGTGGTGATGGCAAAAGTGTTGCGCGTGTCTCATGGGTGCTGGCTGCTTCACAGGCATTACAGCAATCCAGAGATGGACAGCATCAGGGTGGTGGTAGGGCTGGCAGTCTTCACAGCCCTTGGTAAACACTCCTGAGCCCTGGCAGTGAGGACAAAGCTTTTGTGCCTGCACCCCCACATGCCTGCACATGCCGGCACAGCCAGCAAATGCAGACACTGGTACCATAAATGTTGCTATACTGGAAACACACAAAGCAGAGGGTGAGCATGCTGTTAAGTCTGCTGTAGAGAGTTATATAAATACCCCTATAACAGCATTATAGATGCAACTAGTAAATATGCACTTAATGTTAACAGCCATTCTGTGACCTCCTCAAACTCAGTTATTTTAGGCAGTAAAAGCATTCTGGCTCCCTTAAAACCAAATATAATTTTTCTAGTGTTTTCAGCCTCATAGGTCGTTCCCCTACCCCATTTCTGAGTGCTTTCAGCTTTCATATTAACAGCAGATTGCCTTTATGCATATAAGAGTTAGAATGGTTCAAAATATTAGGACATTCCATTCAGCCTCTGACTTCTCCTTCACAATGTGCCCAGATACCTTATATCACTCACCTCCCATGGGCCACCTCGTACTCCTGCTTGCTGGACATGCACTGATGTCTGCAACTGTCTCCCTAGCAGCCTGTTATCTGGAATTATTCCAGCCTTTGCCTGCTATAACCAGCACACCAGCACCAACAGCACTTTATAATAAATAAAGTGAAAATAACATGGGAGAATGAAATTCTTTATGGCTGAATGCCAATATAACTTATGTAGCAAAAAATAAAAATGATTTAAAAAAAATCCTCTACCCTGTTTTTCAGGTCTGAATTACTTGTACATTATGTTTATATTTAACAGATCTCTGATTACAGTATATGATGCATAATTCACTTGCATATTCAATGCCTCATTTTTGTTATCTCTATGTTTCCTCTTGATTGAAGGAAATCTTAAAAAATATTGAACAGAAAAAATGAGAACATTCAGTTGATTTACAGAACAGCATGTCATTTAGTAACTGTATACACCCTGCACCATCGCATCTGAAACTCTGAATAGCTGGGTGGCTTCGTATTTGCAGAAAATACTTTTATTCACTTATATAATGCTGATACATGGATGATAGACAGGAATGTGAAAAGCAGGGACTGAAGATTTAGAAAGAATAAAGAGAAGATTAAACATCATATTGGGCTCCAATGAAAAGGAAAAAAAAAAAAGTCAAAAGATAAAAAAGGAAAAAAATAATATATGTTAAGGAGGGTGTCTGCTCCCCTGACTAACTGATGTGCACTCTTGAGGAGCAGGAAGATAAGATGGAAGGAAGAATCACAGCTACGTGAAAAGCAGAAGATTGGAAACGGCTGAATAGCATAAAGGGGCAAGTACCCTCTTCTGCTTGAAAAGAGGAAAATGTAGCATTTTTTATACTGCTAATGATGGCATGTGGTGTAAAAACAAAGCAGCAATAATGATCTGCATCTGCATTCAGCCATCATCGTGCACGGAATGTGGGCGCTACCACCGTCACTTTGGGGCATAGGGTGTAACTCTGGAAGCCATTCAGGACACCAAGATACCCTGCTTTGTCCACCCCACTGGCAGCTTGGACGACAGCTCAGATGCCAGTGAAAGATTTTGCACTGGTAAAAGGAGGAGGTAAAGACTCAGTGGAAACATCTGTATTTTAGAAAATGTGTGGGATCTACTAGAAATAAGAAGCTCAAAATTCAGCATTAAGGGAAGTGGCCTACTGGCACAAGCATCTAAATAATGCTGGAAATAGGAAAGTGATGATCCCAGGCCTGAAGTGACACAGTACCAGGGATGGGATGAAGGACACAGGAGTTTTCAGTCTTTTCCAACCTCAGTAAATAAATGATAAGCCAACCAAAGAGAGCTCTGCAGAGCCCTCCAGAAGGGAAGAAAGAAGTGGAGAAAAAGGAGCAGTGACAGGGGCTGTGGGGTTCTTTCTCCAGCACTTAGAGGCAACCCCTGTGGAAGTAGATTTTTGGGGGGCTGCCCAACTTTGTAAATAACAATAAAACCTTTCTACCAACAAAAAGTATATAGTTATGATATTTTTTTCAGCTGGCAGTACGGTATATAAAATACCTGAATATATGTTATAGAAGCTAATTAGCGTGACAGATTGATTAATCAAGCACTTTGAATTCAGTTATTTGAACAACCAGCTGGACCTATCTATAATTTCAAATCCTGGAAGTCTTCCCTAAAACAATCACTGTTCTTTGTGTGTTTATGTTTGTTACTGCACAGAAATATGAGATTTTAAAATCCACTTTGTAAAGCTGATGAATACCTTGAAGAATCAGTAATGAAAGAACAGAAAGCTGTAAAGTAGTTTTATTTTATTACTGTCATTTGTAGGCCTCAGCTGAATTCAGATGCTATTAGACTAGTTACTACACCAAAGGGTAGGAAGCACTACTTCCCTCACAAAGAATTTACCATCTGAGATGATAAAGATAGACAAAAGATGGGATTGATCTCATGTAACTTTAGCCACATAGAAATGAGGATTGAGAGCTAAGACAGTTGTCAGGACAGCTCCAAAGCACAATGGAAAAACAGAAACTCTTCCAGAGATAAATACTTTATTTTACCCACTTCAGACACCTCTCAAAATAAAGCATATTATCCTGTGCAGCTCTCTATCTCTTCCATTCCTTCCTGTCTCTCTCCATTTCATTTTAGAGAGATCTCCCTCTCAGATTAGACACACAACTCACTGATGGTCAAATTAGGCAAGATCCAGAACAATGTGCCCATGTGTATGGAGTGGGCTAATAGCAGTAGGGAGACATTAATGCCCTCATCCCCTGCATGCAGGTAGGGAATCCTGAACGCACAGCATGTGGTCAGGTCAAGCTTACACCAGAATGAGGAAAAGGTGAAGCTGAGAGCAGAATACAGGAGCCTTTGCAGGAACAAGTGGCTATGGTTACACAAGGTGCCAGTGGTTGGCAATGTCAGAGTCAAAGGCTGTAGCATCTTCATCTGAATTTATAAAGTTACTATGCTCCTGGGCAAAGGTATCCTGATATTTGTTCATATATTTTTCTGATACAGTTGAATTGTTATCTTTTGACTTGGATCCCTCAGTGCTCTCAGAGTAAATACCACAATATGCAATTATATAGCAAAGATGCAACACCTGTAACTACAAGTTGAAAAATGAAAAGAACCATCAGAAGGTAAATATGTAGGACAAAATAATGATTTTTATTAAGTACATGAAAATTCAGAAAGTCTTCATCCCACCCAAAATATAATAATAATAAAAAAAATCTATAAAACAGTTAGAAATCAAAGGACCTCAAACAAGCTGAAAATCTGGAAGAAGGTATGAGTTAGGTTCTCTACTACTTAAGAGTAAGCATCACCTGTGATTTGTCTGTCATCATGTCTGAGATCAAACCAATACTGACTGTTTTCCATCGACTCTTCCAGATCAGTCTGAAGAATAAAGAGTAGTAGAAAAAAAAAAAAAAAAAAGAGAGAGAGAGAGAGAGAGAGAAAAGCATATGGCTATAACTCAGAAATTTATTTTTTCATGATTATAATCATATATATTTTGTATTTTCTCATACACTACTATAGCGAGAAACAGGAAAAAATTACAGAATGTATACAAGAATTTCACAGGAAAAGCCAGACCAGGTCTGCTTGAAGTCCCAGATCTAGCAAGGAGAAGCATTTTGTTTCCATTCAAAGTTCTTGATAAGGAAGATCCTACTTAAAAAAATGGAATAGTCTGGAAAGCAAAGATGTTTTCTCTGAGCCTCACTTAGCATTAGTCTAAATACTTTCAAATAACTGCAAATTCTTGAAAGATTTCTGGTAATAAGCTGTATCCTTGGGAACAAGTTAGCAATTATAGCATTTTTTTCTTTTCGCTATGCTAATTTGCCTGCAAGAAACTTTGACTTGATCCTGCCTTCCCAGTTTAATACCACCATTTCATTGTGGTGCAAGATGGATGGGGCTTGTAAAATTGAAACAGCACTAAATAATTTAGAAAATCAATACAAAAATAGCAGAAATAACAAATCAAATGCTTAATGGCTACTTCCTTGCAGTTCCATTGCATACAGAATCACAGAATCACAGAATCACAGAATTTCCTAGGTTGGAAGAGACCTCAAGGTCATCGAGTCCAACCTCCAACCTAACGCTAACAGCCCTCCACTAAACCATATCCCTAAGCTCTACATCTAAACGTCTTTTGAAGACTTCCAGGGATGGTGACTCCACCACTTCCCTGGGCAGCCTGTTCCAGTGCCTCACAACCCTTTCAGTGAAGAAGTTCTTCCTAACATCTAACCTAAAACTCCCCTGGCTCAACTTAAACCCATTCCCCCTCATCCTGTCACCAGGCACGTGGGAGAACAGGCCAACCCCCACCTCGCTACAGCCTCCCTTGAGGTACCTAAAAAGAGCGATAAGGTCACCCCTGAGCCTCCTCTTCTCCAGGCTGAACAAGCCCAGCTCCCTCAGCCGCTCCTCGTAGGACTTGTTCTCCAGGCCCCTCACCAGCTTCGTCGCCCTTCTCTGCACCCGCTCAAGCACCTCGATGTCCTTCTTGTAGCGAGGGGCCCAAAACTGAACACAGTACTCGAGGTGCGGCCTCACCAGAGCTGAGTACAGGGGGACGATCACCTCCCTAGCCCTGCTGGTCACACTGTTCCTAATACAAGCCAGGATGCCGTTGGCCTTCTTGGCCACCTGAGCACACTGCTGGCTCATATTCAGCCGACTATCAACCATCACTCCCAGGTCCTTCTCTGCCTGGCAGCTTTCCAACCATTCCTCTCCCAGTCTGTAGCTCTGCTTGGGGTTATTGCGCCCCAGGTGCAGGACCCGGCACTTGGCCTTGTTAAACTTCATGCAGTTGACCTCAGCCCATCGGTGCAGCCTATCCAGATCCTCCTGCAGAGCTTTCCTACCCTCAAGCAGATCGACACACGCACCTAACTTGGTAACCATTTGGTACAACATTTCTCCATAACATCTTCTTGTTTTTTTTTTTTTTTTTAAGGCTTGACCTTGCAGTTTACAAACCACAAGTCTGTTGAGCTCTGTAGAAACGTTAATTTGCAAGCTATTCAAGGTAGAGACTTTGTCTTTATTTCTGTGAGGTACACAGGATGCTCTTAGCACTATACAAATTTTAACTGAGATAATGTAATAACAACTCTTGCACAAAAGCTGCATTACAGTAGAGTTAGGGTTTTCCAAATGTCTTCCATTACAGCAGACAAACAAGTAAAGCATTAAGCAGCCAGCTCTCACCCCCACAGGACCAGCCTTAAGGGATTACCCAGTACCATCACATCTCTTACTGACACCAAACATTAACAACATCCCCAATACTTTCAACAATGTTATCATCACCCTCTGTGCACACATCAAATAGCTGAAAAGGACCTGCTGGTCATCAATACATTAATGTGCTTTGCAACATCAGCTGGGGTAATGGAGCGCCTAATTCTGGCACTGCTTCTAAGGTGATAAAAATCTAAGTAGTGGAAGAGATGTATTGAGTAAAATAAAGCTCGCGGTCAAGAAATGTCAAGGTGCTTTATGGAATTTGTTGAATTAAATTAATCCTATTGAACTACAAAAAGCAAGGAGCTCATCTAGTTCAGTCCATGCCTGAGGCCAAGTAGGAGAAACTCAAAGTGAGACCAAATCAATTTATTTCCAGTCAGGTCTAAATTTTTGAGAGACACCTGGGCCACAGTTACTCTTTGGGGTGTACAGTTACTATCGCTATAATGAGTGCTATCTATCCAAAGGCTTAGTGTAACACGGAATGGAAGGAAAATTCCCAAATGGAAGGAAAAATCCCAAAAAAACTCTCTCCCAAACAAAAAGTTACTTACAGGAGCAAGTGCTGTATTCTGCACATCGGAAGGGGCAACACTGGGGTTACATCCACCCCTAATGAGGGACAAGAGCCTGGAGAGCAGCCACGCAGAAAGGAATCGGGGGTTCTGGTCACAGCAAGACGAATGTGAGCCAGCAGTGTGCCCTGGCAGTCAGGAGGGCCAACTGTACCCTGGGGTGCATCAGGCCCAGCACTGCCAGCTGGGAGAGGGAAGGGATTGTCCCGCTCTGCTCTGCACTGGGCGGCCTCACCGCCAGCACTGTGTGCCGCTCTGGGTGCCACAATATAAAAAGGGCATAAAACTGTTAAAGAGCATCTGAAGGAGGGCTGCAAAGATGGTGAAGGGTCTAAAGGGGAAAACATATGAGGGGCAGATGCGGTTCCTTGGTTTGTCCAGCCCAGAGCAGAGCAGACTGAGGGGAGGCCTCATGGCGGCCTGCAGCTCCCTCACGAGGGGAGCGGAGGGGCAGGCGCTGAGCTCTGCTCTCTGGGGACAGCGACAGGACCCGAGGGAATGGCATGGAGCTGGGACAGGGGAGGGTCAGTCTGGGGGTTAGGGAAAAGTTCTGCACCCAGAGGGTGGTCGGGCACTGGGACAGTCTCCCCAGGGTAGTGGTCACAGCACTGAGCCTGACAGAGTTCAGGAAGTGTTTGGGCAGTGCTATCAGACACATGGTCTGATTTTGGGGTGGTCCTGCATGGAGTCAGGAGTTGGAGTCAACGATCCTTGTGGGTCTCTTCCAACTCATGATATTCTATGATTTTACGATTCTATGAAAAGACTCAAGTGCTTGTCTTTCACTCCCACTTAAATGCCTTTTATGCTGCCTTGATGTTGTAAAAAGAATGAAGGAAAATCAAAGCTTCACTACCTAAATTAGGCAAAGCCCAGGCAAGCAGAGAAGAGTGCCCCCTTCTTCTGTCTGGGGAGCAGACAGATATGGGTGCAGCAACACTCTCCCAATCTCCACAGCTGCTTAGAGCCAGAGCTGCAGGGAGACATCCACTTTCTTTTATTTATTTATTTATTATTTTTTTTCCCTGTGCTCTGCCCTGCTCTGTCTTGTAAATCTGGATTAACTCCATTACATCAGCAAAAGAGCAGCAGCATAAAACTAAGCATGAATGAGGTCAGACGGGTACAGCTTTCAGCTAATGTGTAAAATGCACACTTGGTTTCATATCATTGATTTGATCCACAGTTCTGCAATTACCAATCAAACATTTCTTTAAGAGCCTGACATCCAGACCCAATATTTCAAGTCAGGAAATAAAATACCATCCAATCACATTAAGGAAATGGAGAACATGAACTGAAACTTAATATCTAATTACATTATTAATATACACAGTACATATTCAGATTATAAAAATCTTGAACAACTAAATACAGTTTGCAAGAAAAGGACTCTTGCTTCTCCTAACTTACAGGCTGGGGAACAAGGGCCTTCATGCAAAAAGAAGGGTGTCAAACAGTATTTGTACTCTGACAATGAACCTGGAACCTACACTGGAAAAATTTGGGATGGACACTATGAACATCCTGTGTTCCAGATGGGATAAAATAAATGGTGCTAAAGGAAAAAAAGGGGAAACATTGGGCAAGATCCAGCCTATCGCATTTTGGTATACAAACTGTGGACTGGAATATTTCAACTGGGAATCTGACTGTCAACAAGGGAAGACAGATTACATCTCCCTTTGTAGGCAGTGGAGGGATGAAAACAGAACCAGAGAGCATCCCTCTGCATAAGCACTGTCCTAGAGACAGTCCTTAGGAAGTAACAATGAGGGACTTGTAAAAAGTACCAACCTTTTTCAGGGTTTGGGGTCAATCAGACTGACACCAAACACCTCTAAGAGTACAAAGGTCCTGGCTAAGGTAAGGCACTCAAACACACAGCCCTCACTTGTCACTTGGTTTAAAAGACAAACACCAAAAGAGCAATGGAGAGACATTACCACTTTGCATGATGACCCTTGTAGAGCATACATCTGCATGGAGGCTGAGATTGTGACCCCAAGCTCTTCTGCTGCCTGGTGTGTCCTATATAAAGGAGTGCACAAATGTACCAGGATTTAGAGGTGTTTGGATGGAAAAAGAGAAATTCTTGCTGCATCCAGAAGTGGCTTTCTGGGCAACCGAAAAAAAAAAAAAAAAAAAAAAAAAAAAAAAAGGCATTTGCATTTGCAAGCCAGAAAGACCTAGAATGAAGAACTCTGGCCCCAGCCCTGAAGTTAGGTCACTCAGGTGGGAGAAGAGACTTCTGGTTTGGGGCTATGGTTTTTATCCAGTAAAAATCTAATGTAATATGCGTAAGCAGTCCAGGGGCTTTTGTTGATCATTGCCTTAATTGACTAAAGTGCAAGGATACTGTTCTCAGTATTGATTTTCTAATCAAATTAGTGCCTGGTATTTACCGTCCATATGTTTATTCCTCTGTTGTACAAGGCCCTCTAATGGCCCACAGGGTTAGCATCTGATTCATAACTTTCTTTTCCTGCTTCTTCTCCAAATATGCACAGACCACATCAAGCTCTCATTGTCTGATAACCATTAATAACCAAATGAAGTAGAGAATGTAGTTGATCCCCTAACCTGCTGGTAAAAATTAGCCTTGCACTTAGGGAAATCAGTTACATTATTGTTTGCACTGCTTCAGTCCCTGACTGCCTGGAAATGGCTAAGTGTCTCTCTGCCTCAGATTGCCACTAAAATACTAAAAAACAGAGCGTGATGATGACATCAGAAGTTTTAGGCCAGAAATAGTAACAATGAGACCATCAATGTCTCAGTGAAGAGCAGGCAGCAACATCCTTCTTCTGAGAAGCCAAGTTTTGGCGCCCTTGACTCTGAAAGCTTCTCCATCAGGTACTCCATCTACTTGACCTAAGAAGCGAGTCTGGGATTTGGTTCTAATGAACCAGGGGAAGAAAACATTATACACATTTCAGAAGTATCTCATAATGTGAAAGGGAAAAATCTTGTTACAGTACACTCCAAACAGCTCAGCCTATTCAAGGTAATCACATTTATATTTATTAAATGAGACAGCATTCATAAAATGTCAGCGTTGCAGCCAAGACATAAACAATGTTACCCAAGACATAGTCCAGAAGCAACAAAATGGTTTATGACACTTCCTGTTTTCAGAGTCCTCCTTTCTCATTCCTAATGATCTCTAATAAAAGTGTGTACCAACGTGCATGCACAGCCATCTCCAGGCTAGCTGCTTCAAATAAATGCCTTTTCCAATAAAGGGAACACCAACCAAGGTGGCAAAACAAAGATCAATGCCAAACTTCTTTCCTTATAAATTGGTTAATTATATTCTAACATAGCTTCTTCATCTCTAGTGGATTTTAAAATGACTACTTTTCTGATGAAAAATTATTTCATAAAATGGACAGTTTGACTTCCTTTACTTATCTAATGATTTATTTACTGAATCAATAGTAAAAGGAAGCAGGTATAATAAAGTGAGTAATTTAGAGGTTTTGAGGAAGCAGACTTCATGAAAATCATTTGTGTAGAAATGTAGAGATTCAAAAAAAAAAAAAAAAGAGAGAGAGAATTTAGATTATTTTAATTTGAAAAACAGCAAAATATGGCACCTGAAAATACACTCTTTGTTTCATAGTTACAACTCCTAATATTCCAAGATCACTAAACACAAGCACAGGTCACCATATGATTTTAAACATGAAGACATTTTAAATAGACATGTCTCTTTTCAGCAAAGTACTTAAGCCAGGGTTATATGCTTTGTTAAATATGGATACAATTCTAAGCCTTGTACTGTAAGATACTTTGGGGCAAAGTTTTGAAAATGCATCTGAAAATGCCAATACACTGACATCATGCTTTAATGATTTCTAACACAAATAGGTGAAGAACAGTTGGTTCAGGATTTTCACACACATCACTTCTGAGGACATAAACTACTATATTTTAAGACAACATGTTTAAAAGAAGGCTGCAGTGGCAAAATAAAATAAAATAAAATAAAATAAAATAAAATAAAATAAAATAAAATAAAATAAAATAAAATAAAATAATAAAATAAAATAAAATAAAATAAAATAAAATAAAATAAAATAAAATAAAATAAAATAAAATGTTATATCAGAAGCTGGAATTTATCCTGTGCTACAACATGTGTTCAGCAAAGCCCCTTATAATCAAAATTGAAACAACAAAGTCAGCATTGCCTTCATAAAGCAACAATGTCAGGTGAAGATGATCAGTGCATGAGAAGGCTGAAAGTCACTGAGGGAAGCAGAATGATGTCATTTGAATTCAATTTACAAACCTTTGATAAGTACACACACACACCCCAAAAACTGTACTCATAAGATCCTTAAAATGATACAGAAACATACAGAGTGGCATATTTTAGTCAACATGCCTACCTATTTTCTATAGTAGTTTACGTATCAAAACAGTTCCCCTTCTAGGCTTCAAGCACTAATTTGTCTCCTTTTATTTTGTTGTGGCTTCCAAGAAAGACAAGGCATTGTAGTCAGAGAGCAGTATCAGGTTCGTAATATGCTCTGATGGGCAAAGCATTTCTGCTGTCTTGGTCTCAGAGACAGTTATTAATGGATGGGCTGATAATGCCTATTATGTGCCTGAGATAACCTCAAAAGAGCCAGCAAATACAACTCGAGGTGAACAGTGCCTGGTCTTGTGAGGGTTTCTTAGCAATAAATTGGATTTTCAATGCAAAATATATCACTTTTTGGAAGAAAAAGCAATCAGAACTTGGAGAGTCTACTAGCTGTAGAAAGTGTTTGGAAAATAAGCAAAGGCACATGGCATGTCTTCAAAATCACTTAATTCATCAAAGGGCAAAGAAATCAGCATCTCATTGAAACGCAGCCTTCTGGATCATTCAGTTCTGATTCACGTAAAGAAGGAATACAAGTTCTCTGGTATTACACTCTCTGGTAAGCAGGATTAACAAAAATACTGTCACATCACTCAGACAATAAAGATGAGGTGATCCTCTTTTATTTCCCTCATTAGTATTTAACCATGTACTTCAAAAGAATGTCTGCAAGCACAGTTTTTCCTGGTACCATTACACCTTAAGATTCACAGCTCCAGCTCATGCTAGAGTGTGTTTATTTGTATCAGAATGCATGCTTTCAAATGAAATTAGTCCTTGAGGCTTACTCCTCTGCCAACTGCTATTTGTCCTGCAGGAAAACAACTCCCTGAAGAAATGCAAATCATTCATGGATCTTGCAGGCTTTGGGACAATTACTGTGCCATCTGAGTTCTCAAAATTGCAGTAAGTAGGTTATAGAGCCTTGGCATCATCATTCCATATGGCTGTATCTGAAATAAGATGCTTAGGTGGGTTGTAATGTGACATAGTTTGAATACATATAATTGTTTCTTAAGCTCAGCTACAAAGCCTAGGCCACCACCAGTTCAGTAAGGGATCAGACAGGGGTGAATTAAATTCTGTGAACATTTTATTATCTGGAAGCTGAACGTCTTTAGTTCAAATTAGACAAATACTGATCTTCACAGATTATAATCACTGCATCGACATACTGTTTCCAAGTTAAGCAATGAAAATTGTCTCACATAAGAGATAAAACTAAAAGGAAAATAGCATAAACATGTAATTTCAGTAGACACTAATAAGAAATCATTGATTCTCTATCTTTTATACTTGGGAGCCATTATACAGGGCTACCTTTGTGAAAGCTACATGAGCAATTAAGTAAGAAGGAAACAAAGATAAAACCAGTGGTTTTCTAGACATTTTCATGTAAAATATTTTTGTGTTGTCTGACTGCATTTTTTGCTGAGAAAGATTTTCCCCCCAAACTCCTGCTCAGCTCTTAATTGCCACTTTGTTTGAGATGACCAAAATGACAGAATTTATCTAAGACAAAAGAAATAGCTTTTCTTTCTGTTATTGCAGGTTTTTCTCTCTGTTATTGTTATTGTTACTGTTAGTGTTACTGTTACTGTCTTAAACCACACTGCCTGTAAGAAATCTCACAACGCTATTTGTTAGAGGGCACAGCAGGGGCCAGCAGTTACATTAAGTTTCTGCTATTCTTCCCATCACCACATATCATCTTTTGAATACTCTGTGCTATCCCAGTGGGATGGACTGCAATGTGGAATGTAAAATTCAAGATCACAGAAAAATTGGGTGGTTGTTTTGTTGATGGCGGTGGGGGGTTTGGTTTTGGTTTTGGGTTGGTTGGGTGGTTTTTTTTGCTTTCCCACTGCTCCATCATTCCCTTCCTAATCATCTAGTAATTCTTAAATTAATTTGTAATTTACTCTTATTTTAAAATATTCTTAATTTAATTATTCTTCTTATTACTGCAATTCTTATGATTTTTCTTTCCGCTTTTAAGTATTTTTAGAAAGGATTTCCAATGCAAAACAACGATGAAAATGCAAATTTTAACAACAAACTAATGCAAATGATGAATTAATATTCAAAATAGATTAGCTTATTCTTTCTTAACAAAAGAGTGTCTTAGCTACTTCACAAAAATAATTCTTGGATTTGGAGCCAGTTCTGAGGTATGTGTAATTCAGTCTTGACTTAATACAGGATACAATACTCTTAAACCATATTATTGCTCCCCCAAGCAACAGTAACTTGACTATGTAGCACCTGTAAAGAAACAGTGACAGTAGAGATTATACTGAGTATATAAACAGATCAACTTTATTAATAAATGCAATTCAGAACAAAAAATTAACTGCTTGTATTTTCTGGAGTGCATAGTATCTGGTATTTTGCAATGTGCTATCTTATCACTCTTAGAGCCTAGACAGATACTTCTTCCTAGTTTTCTAAGGCACAGTACTTTGTTTAATCTAAGCTACAAGCACGACCACACAGAATGACAGGCCTGATATGTAAGGGATTTCTAAAATGAAAATAATAATTTAAAAAGCAGCACTTTAAAAGATATGCTTATTTCAGTCATTAAGAACATCTAAGGGAAGAAAGCCCTTGAAAGTAGGTTAACATTTCTGTCAGGTCTGTCACTTCATATATTTCAGTCCAATGCTGCATTGGATTTTAAAAGTTTCTGTCTCATTTTTACTGTAAAGATACTGGGGAGAGTACATAGAGCACTGATAGTGGGGTTTATTGTTAAAGTGAAAAAAATAAGGTCTGAGATGGTTCAAACTCAAACCAAGGTTGGTCTACTATTTCAAGTTTGGAATTTCAAAGTTAGACATTCAGCTTCATGTTGGAGCATAAATACAGCATTACCTGGTTTCCAGTAGCACCAAACATGCCAAACTGCACAGGAACAGCATGTGTTCACACCAATGAAAACTGGACTTCATACCTTGTTGTGAGGCTAGAGACATACTTTGGAGTAACCACTTTGAGAGATTTTGCCTTAATGCATGGTAGGTTACAAAATCAATACAAAGTATCAAACGATCAAGTGGTTTTCTAAGCTCACATCTGGTTATTTGATTTCCCAAAAGTATTGCAGGTAATGGAAGTAAGATTATGAGATGGAAAAGATTTTGAGAAAAAGTAAATAAACAAACTGCTCATGATTTCTGATACCGTAATGCCTAGAAGTCAGATTCTTCTCTATGTCTTTTTGCTGGATATCTGTGTGCACAAACAAACAAATATCTTCTGCCCAAATTATTTTGCAGTCTAAAATCCAACCAGCTGTTTTTGTTTAAGAGGAGAAATGTCAAGGTATAAAACAAAAGGTACAAGATGTATAGACTACAAGGTCTGCTTTATCTTCTCATTACACAAGAGACAAAGAATGTTCAATGAAACCAACAGGTACTCAGCTGAAAAATGTGGCAAGGATTTCACATTTTCTGGTGAAACATAATTGGATTTAGAATTCCTTGCTACAAGGTGTCACTGAGGGTTTCTACAACTGCTAAGTGAAAAGAGGACCAGGGAGTTCGCTTATTCGCTGGGCCTCTGGGCATTCCTATTGCTTAAGTGTTATCTCTTACTTTTTTACTCTCCCTTCTCAGCAGCACCAATTTGCTTTCTTGCAAAGCAGTTTTGGGACTAGTTCCCTTTGGGCAAAACACTCTTTGCGTATGGATGATAATGCACCAGTTTGTCTCCTTCTGCACTGTTCTGTCATCTGAGGATATCCTCAAAGGACCAGATATTCCCAGATGCACTCCAGGCCATGAAAGATATGTCCTCAGTTTCACATTTTGAAAATGTCACTCTCATAGACTTTGACATATTGCTGACATTATTTCAGATACTTTGAGGGGAAAAAAAAATAATAATTACTATGTTCTAGGACCAGCATTTGGGTCCTAAGGAAATACTAAGCCATGCTGTTGTATTGTAGACACACTCCACTGTGGAGTAGCAGTGTGAATGCAAGCCAGATGGTGCGATCAGTCCTGGGGATGGAGATCATTTCCTGGCCTTCTGAAATGTGAGATGTGCCACATCACTTACCCTCAGGCAGACAATGGCCCTGGATCTGTTTTATTTACTAGCACAGATGTAATCAGTGAGAGCAATAACTTAGGAGAACCAAAAAGTATCTGCTGGTAGCCAAGAGAACATGAGAACCTGCACAATTAAATGCAAAATAAACATTATCTTAGCTACAAATCCTTATGTTTCAGGACATAAGTTAGTAAAATGACTGTGATTAGAAATAAACTACCATCCTAGACAAGTTAATTGTCTGTAATGGTTTCCCATCTTCTGTAGTACAACTCTTCACACGCTGCTGCTTAGATTCAGTCTGGCAACTTCTGTGCTACAAATATTGGCATCCAGTCACTGTTCAACTAATATACCCATTGACAGACAATGGTCAAATAATTCCTTCGCTAATACTACTTTGTAAAGTTTATGAATTTAAAACATTAACCTATTTCCATCATGAGGTGTTATATTAACACACTAAACTATGTAAATTGTTTACAAGAGCTTCCTACAGAGGCATGCCTTTGCTGATAATAACTACTTCCTGAATTAAATGAGTGTTCTTAACTCCCCTTAGTGAAAGTAGATGTTTAGCATTTCAGGATTAGGTTTGAGCTTCTCAATCCTTTGCCTGATTCCTGGCAAAATCTGTCGTTTGTCCTACATACCTCAAGTTCAGTTTGCCAGCCACCACATGATCCTCCTACAAGTAAGACTCGTTGGGAGCGATTTGTTGAATCAAAAGTAGACAGATAAGAGCATATGATCTAACATGACCTAATTGTCTACATTCCCTTAACGGCCCATGAAGGGAATAAGTTGTACACAGCAATTCACTTAAACCTAAAGCAGGCACTGGAAAGTGGCTAGAACTGACTTTCCATCAATTGTAAAGGGCATCTACAGAGATTTATCTCAGACATAAACAACCATGCTAGATGTCTAACATTAAGTAAGGTGAATCCTGCCACAGCATATGACCTTCAACAGCTGTATCAATTGGACTCAACTCATGTGGAGGTAGTTGCTGTATGGTTCTCACCATGCACAAAGCTTCTGTCTCCTGCTTCTGTTCCAGGTACACTTGTGCAAACAAAGTACACACATGCCATATTTTTCCAATCCTGCTAGATGTTCTAGTAAAAAGCAACAGTTCTGGAAACAAAACTCACTTTGTCATTGTTCTTAGACCACCACAGAACATCAAAACTACCATTAATCAACCATTTTGTCAGTCTCCAGTATTTCTTTATGTGGGAATTGGTCAGCAGCACAAAGGCCAAGCAACAGCATAAATGTGCTGAGAGTATTGTATTACAACTGGGATACATAACCAAGAAAGTGGGCCTTCCTCAGTCTACCCCCTAGATCAGGCTGGTTGTCTTAGTCTTTGACTTTGCTCTGTTAGCCAGTGCCCAGAGTTCAGTACCTGGAACAGATTTAACCTGATACCATATCAAAATTAGGTTCAGTTTCATATGTCCCCCACCCCAGCTGCTGGAGTCACTTCTTTCCTCTGCTCCTCTGTTCTTCTTCTCAGGTGGTTTTCTGAGCCATCAGGCTATACCTGTCTACAGCAGAGATGGGGAAGGGGAGACAGCACCTTGCAGGAACTCCTCTTTACTGCAGACATGAACAAGGCCAGAGAGCAAGCACAAGAAGAAACCTGGTCAAGTTTCCCTTGAAGGGAAGGAAAATAAAGGAAGGAAGAAGAAAAGATGGGACTCCAGTTCCTATTCCCCAGTTTTCAGACACAATGCACACAGAGATCTGGGGACACAATTTTTTCTCCTCATCCTTTGTTTTTGTTTGCTTGGGTGCTCTTCTAGGACACAGGAGATAAAGATGTTAAACTACTGAGACTGAAGAAGAAGGAATTAGATCTACTTCATAGGCACCTCCTTGCATTTAACCTAGCATGTTTATACACTAAGCCTTAGCTGTGTATTAAAGGAAAACAACAATTGCATTTTGTGAGGAATCTTTGCAGCATGCAGCATATGTTACTGGTCAATTGGAGACCTAAGGGCTTACAGGCAAAAGGATTCCTAGTTTCTAGGAAGTCATCAGGTTAGGGTATTGACCAGCTATAAACTCCCTGAAATGAAGAAAAAAATGGCATAAAGTGTATTTGGCATAAATACCCCAGAGTTTTGTGCAATTTGGCATAAATACCCCAGAGTTTTGTGGCATTTGGATAGGTGTTTTTAGATTGAAACTTTGGACTTCAGGGAATCTCAAGCCCCTAATTTTCCCTAGTGCCAAATCCCTTTATGCAGTTTTCATACTGTTTGAAATGGCAACTATCCTGCAATTGGAACAAGATAACATCTAAAATTAAAATAGGGAACAATGTGCTGGAAGGACATAGAAGCTGAATAAGGGTAGAGTGGGAGAAGAAAATGAACAAAAAGGGTGTAAGAAGAGAAAGGCAGAATTAGGATGGAGTGGGAGAAAATGAGAACAATCAGAATTAAAAATAAACCCCAGCCACTTTTCATGTTGAAAGCTTGCAGCTAGCAAGCTGACTGGCATCTTACAGCTCTGCCAGAATATTACTGAAAGAGCATTTGAAGTTACTGTTATGTGTTTTATATGTGTCATAATCACATTTGTTAATTGGAAGTTTCATGATTTCATATGTACTAAGGTCTAGCACTTTATCACTAGAGTCTAATTAGTAAATCTTGCACGGGAAGGAACTGAGGCTTACTCTTTGCTCAACAGCCTTGTATCTACATTGGAAAAATATCATCAGGATTAAATGCCAGATAAAAGTGGGGCTTTATTAATTTTCACTTGACTCTGACACGAATATATGAACCATGCAATTAATTTAAAATCTTAGTGGCATTAAAGTCTCCCCACCTCACACTTCTCCCTCAGCTCTCTTCCACTCAAGAGCAGCAAAGAACTTTCTCCTGCTAACCTGCAATAAACTCTGCTTGCAGATGCCTTCAGAAGGAGTTCTGCTGAAACTTAAAAATAAATGAAACAAGACTAAGATTAATAATAATAAGCAAAGATAACTGTTCATTTTGTTATGACCCAAATTCGACCCATTAGGGAAGAGTATAAGACTCCCTTCTGGTTAAATTGACTGAAACATTCTGCAAGAATGGAGAATAATAAAGCACAATTAAAAGTGAAAGTGACCCGGGGCTTTAAATACCCAAGAACCACAGTAATGGAACAAGAAGGCCATTTAAAGGTCAGCAGCTTATAAACAAATCAATTTCTAAAGAGGAAAATCATTTCAGATGGACCTACCATGTAGTTTATAAAAGAGAAGGCTTCTCCCATCCTGAAGGAAGCCAAGCAAAATTAAATGCTTCCTATGAGGCTCTGGCAGCCATTATTTCATGTTGCATGTTCAGGAGGAGCCGTTCTTATTCCAGTTGGCATTCAGTGGGGTTGTCTGGCAAGTTAAATCTAAGGATACCACACTTATTGAGTAATGCAATTTCCAAAAAAAATCATTTCTTTGCAGAGGACATCTGGGCTGCAGTCCATGAGCTCTGCTGCAGAGTCAGCAGTGAGCACCTGAGCACTTTCATCAAGAGTCAAGAGAAAATACTAAAGCTCAGAGTTCTCTCTGGACAACAGTTGGAGGCAGTGACTGTCTACCCCTTCTGTCCCTTACCTGGCTCTATTTCTCTAGTAGAGTTTCTGCACCTTCTCATGAGCATGCACCTCCCAGCACATCCTGGGAGGCCTACTGCCAGCCTGCAAGTGTCCTGGCACCTCTATGAGAGTCTTCAGTCCTTCCGTCCTGAGATCGCTTGTCCAGGATGCACTGCTCTATGACTTTGGAAAGTTGCAGCCATGACTGAAAGTATAGAAACCATTCTAAAAACCTAGTATTGTTCCTTGTGTTTACAGAGATGCTGCAACCTTAAAAAGAATACAATTTTCCACATAGAGGCCTTTATTTTCTTCTTTATTACTCTCTTTTTGGTGTTTTTGTTTGTTTGTTTGTTTGTTTGTTTTTGTTGGTGGTGGTTGGTTGGTTGGGTTTGTTTGTTTGTTTGTTTGCTTTTCCATTTTGACCTCTAAATGAAAATAGATATTTTATGGAAATACTTCCCTGACGAAGGATGAGGTATACTGTCTTCTCAGGTTTAAGGCTTGGCTCTGAAAATCTTGGTTAACAAGCAAAGATGTAGAAGTAGTGCTCCATTCAAGCAGGGTCTGTACAATAGTGCTAGAAATACAGATTATGGCCCCAAAATTTTGTATTTAATGGACTCAAGGAAAACAAGCCAGTTCATGTGAACATCCATCACAAATCTGTCCAACATGTATTACTACAAAATTCTATTTTATCCAGGCAGGCACAATGAATACAGTGGTCCAACAAAAACTGTATCGTGTACAGCAAAAACTGAGGAAGGATTTAAAAAATCCATCAAGTTATTCTGTGTTATTCAAAGTCGGGGAAAAAAAAAAAAAAAAAAAACACTGTACATATTTATTTAGCCCGTGTTATGCATCAGTCATCATGGAACACCTTGTAACCCAATGTCCAGAGTAAAAAAAAAAAAGACCAGGATAGTTGGCACAAGGTATTATCACATGTAAGGCATGTTTTATGTTTTATGCAGCTGCATCAAAGGCTGACAGAAAACAGTTGTTTCAAACTTCTTCTAATGACAGAGAAGAATTATAATCAGTCTTTCTGTGAATTCTTTGCAGATGTGTCTTAATTCAAGACTTAGACTAACCAAAATGCTGCCTTACACAACACAGGTTTCACTGGCTATTTATGAGCATTTAATATTTTATTAGTTCCCATTCTGGATGTCTTTCTTCTGCTGCGTTCATTCTGTACTTGTTTCTCCATCTGCTCTGTTTCTTCCTTTTGCACACCGCACGTTCATTGAATATTTTACTCCCTCTTCCTTTCATGCTCTCTTTTATTGTAGCAATGCATCAACCCATGACTAGAAGTTTGAACCCCACTCTGCTTAGGTTAGTCCAAACATTAGCCAAAATAATTCATCAATTTTGTTGTGACTGTGTGTTGCCTGCAAAGTGCCATGCACTTGGTTGGTTGTTTGGTTGGCTTTTTAATGTGACATTGCAAATTGTTATTGATATTTCAAGAAAAAGAGTCTCCTCTACATTTTCTGTTGGTACAGTTCATTTGCAGCAGGCTGACCATGCACTCACTGTGCAGACAGTGCATGCAGAGCCTGAGAAACTGCTGATCAAACACAACCAAGCTAAATCCAACTAGGTACATTTTCCATTGCCTATAAAAGAAATTTGTTTTTTATAGATTTTGTCTGCGTATTGCTTCTGAGCTATAGGTGTAAAAATAAGACAGGAAGCTGGACAGATTTTCTTGCCTCAAAATTCTAAAATCACTCAGTAAACCTCTTTCTATAATAAAACCCTTAAAACGATGGTTGAAAACTTGGCTCCAGTGGAGTCATTAGTAAAACTCCCTTTCACATCAGAGGTGACTGACTTCTGTGCTAATGAAAGCCCTTTAACTACACCAGGTATGCTACATAATGACTCAGTATAATAACTTGTCATAAACTGCATACTTTTCTCCAGATAGGATTTCACTTTTTTTTTTTTTTTTACTAATACCACATTTTAAAAAACACTAATTTCTTCCAGCAATAAAAGAGAGGCAATATAACAATGCCCATTAATATGAAGCAGCAATTTAGAAAAGTACTCATGAAGAAGACAGTGTGGAAATGAAATTGCAGAGGGAACTTTCCGTAGGCAGAATGAAATGGTCAAGGCTGTTTTATGTCCCTGCTGGAAGCTGGTATCTCTAGGACCAAAGTAAATGCTAAAAGTATAGTCGGTCAAGATAGACTCATGCTGGCATTTCACACATTCATACAAAATTATTAGGAATTTGGGTCTTTGTCTGTGCCTAATATTTTGGTTTGGATTGACTGGAGTATAGATAGTAAGCACTCAGGCAGAAAAATTAAAATAAAATAAAATAAAATAAAATAAAATAAAATAAAATAAAATAAAATAAAATAAAATAAAATAAAATAAAATATCCCAGCTTATTGCCAGCAAAAATGGATTTTGAAGAAAGTCATTCATTTTGTCAAATGTCTGTTCGCAGTGCGGATAAATCCCAGTGTGTAATTGCAGCATTAGTCATGCTGGCTGACAAAGCCACTACGGTGCAGATGGGGGGCCAACTGCAGACAGGTCATCATCTGTCCGAATCATGCAGAGAGGTCATCATCTCTCTGAGTCACGAGCTTTCCTCACCAGTAGCAGAGCAGTGAGTGTGATGGGGAGCCGGGCTGGAGTGCTGTGCTGGCTGCTGTCCTCTCTGTCCCCACTGCTGGCTTGCTCGGGGGTGGGCTGACATGCCTGCTTCCTTCATGGGTAGCTGCAGAAGGGCTAAGGTCCTTCTGCACCACTTGTCCAGCACAAAGGGGTCCTTCACATTGACGCTGTAGCTGTGTAACCACTCTTTCCCTTAGTTTGTGAGCGGGATGACAGAGGCACAAAGAGGATAAAGCTCCCATCTCAGACGGGCTGCATCTGAATCCAAGCTTTGGGTTAACAAATGCACATCTCTCTGGGTCTGAAATTGAAGCCCTTCTCCTCTCCCAGAAACCTCTTTTGAAGATATTGCCCTTCACATATATTTATTTATTTATCTATCAGTAAATCAGTAACCAAATCAGGGCTTGAATCCAGATCTATACTCTTCATGCAATGATTTTATCAATTTGCAAGTAAAACGGGGGAAGAATATTTCTGATAGTGACATCTCTTATATCAAGCAAGTATAAAGTAAGAGCAAAAGGCAAGGCAGTGTTTAGAAGCCAACACCAGACAAATTCAGACAAAACACAAGTTGTCAGTGTTTGCACTTATGGTTTATCAGAACTGTAAATACAGAACTATGGTAATAATCTATCGAGGAATGTCTGAGATTCTCCATCCCTTGAAATCATTAAATCAAGTGTGGATGTCTTTGAAAAATATATTCTAGCTCACTCACAAGAGTCTATGTCACCAGCCTGTATTGTATAGGTAGAAGATATGATGACAGCAGCTCTTGCAGGTATTAAAAGTTATGAATCTTTGAATCTGCTTTGCCAGACTGGTTCAGATTTCTTTTCATTCCAAGATTTGGGGTTATTTCATCACTCAGATGTGTTAGCTTGAAAAGAGATATCAAAAACAAAGGAACAAAACTCAGTCTTTCAAGATATAAATAGATTAACAATTCCTAGAGGGAAAGGTACCTGAAAGACCCTGGCTGAGTTCTGGGCCCTCCAGAAAGTTGCCATTAGACACAGTTTTCATAAAAGCCCACCGTTAGGGGCATTTGAGGTGGAAGCAGAACTTGGTCACAAGACAGGCTCTCAAAGAACACTTCTTCAGGGGGTAAAAAGTTCAGAAGTGTTTCTATAAGGAGTTAAAAGCATCTGAGAATGGCTTTTTAAAATACAGCCTAAAGGCAGGGGGGCTGAGGGGACTGCTTCATTCAGATGTTGGAGAGTGCCGATGCTGATCAAGAGTGTTTCAGTGTTGCCAAGCTGAAGCACATGGCATTGCACGAAACAAACTTTCACCATTACTCCACTTTCTGCTTCTTCTTCCTCTATGCCAAGGAGTAGCCATGCCAATTTATCCATCTCACTTGTGAATTCCAGCCACTGGCTGGAAGCAAAGCATTTTTTGCTTTTATCTAGTCATCCAGATCACAATATTATAAACAGCAACAAATTTACCAGAGCTGTGAATAAACCCTCTGTCTTAACACCTCCTGATCCTGCCCAGAGGTACACATCACAGGTTTCCCCATAGGCACACATCACAAAGGAATAAGGCCACAAGACAAAATGATCTTAATTTTGCCATGAAGTGTGCAAGGGATTCATTCCGAATCCTGTGAAATGTACCACTCCCAAACTGGGACTTTTTTCCTTTTATACATAGTACAAAAATGCCCCTGGGACAGAGAAGCATTGCCGCAGCAGAATTCAATGCAGCAGAGTAAGTAAAAAAAAGATATTTGCATGCTTAATCAATAATGTTTTGTCCTGAATTGTTAAGCTTTTTGTCAGCTTTTTGGTTTTACCAACACATTAATTAATAGCCTTTCTCTCCATTCATCCCCAAACCATGCTGCAGGGTAATGGAGCTTCCCTTCCCCGGGTGCTGGGAGCAAGGTCATTGCTGAAATGGGTGACATACAAACTGCAATGTCAAATTTCAGAGTTATTTAATCATTTTAGATGCTTTTGTATTCTGAAGCCCCAGAAAGGACACAAAACTTGAAGTCAAAAAGGGAAAAAGGGACGAGAGCAGGACTGAAAAGAGGAGGAGAAAGGAGGGGCAGAGAAAAAGGAAGGAAAGAGAGGGGAAAAGAGGTTCAAAGAGTGTGAATTGAGGAGACTTTGTGGGGCCTCGTGTTTTGGGGCTGAGTAACAAAGACGCATGTAAAATGTAGGGGGACAGGAATCCAAGAGGAAAATAGCATCTAGGAAAGAAAGAGAAGGGGAAGCTCAGGGAAAGGAGGTGGAGAATAATAAGAAGGAAATGTTATTTTTTTCTGGCAACCAGTGAATCCTTCTTGTGCAATTAAAAAGGAAATGGCTTTTTTTTGGAGAACCTGGCATGTTCTTTGGAGGCTAATGGCCTTTCAGCAATTAGATGCCCTGTGTGCAAGAAATTTTGTGTACAAACAGACAATGGTTTAGTTTACATCGTTCTCTAATCTACTTAAAAAAAAAAAAATAATAAAAAAATGGACAGGGCTGGCTGTAACGAAACTCATCCCTGGCACACCCACCCTAATCTGAAAGAGGAGCCTCATGGTAATCTGCTGATGGTCTATATGGTGGTAAGCACCAGCAATTTGGGAGGAGACCTACTGACTTATAAAAGACCCAGGACGGCACTAGTCAGTGTTACTAATTTCCATACATACAGATACAACATTTGCCTGGGCTGTATTAGATACATAAATGCATAGGATTAAAGTTGCTCACCATCTATTTTGAGAGAATTCTGTGTTTGTCCACCTACTCACTGTAACCTTTGGACCCCTACCATTCCCCATCGTCATGACTAAAACATCTTGTTTCCTCCTCCAAAGAATACAGCAATATAATTAATAGTAAGCAAGAACTAAGCCACAACTGTATGCATTCTCTCATGTTCTCAGCCAAGCAAATCTTTCATTTTGTCGGGTAATTTCTTTTTAATGTGGTGGTTGCTATTATTTCTTGATAGTGATAAAACACCCGAAGCAAAAGTCTTTTTCAGAGAATTTGAGAGTAAAAAAAATCTTTGTTGGCTGAAAGGAGCGTATTTAATGCTTACAGAAGGTGTTAATTAAAATCCTTAAAGCTACCATTATAGCCCTAAAAATCAGGAATATTTTGAGTCTTAAATGTCTCAGTTATCATCACAGAACATGTCTGCCATGGCACCCATTTCTCTGCCCTGAGGCATTACTATAAAATTAAAAATGGGCATTTGGAGCTAGTAAGCTTTGATCTAATTGAATTTGTGGTAGGATCAAATCATAATATGCCCATGATTTGCTCATCCCATTCCTCCCTTCTGGCAAGAGTTCGTAAAGTGATGGTAATGGAGGTTTAGAACTGACTAAGACATTTGCTACAAAGTAAGTTGTTTTTTTCAGTGTGTAATTTATTGTTTAACCAGAAAGAAAGAGGGGAAGAGGGGAAGAGGGGAAGAGGAAAAGAGGGGAAGGAAGGAAGGAAGGAAGGAAGGAAGGAAGGAAGGAAGGAAGGAAGGAAGGAAGGAAGGAAGGAAGGAAGGAAGGAAGGAAGGAAGGAAGGAAGGAATTTGCATGCACAGTAAATGGCAGAGGAAGCTTCCAATCTGCTAAAATTTAGTAGGTATTACATTTACCTTTATGAGTTTTTCTTCAGCTGGCTTAGTGTACACCACACTGTGCAAAGTTGAAAATCAATTAATTTTGGAAACAATTTCTTTTTATGCGCTCTCTTCTGTGGATCCAATTTCTCATCTGTTCAGAGAATTCTTTTGGCACGAGCACAGTTTGCAGAGGAAAAACTGATGAATATTAAATCTCCACAATCTAATGAAGAGTAGTGCCTACCTGAATATCACTGCAATACAGATGTGTGTATACTTATACCTAGATATAGATATATATACATATAAATATGAAGTCATCATCGATGAATAGGTTTTATTGATTTATAGATATAGATTCTAAATAATAATTAAAAAATAATAATAATTAAAAAAAAAAAAAAAAGTAATGCCTTTTTTCTCCTTTAACTTTTGAGCTAGGAAAAAAAAAAAAAAAAAAGACTTACAAATGAAAAGTGGCACCAGTCATCAGTGAAAGGAGTGTATGGAATCTGAAATAGCAAAGCAATTCAACATGAAAAGTTTGGCATAGAAAAGAAGGGTGAGTAATTTAAACCCACTCAAGAACAGGTGTGACTTGTTCATAAACCAGTTATGAAAAAAAATTGTTCAATTACTCCTCTCTGGTAAATAACAAATTACCATAGCAACTCCATCTTCAAACAACATATGCATATATTTTGTTTTAGAAAGACTTGAGTCAAAAACTGCATTTTCCTACTATGTCATTCCTTCTTGCCTAACTTTAAGATCCAAATTCTATGAACTTTCAGTTATTTATCTTGTCCATGATCTGAAACTACCAACTCAAGGCTGACTATATTGCTCAGTCCATGCTTTCATTTTTTTCTGCCTGATTGTTGAGACTGTTACATTGAGCCAATCCAGACAGTAGCTTTTCTGGTAGGGAGTATGAACAGCTGTCATTTTGGGGGTGGATTCCAAATGATTTGTTAAAATCAAATGTTTTTTGTCAGCAATTACAAATAATTTGAGGTGTGCGTATGTATGTATGCGTTTATTTAAATTTATATATGTTTGTGGTGGTGGTTAGGCATTTGCAAGCATTTCCATTTTCAGGAAGTAGGAGATGTTCAAGGGGCATCTGAATAACATTTGCGTTTAAGCACTTATTGGAAGGCTGATGAATTTAATTGTGACCATGCAGAACCCAGACTCTTGTATAGAGCTACACAGCCCACATGGAGCAGAAGGAGTACCAAACCACACTGCTGCCCAGGCTTTGTGGTATTGTATCATATGTTCAGTCACTTCAATTCTTGCCCAGACTTCAGTGGATGCAAAATTTATCAGCAGCAGTTCATCTGAAACATGCAATTACATAATAATTTGATTAGACTTTCTTCAGAAGCAACTCAAACATAGCCCATGTCAGTGCCTCTAGACCTGGATGTGTGTACAAATACGTAAGAGCTACAGAGGGTATCATCATTTTAATACCATTGGTCTTTAGAATACATATGATCCTGGCCTCACACCGTGAAGAGTGACTATTTTATCTCATTCATATACAGAAAGGTTTCTCACCTGGTCAAATCATGTTCAGGCTGAAAATAATCTCAAAGTGGTCTTCCAATGTGTAGAGGTAACCAGGATGTATTGTCATACATCTATCTTCGTTTCCATTTTGCAGTCAGCAGCAAATGGGAGTTTACTCAATGTTCCCATAACCATCTGTTGGCTCCACAATTGTAATTTCACTCTGGATCTTTTTATCCTATCCATGTTTACATGATTCAGACAGCCAAAAATCTGAACAGGCAGCAGCATAGTGAACACTGACTCCTTCAATTTGTGAAGTATTTCAAAACCATTTCTGATTTTAGAAGACTATGCCAGAAGGTTGGCCCAATAAAGATGAACCATGCATGCCATTGTAAGCTCTGGTACCCCATCCCCATTTTTCTGAATAATAAGGGAAGAAGATGAAGTAGAAAATATAGACAGTTATTTCTTAGATAGTCTCATCTCATAGTTCATTGGGTATCATTTTTGCTGAAAGAAATTCTCTGAAACAAACCACTCAGTCATCAATAGATGCAGTGAAACTAATCTCTTCTCAATCCATTGGAAATATGCAAACAGTAATGCATCTCTTGCCTGAAGAGGAATTCACTGTTCATACCACAGTAATTTGTCTCACAGAATTATCTTGCTTTATTTAGTCTTATTATCTTGCTTTTAGTTAGAAGCATGTAAAAGAAGAAAAAAAAAATCATCAACAGAGCAAATACAATTAGTTGATCAGGTTCACCTGTGCCCGGTGACTCAAGTCAATTGAATTGCAAATGTTTTTTTCAGGTCATGCTACATAGGCTACATCTATATAGTAGCATTTTAGTAGCATTCATAGTATCATTTTAGTCTGTGACTTCTGTTAAGTTTTGAAAGAAGTCTCCCAGTTACTCCTCACTTTCAGTGCCTTCATTGACATCATGAAGGGGACTCAGTATGCACCGAGTTCCTCCCAGTGGATTTAACATTTCAGAGATGCATTTCAGGGGAGGACCTGAAGTAGCACTCCAGCTACTCAATGGGTGTTCAGTCCAAGCAGGAAGGGTAGAGCTAGCTCAGAGTAAGACTCCTTGAAATGTAGATAGACACCAGGTCCACACACTAAACTGCTTTACTTTGCTGATCCATTCCACTTGGATTGCATTACCTAGTAATATAGATATAGGTTCTGCCACTGAGCTTTGCTTCAGAAGACTTTCTTGCATGCAGTGATCATTTCACAGGGATTTTATTGATATCTTTAGTTACATTACCTCCTGCCACCTTTTCATCTTTGTATTCAGGTAAGAAATGTAATTCTACACCTATATGAAGCTATCACTTCCTTGCTATATAGTGGGTGACACAATAACTTGTCTTGTCAGATAGTTTCACAGTGTTATGAATCGGCTGGAAGGCTGAGAAAGAAGCAAATATTCAAAGTTTTTTTATACCTCCCCTCAAGCCATGAGGAGATGTAAATACTGATATGAAATGACACTATGGTTTGTTTGGGAAAATTTTGCAGAGTTGCTTTAGCACTAAGATGGCAGCTATTATGTAAGTAGCAGCAACTCCTTCTCTTTAATTCTTAATTTCCTCTTTTTTCATGCAGTCTGAACATACTCTGAGCTCAGTTAGATTTCCCTTTAGATAATGAGAACAGAACAAGTTGTTTAAACCAGCACGTGCAACTTTCTGAGTAAAAGACACAGGAGCTTGAATTAAAACAGGACTCCTCCTTCCACCCAACATTATACAGTATGCAAAGTAGAAGTATTCAAAGGTAGAATAAAAAGGTAGTACTAGCAGCTGGAGATGAGAGAAAGCTGAAGGTAAAAAAAAAAAAAAAAAAAAAAACTTGCATCAGCTTTCTACAATTTTGAATTTTCAGCTTTGAAATTCTTTATCTTTTTGCAATGACCATCACACAGCCTCAGAACATTCCATCTTTCCAGAAGGATCATCCCCAAGGCCTTGACTTCCTACATCTCCCATGGTCTTAGGAGTAGTAATGCAGGACTACATCTTTCCTTGGCCTTGGGAGAAAATCTAGTCAGCATTGGTATCCCAACACTGCTATTATATAAAGCTTTCAAGAGTATCACTAGCCATATTCAAGGGTAGGTCTTGCAGAGAGACCTTGACAAATTAGAGGGCTTGCAGATAGAGCTTGACAAAATAGAGGGCTGGGCAATCACCAACCCCATGAAACTGAACAAGGGTATGTGCTGTATTCTGCACCTGGGACAGGGAAACCCTGGCTGTCTATACATACGGACTGGGGGGACAAGATGCTGGAAAGCAGCCCCACAAAAAGGTATCTGGGGGTTCTGGTCACAGCAAGATGAATGTGAGCCAGCAGTGTGCCCTGGCAGCCAGGAGGGCCAACCATACCCTGCCAGTCAGGTGAGGGAAGAGATTGTCATGCTCTACTCTGTGCAGCTTCACCTTGAGTGTTGTATGCAGTTTTGGGTACCACAGTATAAGAATGACATGAAACTATTTAAGAGTGTCCAGAGGAGGTCTATGAAGATGGTGAAGGGTCCAAAGGGGAAAACGTATGAGGGGCAGATGCGGTCCCTTGGTTTGTCCAGCCCAGAGCAGAGCAGGCTGAGGGGAGGCCTCCTGGCGGCCTGCAGCTCCCTCACGAGGGGAGCAGAGGGGCAGGCGCTGAGCTCTGCTCTCTGGGGACAGCGACAGGACCCCAGGGAACGGCATGGAGCTGGGACAGGGGAGGGTCAGTCTGGGGCTTAGGGAAAGGTTCTGCACCCAGAGGGTGCTCAGGCACTGGGACAGGTTTCCCAAGGGCAGTGGTCACAGCACTGAGCCTGCTGGAGTTCAAGAAGTGTTTGGACAATGCGCCCAGACACATGGTTTGGTGTTTGTGTGGTCCTGTGTGGAGCCAGGAGTTGAACTCAATGATCCTTGTGGGTCCCTTTCAGATCAGGATATTCTATGATGTTATGCTACTATGATTCTATGTTAGTCACAGCAAAAGACATATAGATCTAAGTGAGAAAAATAGCAGAGATTTTTGCTGTTCCTTACCTCAGTTTTCTGATCAATCTTGAATGCTCCTCAGTCCTTTCAAGCTTCAAAAATTCTTCTTAAAAACTGAAGAGTGAAACACACCAAGAAGTATTGTTTTAGATATTATTCCTCAACTATTTTTAAGGCAAGAGTCATTGAGTCTTTGTGAAACGTTATTTAGCAGAGTTTCACTAAACGGAAAAGTTGCTTGTTCTCTGTCCAAAGTCAGCTGTAGGGTTCATTTTCTTCCCATAACATCAAAGCACAGAGACCATCAGAATCCAAAGTAGCCACAGGAATATCTAACAAAATGTCAGAGGTGATGCAAGTCAACTAGCAGAAACTGCTTGTGTTAGAAAGACACCGAACCTTTCTGGGCATTGAAGGATCAGTAGACCACATTCACTACTGTGGCCCACAGAGCAGACACAGTCTTTCCTTCCCACCTACAGCTCTGAAGGTGAATCAAGAAGGGTATACACGTGGCATGGTCACTGAGTAAGTGTGTTGAGAAAATAATGGGTCGTCTTGTTTAAAATCTCTTGACATTTTGGAGTGACAATGATGGAACATTTGTGTCCCCAAATAGGGTATCTTGCAACTTCTGTCATTATGTGACAGATCAGGACACTGCTGACATTTCTTTGCTCCATAGCAGACCTGAACTCTGAGGCTATCTTACAAGGAAAACTGTGCAAGTATTATCACCTGAGAATTCAAAACTAGGCTGAACAATGCACCAGAGAATATGTGGTAAGAAATAATCAACCTCTGACAAGTGACCTAGACTAGCTAGAAGACCAAGTGGGACTTCTCCAGCTTTTACTTCTATTATGCCTTGCTATGTGATTATTTAGAAAGGCATAAAAGTTCCTAATAATTCATAGAGTGCCTTTTTATATGCAAAACTCATAGTGCAAATCTCAGCACAGTGGACTGCACTTTGCAAATAACATTTTCAAGAGCATTTCTGGAATTCCATTTCTGTCAGGCACCCGTACAAACATCCAGCCAACCTAAATAACAGCTATCTAGATTTCTTTTAAATTCTGACTTTGCTTCATCGATTCTATTTTGATACTATAATAAAATGGCACTATGTAATTTTATTCTTTTCTTCATTCATAATTGCCATTTTGATTTTGAAAATAATGCTTTTCACTGCAATGTGAGCTGCATTCAGTTTGTTATGTTATCTAAATTTCAGCAAATATTATAAAGCTTGTGCAGTTCCACAGAGGGACAGAATGTTCTCATTTCTTCAATTACTCACATTTGAATATAATGTTCACAAAGACATTTGCACTTGTTCTTCTTTCTTATAATTGGAAACCTTAAGATTAACACTGTTGTTTAAAATAAGATACATTTGAGTCAACAAGCCTTTCTAAACTTAATTTTCAGCCCCACAGGTTACTCATTTTTTTCTGCTCTAACATTCATTCAGAAGCAAACATATTTATCATACAAATGTACATTTTTAAATGTTATTGCTAATTTAGGCTCAGTTTGTCACAGAGATCCTAGACTAATTATGCCTGCTCAAACACTGTGGCCATTGAAAACATCCTTCTAAGGATGTCATTTACTAAACTCAGTAGAGGTCATCCCATTGCATGCTGTGTCATCAGACAGGGTTTCAAGCATACCACCTCTTAGCATAAACATCCAGCTTCTGAGGTTTCTGCTTGCAGCTTCAATCCCCTGTATGTACCATGGCTGGTTATGCTAGAGCATTGTTTCATGGTGCAATGCTGTATGACAAAAATAAATAAATAAATAAATGCAGAGCTCTTGGAATATATCAGGGCCTTTTTCTCCTTAGTGGAAAAGAAAAGATTATCTCCTTCAAAAGGACAACAACAATTAGCATGTTTGCATGTAACTGAAAGGGACCCCCTGGGTCGTTGAATCTGGTCACCCAATATTACAAGCAATCATGTTGTATTAGCAGTCCAAGCAATGCAAGGAGCTGGATCGCTCTCTGTCTCACACTTCATGCAGTTATTCCAGCCTGTACTCACCATGTGAGGCCCTCGGCCCCATGGCATCTGCTTTCTGCTAATCTGTTGGTGGAAAGCAGCTGGCACCCTGGCTTAGTCAGGCTTATCATGTATCAGCACAAGAGGTCTCGCTGGACTGAGGATAGTGCAAACAGGGTCTAGTGCCAGCATGGGTGGGGTTCCAGATGCCAACGCCACTTCACCAGTGAATAACCCTCATATGTAAAAAAACAGTAAGGCTCAGATTTTGACCAATATCTTAAAGTTATCTTTTAGCCCTTGAATTTGCAAATTAGAAAACCTTGGTTTGGAATGGAAATGGTGAGGCTTCCCAGCCTCAGCAGGACCCAGTGCCATCCCCCCAGGTACCCAGCACTGTCCCCTCAGCTACACACTTCCCTCAAGGCAAAGAGCAAAGATACACCTTCTCCATGGATACTGCTTTAGACAAACCACAACTCCTCTCTTTGACTCTTTCTTTTTTCTATTCCCTCAGAACTGTGCTTGTGCTTTTATAATAGAGATTAATTACAGAAACATGACATTTTTGACAACAGAAGGTAACTGCTGTCTGGAAATAGCATGAATTGTTGAATACTTTCATGAGCACACAATATGAAGAAGGACACTGCCAAATTAATGGCTAGAAACAAATAAATATAGATATTTTATTTAAGCAATGTTTTATTTAATGTCACAAAATGACAGGAAATCCAACCACAAAATAAATAAGACATAGCAAGTGGATTAAGGACATATGTTTATGCATATAGCACACACAAGTAGGAACAACATGTATCTATGTACATTTGAATCTGGATGTACACATACAGATATTTTCTTTTTACTCTGGGCTATAGCTAAGGAATGCTCTTGATCAATCATTTAAAGTAAAATGGTCATAAGAATCATTGAATAATTAAGGTTGGAAAAGACCTCTGAGATCATCTGGTCCAACCATCCCCCAACCACCAATGTCACCCACTAAACCATGTCCCTAAGCACCATGTCCAACCTTGCCTTGAACACCCCTAGCGACAGTGACCCCACTGCCTCCCTGGGCAACCCATTTTACTGCATCATACCTGGGGTCCAACTTCAAGTAAAGAGTGTTTTTCTCATGACTTGAAATAATAGCGAGCAGCAATGCCTGGTCTGGACAAGGGCATCTGTGCCTTTCTGTTTAATGAGTTAGACTGCCCTGCTCTTTATGCATGGCAGTACAGCCAGTTTGAGATACCCTCATATAAAATCATCCTGGTAGTTATTTGCTTCAGATAAAAGAGAGGTCAGCCTTCGACTTCCTACTGGGGTTTGTGGCTGCATATCCCTTTTTAGTTCCCCAAAAGTTATGTTCTAATTAAAATGTCACCTTACAATAATTCTCTAATGCACTGGCTTCTGCCTTCATTAGCAGTTGAACCAAAGCTAGTAATGGAAAAACAGATTACCTTGAATTTACAGTGGGCTAATTCCACTGCTTTTAGCAATAATGATAAATCACCCTTTGTTTACAACTGAAACACCAGTGATTTTGAGCAGAACAAAGAATGGGTGAAAAAAATACAGTTTTAACTATTCGCACAGGTTGATATGAAGCCCAGAAGTGACAAGCTCTGGTAAAGTCCAGTGAACGATGTTTTCAAATTGCCTTTTTTTTTTTTTTTTTTTAAGTTTAATATCCCACCATCTACCTGCCATACTAGGACTTCACTTGTGGAAAATTCTCTGCCACAGATACAATATTTTTAATGGGGAGGTGAAATCCATGACACTTGCAGAGAGACTTCATTTCTGGAAGCTCACCACCTATAACATTTTAGGATGTAATACTGAAGCATGGATAAAAGGAATATACTCTAACCAAGAAGCAGGAGCACCTACGAATTACTCTTGTGTTTCTCTGGCTCAGGGATCATCCAAAAGCTACAGATATTTGTAACTTTGTCTTGTGCTACCTCTTCAGGTGCCCCTTCAGAGCATGACTGCATCAGGACTCCTGGCGTCAACAATAATTAATCTGTATTGAAAAGGTCCTCTGGGAGATATTTCTCTGGTTGTTTCTCTGGCTACACAGAGTGGCTCAATGTTATTATACTGGAATGGGCCCAAATTTCTTTAATTCTTTAATGGAAATACATGAGGAAACAGAAACAAAATAGTAGAACAGAAAGAGAGAGAAGAAATCATGATGAAGTCAGTAGTACAAAAAAGGTACCAAATCTTATTCCCAGAGAAACATTCCACAGAGAATCTTTGTAGGAGACGGTAATTCACTTTTTTTTTTTTTTTTTTTTGTATAGTGCTCTTTGTGCTTTTTAGTCCTGCTTCAAATGCACAGATAGAAAAAGGCAGTGAATAGGAATGTAGCACAGAGCCACTTACTGTTTCAGTATAGTGCGGGAAAAGGTCTCACCTTAGTAGGTATGAGAAGGGAATTATCATGTGTTGGAGATGATAGTGAATCCAAATTTATAACACTGAGCAGCTACATCATATATGGAAAAAATAAAAATCTGAGAAAAGATTTAGAAGCTTTTTCTAAAGGCTTTTTTATACCTGTCAAAATATACTGTAGTTCTGCAAAAGGATAAGTACGAAAATTTGTGTTAAAATGAGCAGAGTGTAACGTAACTGTGTTTCATTTCTTCTGCAAATTAGTTTCTATATGTCCACATATCTAATTATATATCTACACCTTCTCTTTTTATTTTCCAACAACAGTGATTTATCTGTTCTGTTTCAGCCAATGCATGAATGTTTGGAATACCAAGTGGAAAAAAAAAAAAAAAAAAAAGAGGGAGCATATTGTTGGTACAGGGGTTCCCTAAGGGATGAAATGAAATGAAATCTTTATTTTATCAGGCAAATACCATATTAGCCTCCAATAAAGGACAGTATTTTCACTTGATTTGTTCGAAGAAAACAAACCTCATAACTTGCTTATGTCCCTTTTTGTTTCCAGTGAAGGAAGGTTGTAGTTAGGTTAGGGTAGCACATTTAACTGGTGAGGTAGGACAAGTTCTATTTATTTCGTCTGCTTCAAAAAAAAAAAAAAGTAACTAATGTTTTCATCTTCCCCTCAACCCATCTCTTTATCTCTCTCTTTGGCTTACAAAATGGACTTGTATATTCTTACAGAGGTTTTTGCCTGGTCTCAGACATCAGAAGAGTAAATGAATACACTGATAAAAGAGGTGTCTAATGCAAGCTACAATCTTATCTAGACCACCCACAGATATAGGTTGATTTAACAAAAATCTTGCAACCACCTTCCCTTCAACTTCAATAACATAAGAATCACATTCTTACTCTGCAGTGGATGGCCAATATATTCCTACTTACTGCATTCAGAAAGGGACTCAATTTTGCCCGGAGAGCAGTGTTTATCAGAGCGAGAGATATTTGCTAAACTGAAATCTGCTGCAAACTCGCTTCCTCCAAACTGCAAAGCAACTGATTTTTGTGTTTTATTTTATAAGCCTCCACGGATGAGCGTGTCAGGAATATAGAGTCTGGATACTAAGAATATTCTCCTTTCTTCAACCATTTGGTTGTTTCACTTACTTAAACCAGAACACCTTCAGGACATTTTGCTCTTCAAATGTGCAATGAGATCTTTCATTTTACATAGTTTAAGGAGCTATCAATGTTGTCAGCTGCCTCATTCATATTTGGTGTTTTTCCTAAAGTTCCTAAACTCTTTGGCTGAGGCAACTAAGAGTTGGAGGGAGACAAGATTTAAGCACTTGGGGTTAGAAGAATTCTGTAAAATTTGAACATTAAAGCAAATATAAAGAACCCAATGCTTTTGAAATAGTGAGATTTAAAATCCTTTCATGACTTCTTAGTACTCAGTGTTAAGAAAAATGCTGAAATAATGCACATAATGTATAATAATAAATGTTTGCTAAAAACAATCCTTCATTAGCAAGCAATCGAGCTTCTGATTCAACAATGAAATTTAATCAAAAACTAATAACCCATGTGCCCATGTGAGTACGTCTTATTTCTGAGGATGGCATTTTCCTCACAGTATTATGAAAAAAAAAAAAAAAAAAAAAAAAAAAAAAAAAAAAAACACTTTGCTGCCTTTGCTGTCTTTTGCCTTGTCTTTATGCTGACAGTTGTGAAGGTCTATCTTTATAAATGATTACAACAGACCATTTCAATCAATATTTTAAGTTGACAATGCTGATTTAACCTAAGCACTAAATGTATGCTGAAGACATTTTCCCAGACCCTCCCTCAATAAATTTGGAAGAAAAGCTTTCTATAGTTTTCTGACTCACAGGTCTAAATCAACATCTGCCTTTATGTTTGTTTCTCTCAGTGTGTTTCCACCCCTTCAAACTTTGGTATAGTAAAATCATTTTCATAAACCAGTTCTGAAGAGCGTAGGTGTCTATCCTGCCAAGCACAACACCTGATTGCAGTGGCTGGTTGGACTCTGAGTGTTGTATACCTGACTACTACTCAGGATGAACACAAAACTCCTTTCTTCAGGCCTCTCACAAGGGCTTTCCAAGAGATTTTGAAGCTTTAGTTTTTGGTAATCTATAATAGCTCTACAGGGGTATTTAGGCCACCTACAAAGTATGGGGCAGGCCCCCAAGGCTGGAAAAAGTACACAGCTGATTTCTGATGGTTTACTTTCACTGGCATATCCTCTCCTTTCTCCCTTCTGGGGAAGCTTCAGCTGCTTGATTAGGACAACTTTAATCCAGGCTTGTGCTTGCCAGGCAGTGAGAATACACATCTGTCATTTGTCAGGCTCTAGCCCTGTAGCCCAAGCACCTTCTCCAGTGATAACAAAAAGATTTTTATGAAGAATTCAGCTTATGTTGCCTGAGTGTGTTGGAAATCTATATGTCAAACCTACTTCTTAACTAAAGCTTCCACTAAAGGATGTTGCATGAATTCCAAGAATTAAAAAATAAAAAAGGCAAATAATTTAAAATATCCCCAAAATAGTGAGTGATAAAACATACTTAATAGAAGCAGTCAAAAATAGGGACAGAAGCATTCATTGAGATCATAATAGGGAAAATTAGAATGAAGACTTTTTCATTCTAAATTTTTCAAAATAATTGACATTTCTGAATTCGGTATTTAATTAAAGTATTACTGACCCCTCTCCTAGGTTTATTTGTTACAACATCCTTACCTTGGCATAAGGGACTCTGCAGAAATAGGATGCAAACATTTTGGAAGTATAAATCAGCTATTCAATGGATAACACTGAGAAGCAGATAGGTAGTACTGAACCAGCTGCCAGGCTAAGCATAAGGGTGCTCAACACCCTTGATGAGGCACCTGGAGAGCTTTTGTTGGCCAGGTAAGCATGAGTGAGGAAGGGGGGGCTGGCCTCTGTACTAACTTGAAGCAGGTACTCATTGTCCCACAGTTATCATTATCCTCTCTTCTCTCTGACCCGATGGCTCACAACTAGCCTGACCAACCTCCCTGATATTTTTCGTGTAATGTTTTACACCTTTTCACATTGGTATTCTCCTTCTTGAATCCAGCCACTTCTGTTCTTGGCTGAACAACTCTAATTCTGCCTGTAATTTTACCTTTTTTATTTCTATACAGACTTTCTCACAGCTTTTTCTAAGCAGTCTGGGCTGAGGTTATACAGCTGTAGCACATCAGAGCTGTCTTGGTCAGAAACCCTGGATGGCAGGGGATGTCTTGCAGCCAGGGCTATGGAGACTGGCAGTGACAAACAAAGGTAATGAATTCCTAAGTGCATAAGTATAAATCTACTGTTTCTATCAGCATAATGTATCAATTAAAAATAATAATAATAATAAATAAAAAAAAAAAAAAGTGAGTTATAAACAGCTTACTCTTGAAACCTAACTAGTTACAAAGGATTTTATGTGGTAAGCAACCTATGTCTAGAACAAGCCCCCCAGTTTTTCACACTAATGTAGTATATCAAATTTTAGGCATCCCTAGGCACCCATAACTCCTAACCTACTGAGAGCTTTAGAGACACAACATCTGTAAGGCTGGACGCAAAGTGACAGAACAGTATTGAAGGTCACGCAGAATAATTTACCTCAGCTTTGGGTGTTTGATAGATGAGAAGGCTTTTACTTGTTGAAAATTTTAGGAAGCATTACAAGAACAAGTGAGAAACAGAAATTTATAGTTCTATAAATTTTAATGCCAGAAGAGTCATCTAATCTGACCTGCATTGCACAGAGTGTGAAATTCCATACAGTAACTTTTGTACAAAGTTTCTTAATTTGGGCTAAAGTAGAGCTTATCTCCCCAGACTAGCAATTACCGGAGAGCATCAGGAAAATATTTTTAAAAGTGAGGCAGAAAAATAATAAAAAATAAAAAATTTACTATCGCAATTGTATCCGTCCCTTTTTTCTATATGTTTGGTGAAAGTTTTCAGAAAGCTGTACTGCAGTAAGATTAGAAAGAATAAATGAGAAGTACCTATGCAGTTTGCACATGACATTGCACTTCTTGAATATCTTGCAGCCACAGAGAAGAGGATAATAAATTATCTTTATGCAGCAAGAGAGAAATGGGGAGTTAAAATAAACACGAAGAAAACTAAAGGTGACATAAAGCACTTACACACAAGAAAAAATATTCTTGGTAAATGGGAAGTCATAAAAAAGCTGAAGCATACATTTACCTTAGATAGCTTTTCACTTTAGAAAATGATGATCATGAGAAAGAAATTATAAAAAGAATCTAGGATAGATAGAGAGCATTTGAAAGGATGAACACAGTTCTCGAAAACAACAAAAGAATGTCCTTACAGAGAAGATTACTAACTGGGTGTGTAGTTACCTCTCTGTGACCTATACTGGAGCAGGGAAAGTGAACAACATAACAGGAAGAGTTGAGGATAAGAAGGAAACAAGTTAATAAATGAACAGTAGAGCTAACAAAACCATGTTTCACATGGATTTGTCATATATGTCCCACACTAAACTACCTCCATCTGCCCATATATCTCTCTACTGTCTCTCTTAGGGAGCTGGCTGAGCAAGAGACAGCACAGGCAAGAAGAACAGAATTACAGATACACTGACTGTCCAGGTGGCTGCAGTTAACCACAATTAAGATCAAATCCTCTGTTCCTTTCATACAGAAGGAGCACCAACAGAGTCAGTCTCCTCTAGTTGGTCCCTGATTATCACAAAATTTTATAAGACTTAGTAACCTTTGAGGCCTCTGTCTAAATTGGTTAAAACCAGACAAGTAGGGAGAAGAGGAAGCGGAGGGCAGTGAGATAACACAATCTCATTAGCCGTATGTCTCATGAAATCAGAGAATAGAAAAGAAGAAAAAAAAAAAAAAAAAAAAGTCTAATTTATTCAGTAGAGAAGGAGAGTAAAAAAAAAAATAAAAAATATGTCATCTTCACAGAACTAAATCCTGATGTGCAGGCTTAATATTTTTGCAAACAAAAGCCACTTTTAACTGAGTCATCAGGATGTTAACTGCCTAATCAGAATAATTAGGGGATCTCGATATTATTCATTACTTTTTTTAAATTGTATGTGGGAGGTGGAAAATTGAGTCTAAACATTTTGGTCAGAAACAAGGCCTTTGTGGCTGTCTTGTGAAGGAGGAACACATTTCTAGATGTTTCATGAGGAGAGTGATGTACAATTAACAGCATAAAAGATGACACAAAATGTATGCAACTGGCCAGTGAAAGAATATTCAAGGCAAGGCTTGAAATTAATAAATGAATAAATATATTAATTAAATAGATGTAATGGCAAAAGCAAATTTTATTAGAGATAAGTAATTAAGAGACAAATATGCATGACATTTTTATTTAAAGTTCTTTATTTCATTCAACTATAAATACTACAGAATCTCTTAGAATATAAAGTTACATGAATAACTCTTTAAGTAGATAACACTTCTATAAATATAACAAATGTTTCTATAAATGCAACTGCATCCTGATGAAGAATAATTATTTTTCTATTTTCTCGAGTCTCTCAGCAATAGACACTTGAATAAATGTGAGACAGCATCATTCTAATAAATGACTGTAGGAGAGACTGGGGAGATGGAAAGGAGATGGATCATGAATTATTTATCATTGTCACTGCTACAGCTTTTTGCACAAAAACTAATGCCTGAGTGCCACCTGGAACATAGGACTGAGCTGTCCCCTGAATTGGTGGAGTTTCATTCTCCTACTAGGTGGGTCAGAACCTATTTCAATGATGGTGATAAAACATTGATGAGCTTGTCAGTGAACTCACATCATTTGGGTGCAAAAGGAGATCCAACCTTCCTGTGGTGCTGTTTTCAGGGCAGCATTTTGTACCTCAAGCTTTTCTTCTAGAACCATTTGCTGCCTTTTTTTTTTTTTTTCCCAAAAGAATGGTCAATAGGAAACTTTCCCTTGTCCTTTTCTCTCAGTTCTTCAGTACCCTGCCAGGAGTGAAAACTCCCACCCAGCTGCCTAATGTTTCACTCTTTAGCTGTCTTGCACTGGAGTTGGTCACAGCTTCCCCTACAGTCAAGGAAGTACTTCCAGTAGTTGATTGACCTATTTTGGCATCAACTTTAAGTTTAAAACAATGTTTAAAATAAAGCATGCCTTTCATGGTTGATTTTTGGTTCTGTTTTTGTTTGAACAGGTAGGGGGTGTACTTTGTTGGGTACTTGATTCCTCTCACTTGGTTTAGGCATGAAGTTTAAAATCAGTCTTGCCCAGATAGTACCAACATGTTCTGAACTTAGGTATATAAACTTCTGATTATGCTCAGAAATGTCTGAAACAAAAGACACATTTGCATTGCATAGGTATATTTACTGCAGTCAGCTTCATGTGAAAGTTGTCCAGGTTCAGCCAGGAGGAAGAGGCACTCCAAGGACACCCGGCACACCGATGGCTGGAGGTGTGGAGGTGTGGTGTGCGTGATTCCAATTACACATGACAAAAAAGTTGATGCCTTGATGAAATAATTACTGAACCTCACAGGAAGCTGCAAACATTCATACATATGCATCAGGAGCCCTACTGAAATATGGGAGAGCAGCAGCTGACTTCAAATCAGTATTTTGTTATGAGGGGGATGCTCCTTGTGTCCCTAAGGGGCAGTGGGGTCCATCTCCACTACAGCAGATGACATATATGACTGTAGAAAACACAAACAGTGTAGGTTATTCATTATTAGGAAAATACTAACAAGAAATAATATTTAGTTTTATGTTGGAGAACAAAAAATAAGTGCTGTTTCATAAAGACCTTGCAACTTTTTCCTACTTGCCCCTTCTTGCACTCAACTCAAAATGCTACATTTCTGAGAAAAGCTGTCAGAACACATAACAAGTTACAACACATAACAAATCTGATATATACATATGGAGCATATATGTATATTTTTTACGAATGTTTAAATGCATTAAAGAGTTCTCCTGAGGTGATGCACCTGCACAGCAGCTCTCAGCAGAGCTACCCTGAGCTCATGCAAAGCTTGTCGCAACTCAGGCAACGCGTGGAAAATGGTGCATAGGAGAAAATTACAATATCCTTCACAAATTAATGAGATTTTCCTCTTTCTTCCAATGTATAACGACTATTTTTTCTTGTCCTGTTAGTGTTATCTAAATAATGAATAACATATACTCTCCTTTTTCGTATACTACCCTCCTAAAGCCCTTTGCATTATACAGGTAGAGGCACACACACAAGTTTACCATTCAATTTTCTATCAAGATTGCCACCAGCTAAAAACCATTAGGGTTATTACTGATAGAGGGAAAGCAGGCTCTGATGGAGACAGAGGCAGACTGAAAGAGTTGGACAGCAGGTCTGGAAGTGATGTGAATCACCTTGAGAAGCAGCTCATCTGTGAGCTGAAGGGAACACAGCTGGAAGCCAAAACAGTGTGCAAGATAGCTGTAAAGTCCATTATTATTTCCCATCCCTGTACTTGCCCTAAATATAGTACCTGATTTTTTAGCTTTGCATTTCATTCAGATTTAACTCATGTTCCTGGGAGGTGGAAATTTGCCTGGTAGACCAGCAATGATAGGCGTGGCAGGGTGCAGGTGCTGCATTCCCTGGGATTGGAGTCCCAGTGCTCTCCCACAAGGGATCCCTTAGCCACTTTCCAGGAGTCCCAGCAAGGCAGTCAGGCTCTTCTCCCCCTGGCAGCAAGGCCAGAGGGTTATTTGTCAAGAATGGGCAGTCATCCCATGGGCTGGGTGGCAGAGCTTCCCCCAGTCTTCTGGGACAGGACAGCCAGGGACAAGCTAGGGGCTGAAGGCATCACATTGACTTCCCTATCTCTGAGTGCAAGTCCCATGAAAGGAACAATATTCAGTTATGTAAACGACCTAGAATTTTATTGTTTTTAACAGAGAAAGACCAAAAGAGATAATGGAGTCTCCTTTCTTGGGGATCTCCAAAAGTCACCTGGACGTGGTCCTGGGCAGCATACTCTGGGTGTCCCTGCTTGGGCAGGGCTGGCACCAAGGGCCTCCAAGAGGCCCTGCCAGCCCCAGCCATCCTGTGATTCTGTGATTCTGTGATTCTGTGATCCTGTTTCGTTAGCTGTTATGTATTTATGAAAGAAAAGATGGCCATGACTGGAAGATCTTAAATTATATTCTTATGCCAAGCAAAAATGGGAATTATGAGGTAAACAGGAATATGTTTCCCTGACTAAGCATTACTTGTTTGGAGCTTAGTGTCAGGAGCACGGTGTGGGTTACAGAGGGATGGATAATGTGGGTTTGCTGTTGGGTAGAACAAGCTCCTATCTGGTTGTAGTCTTCCAATTCCTTAGCGCTATTCACCAGCCTTGTCCCTCCCACCGACCTGTTTTTGTAAGCGTCCTTTATTTCTCTGTTTTACCACTAGATGGTAGTAGCAGGTAAAGACTTGCTTTTTTTTTTTTTTAACTTTTTTTTCTCCTTTTCCCCCTTTTTCCCTTTCTCTCACTCTCTTTTCTTTGTTTACTGTCTCTGAATAGTTTTAGGATACTGCATCCAGTAAAAGGTTTGTTTTCTCTGAATGATCAAATGATTATGCAGGTGCTATATATTTAAAATTCCTTGCTTGCAAAATAACTGTTTCCTTCCTTTTCTAATCCTCACAGCACTTCTCTCCCCACTCCTCTGGATCTAGTGGAGAAACAGATCACATGCAAGCCTCGACCAGCAGCAACCATTACAGGCAAAACCAAACCTTAGTTGCCTAAGAAATCTCACAGATTTTCTCACGCACTGCAAATCAGACTCAGCATTTTCAGCAGTTGCTTCTTTATAGGTATTAAGGGTCTGGGGCAGCTGTTCCTAGACCTCCAAGGAATCCCCTCACTCTCCTTTATCTGCCATGCCTTTCTTCAACCACTTGCTGGGTTTTGGGGTAGAGGGATGCCCACTGCTTGCTAGGGTGTGAGGGCAGCCAAATCTCCTGACATTGTTGGCCAAAGAAAATTTCCGTGGGAGAAGGAAAAGGGGAAAAGGCATTGTACATTCTCCATGATTATTTTTTTTGGATATTTCTCCTTGGAGAAAGGCAGACTCATGTGTTCGATTTTTAAATGGGACGCACTTTTGATTTGTAGAAGCAGCCAGCAATTAATAAAACACTGCTTTAAATTAGTGAATGCTATTCCAAACCCTCTCTAACAGTTCATCAATATACACAGTATAAAAGCTATTTTGCACAACGATCATGCTTTAGAAAGGAGGGAAAATGCAGTCAAGAGCAGCTGTCTTTTAATAATATCAAATATTATTCTTTGCTACAGATAAAGTATCACAGAAACATCATTTAGCAAGTGCTTGATGACAAAAATATGGATATTAAGATGGCATTTTCTCCATAGATATTTACTATAAATGGACCAGAACAAATGAAGTACTGTACAGTAACAAGTACTATACGCTCTCCTAGTCCCTTGGGTACATGCTTGTATTCATTTTACTTCATTTACATGACTCCAAGGAGGATGCATATGTTAAAGTGCAGGTCAATTTACTTGGAGCCTTATTTACATTTTACATGGATGGTACCAACCTACAATAATGATAACTGAAGGAAAAGTCATCCTTTCATTTAGTGGGAAATAAGCTTTTTTCAATTGGTCTATCTCACAGTCGTGTATTTCTACAAGGATAAAAATGCCTCTTTAACAAATGGTTCACAGCTAAATTATGTTGGTATTTTCATCCTTTTTACATTATTACAAGAATGAACCAAAATAACACCCAAGTAAAATGGAAATGTGTATTCCTACATCTACTAGTGGTAGTCTGCTTTAAAGCTTCTGTTTTGCCTAACTTTTGCTTAAGGCACTGAAGACATACTCCTTTCTTCTTTCATACTGACTTACTGTCATAGGAGAGGAATACTTAAAAAAAAAAAAAAAAAAAAAAAAAAAAAAAAAAAGTTAAAACTGAGGGGCAGATCCTGTTGAAAATCAATATTGCTCTAATGAACTCAATTTATGCAAAATTTTTTATTAGCTGTAAAAGAAGGCCTGCTGGATTTTAATTACAGTTCAATATCTGACATACCTTTTGATAACAAAAGCAGAAGGCAGGCGGTTCTAAACAACCCCTTAATTTTCACTAAAGGAAGAAGTTTTAGAGAAACATTTCTTCAGACCAAATTTCTCCTTTCAATTCATAAGTACATACACTCTCAGTTCTGTAACTTGTGTATTTCATATTCATTTCCAGGTATCTGGTTCAATTATAAAATGTTCAGAGAAATGACTGCATTAATAAGTCAAACCTCTATCAAAGGAGAAATATGTTCTTATGGTTAAATCATTTGTGCCAGTTATCCAGGCATTTTGGACTGCCTGCTGCTCTTCCCCAGGCTTTCTGTGTGCTCTTGCACAAGTTACATACAAAATGGTTTGTCCAGCTTGCCCCTGGGCACTGAGTGAAAGCCCCATGTGCCAATTTGGTAGCCCTGAACTTCACTGTGCTCTGTGCCCACATGAGATGCCTGCTCCTCATCATGGAAAGCAGAGCTGGGCTCTGGCAACTACAGTTCAAAAAGACCCCTTCGGGTATGTACCTAAAATCAGGTATGACTACTGTGGATCTGAATTTCACAAATATTTTAAGCCAATAGAAACAGCAGTCTTACTCTTTCTCTGCCCTATGGCAATCCTTAGTTCCCACTCTTTCGCTTCTCATGCCCCTGCAATTGCATGTTGAACAGGAATGGCAGACAAATTTGGACCAAAAAAAAAAAAAAAAAGCAGCAAAAAAAGGTTTGTCTTAGCCTAGATATGCAGGCCATTGTGGCCACCACATGGCCACACACAACTGAGTCACCATCTGGCAATGTCTATTCAAGCAAATAAAATGGGTTGTGCCCTGAAGGCAGAAGGTGAGCAAGGTCTCCATGTATGTGGACACTATAGATAGATTTTCTCCCCCCAAACAGGGGAAACTCGTCCATACAATGCTGTTTACTGGGACCGGTGCTGCCTCCCTAGCTGTGCCCAGACATGGTGTTACATAGTGCAGGCCGCAACCATGCTGGGGGTGTATATCTTGAGCCTGTTCAGTTTATTTGTGTAGACAGACGATCAAGAGAGGGAACAAAACACCTACTAATGGTGCATTGTGACTGTATCTGTGATAAAGAGGCAGGAACCCCTGATTTCCCATATATACAGTGTCTTGTCTAGTTAGGGTTATATAGCCTGTAATGCCAGCAGGGCGCTACCAGAGAAAGTCAAGCTGCCATCTAGCTGTTTTGAGTAGGAGTTACTTTCTCAAGGGGAAAAACATTACATTTTCTATGGGGAAAAAAAAAAAAAAAAAAAAAAAAAAAAAAAAAAAAAAAAAACTGTATGGCTTTTCTTTCAGCCAAAACATTTTGTTTTAACTCAATTCTGTTCAACAGCAACTGTATTGCATAATTGGGCTTGTCATTTTAGCCTTCTCTATCTCCTGTGGTTAAGTCCCTGATTAGACTAGATCTGCATAGGCAAAATGCCCTCGCCCCTCTCGCAGCCATCCCTACGGCTGTGATGTGGTGCTGGAAATGCAGCCTGGGCCTGAGGCCTTGCCCACCATGGGCAGGAGGACACAATAGGCGATTCAAACACCAAATCCCACTAGGCACTGCAACACTGTGAAAATATGCAGATTTTGTGCTCAGTTGGGAAAAGAAGAAATGTTCAATTGTTTCTGAACCCATGTTTCTCAGAACATTCTGTTCCATGGTGCATGTTGATATTTTGACTTCTTGTCCCAAAGTGGATGGAAATTCCAACTTTTGTTCAGCCTCACCCTCTAGCTACTGCTGTAATAAAAGTAAACCAATTACAATAAATGAGAAACAGCATTTAACAAATACTTATACAGTTTCAATGATGCCTTGTACAGCAGTCACAATTTCTTAAAATTAAGCTTTATTCTTAACAGAACACAAAAGATTACAAGTTATTCATAGTAGAAAATGGCTGGTTCCTGTTAGTTGTGTTACATTTTGTGTGTGCTATATATTTCTTCTTGTCCTGACTCATGACAGGACTTTCAATCTGAGAGATATAGTACATTCTGCTCTCGGTTACTCTGGTGCAACTGCACAATTGATTTTGGGGTCTATGCTGCACTTGAATGCCATTCCCACTACTGCACGTTCATATGCTCTGCAGTCAGACAGGCTCTCTCTTGCAGTCCTTTGGGACACAATTTCAAGAATGAGTCAAGAAGCCTAAAAACTTTAGTTGTAATTGTTGTCCAATACAGTTTGTTCCTGATGATATTTATAATTAATCAGAGCTTTTCACCACTCTCATTGATACTGTGGTTGCTTCTGATTTTATTTTTTTTTTTTCCCAAGGAGTAAAACTGGGGAAAGCAAAGATCATTTTTAAAAATGATTCCAGGAAAGGTCATTATACCATGTTGTGTTATTGTTGGGAGTGCTTTAAAATTGGCAGCTAACATATGTTTTGGAATCAGATTTTAGTGCTCTTTGTTTGCAGAGAGGTAATCTTTTGCAAAGTAGAAGGCATTGCCTATGGGATAATGAAGACAATGAATGAATATGTTCTTAACAGCAAAACTCTTTTCTTCACATTGCATATGAGAAAGTGCTCCTCCTAGGATGTTAAGCTGGCTTTAGCTTTTTAATTCATAGAATTGCTCTGGATATGAACATCTGCATGCTGAATGGTATCACACTGCTATATTTTAAAAATCCAATCTTGATTTTTTTTTGCTGTTTTTGACATATAATTTAGTTAGCATACCATCATACCAGATCTCTAAAATCAGTTTGTCAGAAGCTGCATATTTTTTTATGCCTAGGACTTCAAGAATCCCACCTTCTGAGGCACACAAAGCAGGCACACAAAAAGCAGGAGAAATATTAAGATAGCACTGGAGTACCTCATAGTGTCTGAGGACTCCATCCTACCATCAACAACAATGACAAGGAGAGAGGAATCTCTGCTAAGGAAAAGTCCTTCACGATTAAATGTTTTCCTTATCATTTTAGCAAAGTATTAGGAACTTTAAAGATGAGATCTGATTTGCACGTGCAATGACTTTGCTTTTTGATTTCACAGTTACTAGCCATCATATTGAAGGTAAATTTCTGATAAATAGATCAAGCTTCAAGCAGCTTGGTTTCTTATGTGTTCAGCTTTCTGTCAGCATTGCAAGCATCCTTTGCTCATTTAACCAAGTAGTAGAAAAATAGCAATATGCTAAAAACAACCACTGGTATCAACTTGGAATTTGTTTAGATATATCAGAGAGATCAAGATGTGAAGACATTTCAGAGATTTTTTCCAACCGTTTCTACAGGCTTAAGGCAGGGGCAGATTTAGAGAACATATCAAAGGCTTCATCTGCAGTGTGAGCACTCACATCCTGTTCAGATGAGCTCAGGCTCTGTCCTCAGTTGTGTACAAAGCCTTGCTGCAGATTCTCTGCATCTCAAATACCTATTTCTGCACTGATTCTCGCTGTATATTTGCTCGGTACTGACTTGTGGGTGCATGCTGCAAATTTCCCACAGACAGAAAGTAAGATCCTTAAGAACCAACTTGTGGTTTCTCTGGGGCACCTTGCCTTTTCTTCACATGTCTAGTGCAGAGGTGATTAGAGTTCAATTCCCATCAGAAGTAGAAATTCACATCTTAGATGGAATGTCCTGTTTTCAAGATAAAAAGAGGAACAGATCCTCCAAACCCACATCATGGGTTTGCTAAACTGAAAGAACCACCATATGGCACACTCACAGAAGACTGGACATTTCAAGAATAATGCAATAGCCGTGCAATTCCACTGCATCCAGTGGTACATATCAGACATGAGAGCAAAGCTAAAGAATAGGATCATGTTATTTTAACTATCAGCAGTGTAAGTAGAGCCCTCCAGGTGAAGGAAAGTGCCAGAGGAACCTTGTCCTTGTTCCGAATAAAGGTGATTAAGCCATTGCACAAGAAGAGGGATGTGTACCTCTGGAAGTGGATAAACCAGGCTAGACCAGGTCAGTACATAACCAGTTTGATACTGACCAGTCAACAGCTGCAGTGGAATCTTATCATGGTTTACAGCAAGTGGATGGCTGGATGGGATAAGGAATATATACCTTAACTATTTTTGCCATGGGTATGGGCAGAGTTTGCTCTGAAGAAGGAGGTTCCAAAAGTGTCAGAAGTAAAAGATACTCCTTGAATCTGCAAGGCTTGTTGTCTTAATGGCAAGTTTATTATGACGTGTGGAAAGCAGAGGCAAGATGTGTACTGGCAGGGTACTGAGGAAGTCTGGCATTTACAGGCTGGGACAAATAGGAATTCATTTTCCCCTTGACAGTGTTGTTATCAATGACGTGTTAGTGCCAACAATTATTCTGAAGGACTGACTGTGGCTTTATGGAAAAAGAAGTTTGTGTTAAATACAAAGCAGTTTCAGTAATATAGTGGAGAACACATTTAGTGGGTTAAATGGAGTATGCATTTACATAGCAGACTAAAAGACTATTTTGATACCACTGTGACAAATATCATCAGATTGTATCACTCCATACATATCACTCCATACAACATCTGCAGGGGTAAACTGGAGCATTTTTGTGTAGAAATAATGCAGGGGACTCATGGATTTTGGGCTGGCTCATCCACACACCCAGAGAACTATAGCCCTCAATACTGAACCAGGTTCAGAACTAGAACACGGGAGATCACATCTTCCTCCAATACCTTGAAAGTGTGATAATGGGTAGAACTGATCAGAAAGCATGCGATATGTCCTTGATTAAATGGAATGAGAGTCCTAATATAATCATTTAAAAACAAGCAAAAATTGTTCCCTTTATTCTGTTATATAACATCCTGTTGGGGGATTATACTGTAAACACTTCATAAAGGTGCCTGTACTGCATGAATGACAAGAATTCACAAAAGAATAGCTATTATTATCTCAGGATGGGTAGGGAGGGCTGCTGTTAGAATTTGAGGATTAAAATATGTTTTCTGAATTTCAAGTCTGTTGCCTTTTATCTTGGCTGTTAGACAGAGGGGACTGTCATAATCAATTTTATTTAACATCTGTCTGAGATTAGTGTGAGGCGTTCCATGTGCAGTCTAGGTGATCTATATGTTTTGCAACTTAGTAAAAATATTCTTATACTTTTCATCATGTGTATTTATTTGATGGTATCTCCAAAACCATTATGTAGGGAAACATACCTAATAGAGAATGGAAGAGCCCTACAGGTGAAGAAATATGTAGATCTGTCTTATATCCACATGCCAGTAATGGCTACTGTATTCTATCCTATTTTTTACTGTTTATGAAAAATTAGACGGAAGACAAGAACTTTTTGCTTTAAAATATCCAGGTCAATCCATGAAGTTTGCACTGAGCATAGTTGCATGACTAGAGTTGTTGAAAAGGCAACATCTCAAGCTTTGCCTCATGTAATTAGGAGAAGAGAGAGAGAGAGAGAGAGAGACCAATCCTAAACTAATAATGGGGTAATTGATAGTTGCAGAATGTCTCATCCATACTCTACCCTTCTCCAGTGTCTATTGCTTTTCTGCTAGCATGAAGCTGGACCTCATTTTCTCTCTCAGTTCTTCACTGTTTAAGTCAGAGAATTTTAAGCTACTGAGGCGTAATATTAGCTGAGCAAGAAATACCAGTCCTCTGGACCCCTTCCCATGGAGCAGGCAAAATGAGGAGGATAGGCCACAGATACTGCCTGAATACTTTGGCATGTATTGCCTTTGCACATTTTACTGGCCAATATGCTCTTAAAACCTGGTTCTTACAGCAAAGACATAAAACCCAGCAATGACTAATGCAACCACTCATTGAAATCAGTTATATAGAAACCTTACTCAGGCTATGAAAGTAACTCTATAATCATGGTAAAAAATGCAAAGGCCTGTAAATGGAACAGAGAGAGATGTGTGTTTATTTTTTTCCCCTGTTTGCCTACCATTTTGAGCATATGAGACCAGCAGGGATGCATCTGGAAGGAGACATAAAAATGAATTATGAAATGTCACTTTAGTGACTTTTAGTCACTCTGCACTTAAATGAAACTGAGCATACTCCAGAAGTAAACTGTTTCCCATAGAAGTAAATCTATTGGCCAAAACCCAGGAAATTCCTCCCAAATAAATCTATATTTGTACTAGATGAACTTACAGGTTATAATAAATAGGATGGAGGGACTTAGTGGATAGTGATGTGACAAAGTTCATGCATTCCCCTGCCTGGGTCCTAGCATCATTCCTAGCATCATGTCCCTAGCCGAGCCTTCATTTTTTTCAAAGTCATCTACAATGTCAGCATTCCTGGTAAGTCATTGGAGTCTCATTTGTTTCCAGTTGATCTACATTAGCTCTGGGTAGAACCAGGGATTCCTCCTCGAGATCATTTTCTTGTTTGTATTAAACTACTCCTTTAAAAAGTGGAGCTTGGGGAGAAAAAGGTTGTGTGCTCTGGGTGCTGAGTAGGGCCTTACTTGTACTCCCTGGTGCAAAAACACAATCTGGGAATCTTTGTGAGATTACGCTATGGTATTTATACTCCATTTGCTTCATCTATATATGATGTTGAACTCTAACTCCTGTGTACTTTTCCAAGTGAATTATTTGCATGCTGGTAGGTTATCTTTAACCTGCTGTAGCAGGGATTGGCTGTATCTTATTTGTAGTTCAGATGGTGAATAGAGTTTCTCAGAGACAGAAACCTTTCTGAAATCAGAGAACTGGTAGAAGCCAATGAATAGAATATATAATGCACAAAATATGAATTCAGAAATAACAGTGGTGTACTGTTTATACTCAAGTCTAGGAATATTCTAAAGCAAAAAAAATAAAAATAAAAAAATGGCTTGTCATCCTTTGTAATAACACATGACTAAGGTAGCTGATTGTGGCTATATCTAGTTGCAATTATGACTAGAAATAGGAAGGGTGGCAGTCTTTATAAACCTGAGCATGGAGACAGCCCATTTTGCTATCATCTGGAAACACTCGTCCAGAAACAATGTTCAATGGTTATAAAGCACTGCTAATGATGGGCCCAATCTTGCTTGCAAAAATATCCTTGCTAGCTCCAATTATGATTAAAGCTGACCTACTGAATTATCAGTGAACCTTCTTATTTCTTTCATTAAGTGAGTCAGAGAAAGTTTGATGACCATCAAGATGATTTTCAGTGCAAGAAAAATACAAATATTATCAGGTAAAAAAGATTAAAATTGAAAATATCAGGCAGAGGAATAAAACAGCAACTGTTGTGGTTAAGCTATAGAAAGTTTTCACCTTGTTTAGCTATCCCATTCTTGGGATAGGAAGGGAAGGGAAGGGAAGGGAAGGGAAGGGAAGGGAAGGGAAGGGAAGGGAAGGGAAGGGAAGGGAAGGGAAGGGAAGGGAAGGGAAGGGAAGGGAAGGGAAGGGAAGGGAAGGGAAGGGAAGGGAAGGGAAGGGAAGGGAAGGGAAGGGAAGGGAAGGGAAGGGAAGGGAAGGGAAGGGAAGGGAAGGGAAGGGAAGGGAAGGGAAGGGAAGGGAAGGGAAGGGAAGGGAAGGGAAGGGAAGGGAAGGGAAGGGAAGGGAAGGGAAGGGAAGGGAACATGTATGCACAAACTGAAACATAAGAAGCTGAAAAATAGAGTGTTTCCAATTTAAGATGGCCATGGCAGCCAAGAAAGATATGAAGATAAAATGTTGTGATGTAGGAAGTGTCTGCAGCACATGATTGCAGAAGACTCTGTAAGATGAATATCAGTGGAGGGAAGAAAGGTGACAGTGGAAGGAATTCAGGCCCTTACATGGGAAAGCAGATAATAGATGGTAATTCAATATAATGGTTCTACACAACATTTGATAAACTGAGAAATGAAGAGAAGCAAGGTGAAAACTGTAAGGTCACAGATGGTTTCCAAAGATGCATGAGATCATGGGGAATATCTGAGACCACCTTTCATTGTTTTCTGATATGGTTGGACCATGGATTATGATAGCATTAGGAAGGTGGCAGGTTGAAAACTGAGAATAGAAAGTCTTCATGAATTAAGTGTACCATGAAGGAAGCAGAGAGAATACACTTAAGAATACAGGCAAGGTATTAACTTCTCCACTAGCACCTCCTGACAGTGGTAGGTCTATGACACAAAGAGAGTTTTAAGCTGATAATGTTACAATGGAAATCTGTAGGCCTAAAACCGAGATCTGTTAATGCTAAGAGAAAGTCTTAACCACAAAACCATTCATCTTCTGCTATGTTCCACAGTTTCATCACCACAAACTACCATGAATAATTCAGGAAGCACTTTGACACTGGTCTCATTAATAAGACATATAATCAAGGAGATGTTTAAATAATGATGTAGAAAAGGCAGAACTCAATAAATATCTAATTTTGTAAGAAGGCAAAGAAGTACTTCCCAGTCCATCCCTGGTACAGAAGAAGGATGTTAAACTGACTGCCTCTGAGGTGTGGACATTAGAGAATAAATGTCTCGGCTTAATTTTTAATAAATCTCAGATTACTAAGGAAATTCAAGGAGACAAAAACAGTGCTAATGTTATGTCAATGTTCACAAAAGGTTAGCGGAATGGCTGATAGGCCTTTTAAGCATGGAGTCAGCCTGGGCCCTATAACCAAAAAAAAATATGCTAAAAGATGGGAATAGAATTTCAAGGTGTTAAGTCAGTCTAGTCAAACCAATCTCATTTTTTTTTTACACTACAAATTTGTTTGATAAAGGATGTGCGGTGGAGGTTTGTGAGGTATTTGCCATAGTATCACATGACAAACTGATTAAACAAGAAGCTCTGAGAGCTAACAAAACCTAACTTTCTAGGGAATTGTCTCTCTCTTGGTTAATTGACTGTTCAACAGTATTACACTTAGATTTTCTGTTTACTCTGCATATATCAACACAAGGCTATTATTTCTTGCTGCAGGGTATTTCAAAATGACAAACATGCTGCCATTTTTAACTATAGAAAGTACCCAGTGGAATCAGAAATTATTGAGGCTGATATTTGAACTGTAGTAGTGTTTTCCTACAAGTATTATGAAATATAGTCATCTTTAAGATATTTATGTCTCCACAAATGTGCTTGAAAATAACAAAAAGGGTAAAAAGTTATTGGGGTAGGGAGGGCAAAAACAGGCACCTTGCTTCCACAAGAATGAGATCTCCATGAGTACGGTAAAATCCTAGGAAAGAACTGTTCTTAAATGGATTTCAAACTCTCTCTGACATCTCAGAAAGCAGTAATCAGTTTAAAAAAAAAATCATAATCATCAGATTGCAGTGTTTATAAATTAAGCTCTCAGATAGTATTAGAAAATATTAGCAGATTTTTCTGCATAGTGAAAAAAAAAAATAATAGCAAGCATAGGGAAGCCAGGGAAGTCATTTATAAGAAGGGCCCTTAAAAACTGCTTTTTAAAGAAAATCATATTCAATGTCCAACAGCTTGGAACAAGGGAAGCAAGGTCTTCAACAAAACTGAGGTGTGTAGCCTAGAAAGGATGAATTACAGGGAGGGTTGAGAAACCACAGTGAGTAACTGACTCAGCATGGAATTATTGTGTGAAGGTGTGGGTAAGGGAGCTTGTTTTATCCAGGATGTAATACAAGAAGAAAAATATTTACATCTACATAAATCAGGAAGGACCAACATGACCCTAAACCAGACATAGCTAACAGGCTACACTGCATGGCTATGAGTAACTGTGTTTATACCTAGCTATCGAAATGTCTGTCTTTAGAAGGAGGAAACTTCAGAAGTCAGCAAAGATCTCTGAAATTCAAAATGTTAAAATTTCACTGTAATTTTGTGATGCCAGGGACTGTTCTGACTGGGAGGCAAACTGGCATACGTTAGTCATGGCCATACTACTAGGCTGCCTGCCTCTGAGGCCAGATAGCCATATCCAACCTTCCTCTTGGGAAAGGTCTTTGACCCAGGAGTTAGCTAACTCCTGAATGCCATAAATAGCATCAGGAATTGTTCCAGCAGTTTAATCATGTTGTTGATTTGAGGCCATGTCTCCATGTTGTGTAATTTGGAAATGTCAACGCAGTGACTCAGAAGTCGTCACAGTGCTGTACAGATTGCTCTGGGCATTAATTTGCCCCTCAAAATGTTGTACCCCCACTGCAAACATATGTCACAGAAGTTCTCCTGAACAAATAACAATTTGATAATGCATTTTGCAGTGTGCACTGCGCTGCACTTGACTGACTGTACCAAATGAAGCATTGCAGCACCTTCATCGCCCCTACCACTCCCATCGTTGTCCATGCCCATGCAGGTGTCTTTCTATAGTGAAAGCCAAACTGAGCCTTTTCATCTCAAAGCCTTGCAGAAGGACAGAGAAGGTGGAAGATTTAGCCCAGAGAAGCAACAATTATCTCAAATAATTCTAATTTCTGAGTGTTTTATTGTGAACTGAGGGATTCTTTGCTATTTTGGCTATCTATTTAGTCTAAAGATAAAGAAAAAAATCATCATGTGTTACTATTTCATAGTCAGAGAACACTCAGTGCAGCACACTACATGCTACATATTCATCACCTCAGCAGGAACTTTTGTAGATATTTCTATATCATATGAGAAAAAGAAGTATTTTCTGGGGCACAGACTTCATTCATACACACCCTTTCACAGATCTTATTTGCAATTCTTAAATAGGTATTAAATTCCATCCACCTCTTTGTGCTTGCATGTTCAGAGCTAATGGGATCCTGAGACATCATCTAATCAATATTCACTTATTTAATATATTCAAAGAAGTAGAGTGCCATAAAAAATGGAAGACTTTTTGCTTTTATCCATTTAATATAATTTACTATCTGTGTATAAAGTATGCTATTAAAGCACTATAATCTTAAATCTGATTTTTCAGCAAATCAGTGAAAGGCATAGACATATTCTACGACTATGTCTCTAACAAATTTCAATTTTTCAGCAGTTTTCATTGCCATGTGGTATCTGTTCAGATGAACATTGAATAAAAGGGCTTTCTCATCTTCTTTTGCAGTTATTTCAATCTAGAAAATAATTTAACAAGTTTTTCCTTAAAAATACTGTATCTGATCTGAGAATAAGTATAACAGATTTCAACTGAAAAAGTAAAACTTTGAAAAAAATGGTTATAAACAACAGAACATCATCCTTTACAAGGCTAAATAAATGATTTTAGCATAGTATTTTACCAAAAGTTATCATATGTGTCACCTTTAATTTATCCAACTGGCATAACACCACTCATAATATCAGGTTATTTTATCATGCCCACGCAATTTTCAGCATATAATGCAGTGACAGTATAAGTTATGAGGCACCTGATAATATGAATTGATTTATGGGAATAACTGGCCAAATATAATGTTTGAATCAACTGTAACAGGTCAAATCTGCCTTTCAGAAGTGACACAACTTCTTTGAAATCAAAGAAATACATTTCTTTACCCCATTTTCTTTCATACCATTTACCCCAAATCTGCTATTATTATGCATAGTACTATCATTGTGACTTTCCAAAATTGGCAAATGCCAAAATCACTAATATTCTATATCACTCAAGTTTATTGAGAACAAAATATAATTGTTACAAACATCAGATTTCCTCTTGTGATTGAAAATATGACATAAGAATGTTGTACTATCTTATTAATTGATAGACAAGGTTTCTAAGTTGTCTGCCAGCCATTTCCTTTACTAACAGCATAATCACCTCTTGAATTAACAGAATTTGGAAAATGCATGTGCAACTCTGATTTCTTTGCTCATTACAAAGGTTTTTTGGTAAAGCTTAACATAAATACATTAACTGGAATACAGTGCCACATCAGTTCTTATAGGTTAAAAAAAACGCATTAAATGCTAACATGCAAAAATAGCATGATATATCCATGCATAACTGTAGTTTGTTAAATATGTCATTATTGTGTTATCATTGCATGAGCCATTAGACTCCATAGCTTAGCCTTTCCAGTTAGTTTATTTGATTCCTTTTAGCTTCTAGCACCATTTTTGACAAGTAGACTCTGTTGTACTATTGCTCATGCTTTGTACTGGAGTTGCCTACAGCAGAACCCATACATGCTAAATTCCTCTCCACATAAGGAATAGAAAATATCTCCACATTTGTAATAACATTTTATATATCATTCTAAGCAGAAAATCAGAAGTTAATGGGAGCTCCCTGACAGCCTGAAATGAGCTTTAAGTTCTGTTCTTAACCAATACAATGCACTTGAAACCACCCTTCCCAAATTCCAGATATCTTTCCATTCTTTCTCTAGTTAAAATAAGTAAGCAGACTAGTATAAAATCTCATGAACATATATTCTACACCTTTAAATTTTTTCAGTCACTGCTTCAAGATATAAATACACCATTTAAAAGTTTTTCCAACCAACCAAGTCATAAGCTTAATCTTTTTAATTGTGTTCCAGGTTAAAAATTTATTAATAATTTATTCTCTTAATATCCAATTTATGGTAAATTGGGTGCCCTGTAGAAGAAGGGCAGAAGTGCACAGCCAGAGGAAGTAAAGGATCAGCATAATCACTGGCTAGACAGTGTTTATAATGAAAGATGAAAGAGTGTGTGTCAGTGGAGAAATGACAGGTTCCTTTGCTTAATTTTATATTTTAATGCTGTAATACTTTCCCCTCCCAATACCTTTAAAGTCAAACAATGTACATATAGGAAATGTAAAGTATTTGCAAGATATGTGATAACACATCTATAAAGATTATCTTTACCAAATTATGTTTTAGCAAATTGTTTTTATTTGTGAATTCCTAGGTTGGACAGCTGTGTAGAGCAGACTTCTGGTGACTTGGAGCCATGGTTCCACTGAATATAATGAGCTCTGCTCATGTACCCAGAGGATTTGCCCTCATGCTTTAAGTGGAGTTGGCATATAAATGAGCAGCCACTTCTTAAAGACCTTTGGAGACTCAACAAAACATAAATCCCAGATTTTGCAAATTTGTAAGCAAGCCACAGTACCAACAGAGAAGTTTATTCACTGGCAGGGAGTTGCAAAAAAAGCACAGTGGAAGGCAGCAGTGTAAGAATAAAAAACTCATCAGCTTTTAAGACACAGATTTAAGACTTAAAAGGACCAGGACAGATCCAGAAGGAGCTAACTCATGCTCTTACCTAACTCAGTTGGACCAGGCCACCTTTGGAGACTTTCAGAGGTGTGATTCACTAGAAAAAGAAGCTGGATGCTTGGAAGGACTAGATTGCTGCTCTGTGTCTATGTTAGTCACAGTGGATTGGTGATGACAAACACTGGCTGCCACTGACCTCTGCCAGGACCAAGAACACCATCATTTTTTTATTCCTTACAAACATCAGTAAATTGGGAACAAACGTCCAGTTCCACTGAAATTTGGCTTGTAAGCCTCCTCCTTTAATGCCTTCTCTTTCTGTGTAAACAAAACTGCTGCCAAAAGTAAACACCAATGACTCCTCAAAGAACAGAAATCAAAGAAAAAAAAGTTCAGGGTAAAACAAACAGAATAAGAGGGAAGGGAAGGGAAGGGAAGGGAAGGGAAGGGAAGGGAAGGGAAGGGAAGGGAAGGGAAGGGAAGGGAAGGGAAGGGAAGGGAAGGGAAGGGAAGGGAAGGGAAGGGAAGGGAAGGGAAGGGAAGGGAAGGGAAGGGAAGGGAAGGGAAGGGAAGGGAAGGGAAGGGAAGGGAAGGGAAGGGAAGGGAAGGGAAGGGAAGGGAAACAGAAACCCTAGTTTGGATGAGTGAGGACTGCTCATCTAAGTAATGATTTCCAGAGTCAGACAGATCAGAACTCAGTTTTATCCCTAATTTCTTCAAATTTGGGTGGATAACCTGAACTTCCTAGATCTGAAAATCCTCACATGCATGTAGTTATGGTATTGGAATCTTACCTGTGACTCTCTTGTTTATTTGACATGATTTCAAATAATTAATTGAACAACTGCAGAAATGAAAATACTGTCTTTCTTGAGAATATGTATTTAGTTCCACAAGGAATACCAAGATTTTAACATCTCATACAAACAGTATATTTTTGGGACAGGTTTTGTTTGTTTGTTTGTTTTTCTTCAGACATTGTGTTTACTTGGCTTTTTCTTTCAGCTAGTTTTAAAGGCTTTTGATTCAGATAGGCTGCCTCAATAGACAGGCTATTTCCAGAATATTTCTTTATTGTTATTTCTTAAAAACATTTTTCTTCATGCATCATGTATTGGTATAACTCCGTGTACTTCTGTTGGCCTGCAAGTGCCTGAAAGCCCTAATAAAAAGAAGGCCCCACATTGCACCAAGTGCTGTACAAATATGAAACCAAATGATGGACTTAGCCTAGCAGATTTTACACATTAAGTAACAAGGAGACTTGCACATACCACTTTTCTTCCATGGAAACTGAAGCACCTCACAGAAGAAAAAAAAAAGGGGAAAAAAAAAAAAAAGGAAAAAAAAAAGTTATCTCTATTTTGAAGGGAATGAAACCAATGTAGAAATTCAGTGATTCAGAGCAATTTCATACAGCAAGTCAATGGTGAAACTGTGATTAGGAGCCAGAGCAAGCTAACGTTGTATGCAGTTTCCCATTCATTTTAGCTCATAAAATGTGTCAGATCTGAGGGCTAAGCTTTTTGGGTTTTGTATGGCAGTATTTCCCACTCCCTTAGCTTCTTTTCTTCACATCAATGACCTGCATCCCTCCTTTACATTGGTAAGAAAACACCGAAAGACTGATTTTTCTTCCTGTTTTGAAATATGCTATCAGAATTAGAGAAACTCTTTGCTATTGTATACTGAACCTAAGTAATTGTCCACAGTGATATTTATATGCATTCCCTGAGACTGGGTAGCATTGGTGAGGAATGGAAGGGTCCCTATATATGGTCACAGGTGGGCTTCTTACTTCAGGACTTTGCGCTGCTGCCTCCACCTAGGCCAGAGTGGAGGGCAGAAATCAGGTGTAGGTTGGGATAGAGGAAGTAGTGATATTGTCTTATTTTTTGATTCCCATTCAATAATGGAGGGATATGGAAAGGGATGGAGGTTTGGGTGTGTTTTTTGGTTGATTGGTTGGTTGTTTTTTTAGAGGGGTTTTGTTCTCCAGGTTTGGTTTCCAAAGGGAGTAAGTTGGTAATGCCCTGAGCCTCCCTGGGGCCTATGACCCATCTTTTGTAACCCACTGTAAATCAGGCTGCAAGACACATAAATAGGAGTTCAAAGTTTATTTCCTTGTGGTGAACCCTGCAGTGCAAATCTCACCTAGGGTGAAATGTGTCTCAGGAGGGCATGGCCACACACTGGGGAGTGAGGATCCATCAAGGAGGTGAGAGTACAGCCATTCACGTTGGGTTTGTCCTTCCTGTCCTTGGGTGAGGCTTTTGGGCTACCTCTGAAGCCTCCAGGTTGTCAGGCCATAGTCTAACGCACCCGTGCTGCAACATTGCTCCACTTCCTCAGACTTCTCCAAGGGCACAGGACACAGTTACATTTTGACACTAGTCCTATGCCAAGCTGCATTCTCTGAATGGGATCTTAATGCTTGCCTTTTGCTGTCAGGGTGGCATAAGGGGCCTTTATGCAACTGCAGGAATCAGTATTTTGCCAATTGAAATAAGAACATCTCTCTGGCATATTCCATCCATCTGGTGAAGCTGCTTATTGTACAACTTTGATGGATGCTTCACTGTATGAAGGGAGGAACAAATCCCTGACCTCTAGGAGGGTAGAGCCCTGACCTAAATCATGATAAATGAGACATGGATTGGAGAGGTCTGAGTGAGTTGTGCATCTGCTTCCTTGAGTACCTTCACAGTTGCTTCATCCTTCTTTAGAGAGGAGTTTTGCTGGGAAGCCTGTGTACTTGCAGATTCATGCACACACCTCTGCTCCTGAGTTTACTTCTTTCCTTTCCCAAACCCTCCCAAGCCCTCTGCTGCGTGATCTGGGGGAACAGACCTTCTGTACCACACACCACAATATGATCAGGAGTTTCCATAGCATGGTTGACAACAGGGAGTTTTATATTTGCCTTTGCATTTTCTTTCTTCCTGTAAACACACTTATTTTACTTTCTTGCATCCCTCTATTTGTATTCCCCACCAATTCTTCTTCCAGAAGGAAATGTGTTTAGAATATGAGCTGTCAGATGTCATTAAATATTATCAGGAAACTATGTTGCTATGTTTTAAGAAAATGCATATTTCAGGGCACACTGATCCATAATGTTTGCATATTTAATACATATTTGCATATATGAATCTCCATGCCATTTGGAGCATTGCCAGTCAGGGAACTGCCTGAGGAGAGAAAGTAGGCAGCAGAAAAGGAAATGATTCAGTGCCTGATCACCTAGCCTGTTCAGTACAATAAAGCTCATTGTTAGCTGGCTTTTCTAAAATGGTGATGTTAATGCAAGGAAAAGCAGAGCTGATCTTCCACTAGGTTTAAAATAGTTGACGTTCTCTACCTGTCAAGTGGTGTTTAGTTGAACTTAACAATGAAATAATAATAATAAGCACAGTGCCTTTATACAATGATATGAAGTTAACACCTATTGATTTTTGGTAAAGCAAAATTATTTGAATTTCACATTAAATAAAAAAGCATCACAAAGTATATTTAGAAGTAAGCAGTGTAAATTATGGAATGGGTCTTTACTGTTACTCCAAAGTGTAAAGAACAGTTAACAGTTTTGCTAAGAATTAAGTCTGGCTATGTATGAAGCTATATAACATTAGTTTGTGTTCGTTCTGCTTTTTAAATTTCTCTATTGCTCCTGTAATTTAGCAGAGTTATAAATTAATTATTTTGGTTTTGAAAACAAAATGTCATTTTTTTGCTGTTATACACATTTCTTGTGAATCACAGATGTATCTGTATATATATATATACACTACACATGGAAGAAAGGTGTATATACAGAAGAAGGTAGCCTTGTAGTTAAGATACATTACCTCAGAGGTAGAATGTTTCTCTTTCAATCCTACTTTAGGTATTTTCTGTTTGATCTTAGGGTTAAAAGCTCATGGAGTAAATTTTTTTAATTATTTTTTTTATCCAAAAAATAGTGATCTAAGTTTATGTCTGTCTTGCAGAAACATTATTTAAAGCAATTTGCTTCCTCTGGCAGTAAACTGCAGTGTCACATACTGATTGATAGTTATTTCATGTATTAGCCCTTTGAGAACACTATCAATGTGAAATCCAGTCAGTTAAGAGTGTTCTTTCACAACAGGGATTAAATGACCTTGTTTTGCACTGTGTGTAATGCCTCTGAAATGGGTAGTTTCACTCCTATCAGGGCTTACACTGCTGGTTGCATGGCCAACCAGATCCAGAAACTGAAAATCCAACTGAAAACTAAACTGGCAAAAATAAAAAACAGAAAAAATTAATAAAATAAAATAAAATAAAATAAAATAAAATAAAATAAAATAAAATAAAATAAAATAAAATAAAATATGGCTTAAGCTACACGAGCCCAGCCTTTCTTTAATGCTGTCAGAAGAAAGTGGAAAAAAGGAAGGTAATAAAACTAATTATTTACAATAGTATGTGTTTTTAGGTTTTCTTAAGCTGACCAAAAAACTTTAGACAAGCAAACCTTAAGACAAGCATGTTATAGTATTTTATATACTGCAAATACCTACCTATCTGTTAAAGACACCCTGGTCAGTTTTCATGAGCTTGCAGTCACACTGCTTATTTTGTGCTGTCTCTTTTTACTCTCTCTGTTGGTATATAAAAGACTCAAGCAGGCACTGCTGGTGTAAATGAGTGCACAGAAGGTATGCCACAGAAATCATTTCTGAATGGGGCAATCTTCAGTGGAGCCAATTGTGTTCTGAAGTGTAAAATGCATATTGCATTTCAAGTTGGCTATGACTGAGTGGGAAAAAAAAAAAAAAAAAAAAGAATATTTTGCATTTCATGTCAACCTTAAATATGATGGTGACCATTTAAATACAATTTTAAATCATGATCTACATGTGGATTAAGAAAGCACCTCTTAGATTATTTAAGAAAAAAGATATTGCAGTAGCATGTCTGGCATATAAGAAACATGTTCATTTTGGTATTTATATTGTAGTCTTACAGAGGTGGGGTCCTGTGGGATATTTAACGAATATTTCAAAAGAGTTTACAGGCTCCTAAATGTGTAGCAAAGCAGTCCAGGCCTGGTGAAAATGTGTGCAAGATAGCAAGGATAGTTCGGTGTGCATGACTCCTATCTAGTCAACAACAGTGGAAAAAACACATGCATGCAATCAGTGCCTGCTTTCCAAAGGCACAGTGATTCAGCTTTGGTCACATCTGGAGAATTTCACAAGGCATATCAGCACCAGGTGGCCAGTGTGGAGGTTTTGATGGAGTTCAGCATGGCATCATGCCTGGGAGGGCTGTCTCATATGCCATCAAGGGCTGAGGCACTCAGCCTCATCTTACACAAATCCCCCATGTGCTTTGGAATCACTCCTCAGATGAAGGTGAAAGAGGGTGGGAAGCTGCCAACAGCTGCATGTTCTGGTATATTTTTTTTCTAATATCTTCAGGATTCTATGTTTCTTGCTTATTTAATTTGTATTTATATATTATGTATTACTGTAATAAAAATATATGAGAAGGTCCAGCCAGGCACTGTGTTTTGCATAATCTAATGTGTCTTTCCAACTCGCATGAAGTATCCCTCCTGAGCCACAGAAGTTGCTATTCGCAGGACAGGATCAAAACTGAGATGAAAAAATGGTGCTCATGTTATTCCTACCCCAGGTTCTGCGAGGCTTCTCCTGCTGATCTTTGTGGTATTGCTGTTTTCAAAGCCTGAACCCCAACAATTTCAAGAAATTGTTCCACACTGCTGAGAAGGTTGCTATGGAAATGAACATCACCAAGAACCCTGCTAAAGAGCACTATGTGAGGTGATGGGGGAATTTAAGAAAGTACAGAGTGTAGGATATTAACATATTTCTTTAAATTTGTGCACAGTTCCTGTGGGCTTCAGAATTTGGCCCACTGGGTAGAGACTGTTTTTGGTTTGGGTTGTGTTTTTTTTATTATTATTATTTTAGTTTTGTTTTTTTTTTTTTCTTTTTTTTTCAGTCCAGTCTACAGAAATTTCATGCAAATTGGATTAAACAAGATGCAAGCAAATGATTTTGAAATTGTTCTCCAGGAGTAAGCTTGAATAGACATAAACATCTGTATTGAATTATTTTTTGTTAATAATGTCTGGCAGAAAGAAGTGATTATAATGGAACTGAAGAGGTTATTGAAGCATAACACTTTACATGGTTTTTTGGGATAGTTACAGTTTGCCCAAAACCTGTAGCAACTGTGGTGTTCAGAACATTTGGATGGAAAAATATTGCTATGGCAACAAATTACTTTTATATTCACATAAAGCAAAAATAGATCTCTCTCTCCCTTTGTGGGAAGCACATATTTTAAAGTGCATGAAAGATTAAAGGTGATAGGCAGAAACAGCTGCATGAATATATTTTCATTTTTCTTCATTTGGTTTATACACATTTCTGTATAAATCTGAAATGCAGAAATAATTTACAGCTAGAAGCATTTTGCAGCTAGAAAATAGAAACAGCTTAGGAAAGGGGAAAATGTATAATATAGTCAGAACTTATTTTGATTATAGTGTAGCAACATCAGACTTCAATTGATTAAAACAAAATATTCTCAGTGTCATTCAAAAAGGAGAGAGAGATTCCTTTTCTTCTATGTGTATCTGGAAAGACTAAAATCATTTTCTTTCCATAGTTTAAGAAGAAGACAATGTTTTTCATTTTTGGTCAGTCAGACACTTTGTCAAGCTCAAGAAACAACCTTAGTGACCTTTATTTATTTCTTTATTTTATTTGTGTAGGTTTATCTTTATTTCTATTTTTATTTAGAAGGCATGCAGCTTTTGCTTTTGCAGGGTAAAGAGCTTCTGGTTCATCTATATGCTGAGGCATGTGCCATCTGCAAAGGAGTTATAATACGTCTACATTGATATGTAAGGTCTATCCTGAGGTTCCCTCTCAATTACTCTGAACCACGTGAGCTGTCTTACACCATCTGTATCTCTCTTCATAAAGCACAGCAGAGCAGCCCACATTTTGTGCTTCTTAGCTGAAAAATAGAGGCCTCCTTGGGAGTGGAGTGTGGATGTCATGGCTCTTTTTCCAGCTGGTCTCCTCATATGGACAGCAAAGAGACGTGCTAAAGAACTGGGGGACAGAAGTAAGGAATATAAAGGCATTTGTGGGACAGCCACTTATTGACTTCCCATTCTCAGACCTTCAGCCTAAACTGAACCATCTGAAGAAAGAGGCAATCAAGGGGGTGAGCTTGGGTGAGCTGGAAGTGCAGTAGTTTTGGATTGGACAGCTTTGGGACAAATGTAGAGGTTTATGGCATAGATAATCTGCAGACTTAGATTTGAGGGAAACTTCAAAACTGACCTAAAGGCAGTTCAAAGGGCATCATTTCCCTTTTTAAAATATTTTGTGCACAAGAGAGCCTGTAAAGGATTTCAAGGTGCCACTAAACTGAAGTTATTATTGTCCATGCTATGAAAGTGGTTGCAGAGAAGAAATTTTAGGGCGGGGAAGGGAAGGCTCTAGATGTAATGGATGTAGAAAGGGGAATGGGATAATCATTAGATTATTATGCATCCCTGCAAAACCTCATAAGCTGTTTCCATACCGCTTAATGGGAGAGTGCTCCAGAGCAATAGCTGAACACAAGCCCATTTGGGGCAAGCTGGCTCACATCCTGATTACTCAGGGTGAGCTCTTCATTGAGCTGGCTGACTTCATCCAAGCTATATGACACCTGCACCTCTATTGGTACCTTTATAAATGCTTATTTTGTAGATCTTTTCAGGTTGAATTGTCTGATATATTGTGTTGCCTGCTGATGCAGCTCTCTGCATTTGTGCTTGTGCAGTGTGAAGCAAGTTTTGTGTCATGCCCTGAGATGTGGCAGGAGCATACACGGAAGAGTTTTAGGGTCCTAAGCCAAGATTGTTGTAAGCCACCCCCAGGTGCAATTATAACTCTACAGAATGCTGAAGACAGCCTCTGGAGCTCCCTAGCTGTCTCTGGGGGTCTTGGAGAGACTCACGCAAAGAAGCCCACAACATGCTCTAAGAGTTAAGCCGTGTGTGTGAGCAGAGGTCAAGTCTTTTAGCTTGGTCTCTGGTTTGCTTCAACATCATGCTGGCACAATTTTGACCATGCTTGTACTCATAAACAAACTCTGGCCCCAAGTCAGGAGTAGACATGGGCCAGGAACTCTCACAAGGCAGTACAGGTGCATCCAGCCTGTATGGAGGGGGAAGAGTTTTTGACGTGTCTGTTCTGTCTCAGTTGGCTCTGGTATCCCAGTTGACCTCATGCCAGCACAGTCCCAAACATATTTAAATTACTGTTGTTGGCTGCATTATTAATACCAGTAGACGTGGTGTCACAGTGTTATGATCAGAATAACCCAAATAAAGAGTTGCATCTTGTTTATTTAAATCTCTGTGGCTAGTTTATCCTGTGTTTGGAAAGAAAATTAAGTTGAATGGTCTCTATAATGGGACTCAGTCTGGATAAAATTTCAGTAGTTTATATTTTCTGGCATCATTGTCAGAAAACATGTGTTGGACTCCATCCACAGCTACAGTACTTTGAGCACATGAACTAGATATTTAAAACTTGGGTATAACCACACAGTCCAGAATTATGCTTTTGAATGCTATGTTGACATATCCTCAATTACACTGATGCAAACACAATTGCATCAAAGGAACAGAAATGGGCTTGAGATATTTTTATACATGCAACCCAGAAAGGGAAGGGAGAGACAAGTCATGTGAACCTTCCTTAATGCAGTCCTCAGAACCACAAGACTCTTGGCTTCTGCAATCCACAACCCCCCCTCCCCCCAAATTTTTGTATATATATCTGCATTTTCGCCTCTTGTGCCATCAGTTTGGTTGTACTCACAGATGTCAAATACAAATTTAGCCATGTTACCAGTTTAGAATAAATGGTAACGACCTTGCTATGTCCTGTGTACTTCTTTTTTTTAGAGAAAATTGGGGTAGCACACATTTATTTTCATTTTTTTGTGTTTTGTTTTGTTTTGTTTTGTTTTTTTCTCTCTGAGAACAAAAAAGATCAAGGAAAGCATGCAGCATGACAGAGTGCACACATATAACTTAAAACATGTCTGAAGTAATTCATCTCACTTCATAAAGAGAAGTGGGGCAGAATGAAGTGCACATCTCTCCCAGTCTAATTTTAGTTACTTGGTCCTGTCCTCTCACTCTCCACCCTTACTATATGGTTGGTTTTTATTTTTATTTATTTTTATTTTATTTTTTGGAGTCTTTCAGGTCCTGTTTGGCACTGTTTTCACATTTTATTTATTTATTTATTTATTTATTAAGAATTAATAGAGTTTGATGTGGCTATTTTAACTGTTCTCTCCAAATGCATTCCAAATGACACTAGGGTATATTAGTTGTGGTTGGAACAGTGATTCACCAGTGATTCACCGGTAGTATATCCACCGATGAGAAGTCAAACACAGAAGGTATTCACAGGTAGTGATTTTTCATATTTTGTCAACCAAAATCTAGCGACAGTTTTATCATTGCAGCCATTGCTGTAGATTACCTCTAACATAAAGTTATTAATACACCTGTGCATGGTAAGTCTTGTTCCAACATAAATCAGTACCATGGAAAACAAGGAATTTTGGAGAGAGACTGCAATAGACTTTGACTAGTGTATTCATTTACTCATCTGTTGTTGCTGTAATCTAACAGAATTGCTGCACAAGTTTGTTTTTTTGTTGTTGTTTTATTTGTTTAAACAAGTTCTCGCAGAACAATGAACAAAGGGATTCAGGGATTTATACTTTCCATTATAAATACAGTGCCATTTCCATGACCCTGTTTAGAAGAGTAAAGCTTCTATTTGTCTCCCGCTGATTCTGTCAACATTCACATAGTAAGTTCAGTAGAAATCCCTCAGGTACTCCAGTGTCAGACCACAAAGTCATTTCTGCCTTTTAAAGAAAATACTGTGTTTCAAGGAACAGAGACTTTGGGGAATATTCTTGTGAAGTGGAGACCTGATGCAGCAATGCAGACATAAAGAACTGAAAGGCTGGGCACAGAACCGAGAAGCAAGCAAAATAAAAAGACAAAATGTATATTTATATACCTTCTGAGTTTAGTTACCTTGGTGAAAATATGCAGCAACTCCACAACATCTACAGAATTTCCTGGAATAGCTCAGATTAAAATATGTGCCTGCTTGCAGATAAAATGAGCTGCAATAAAAAAAGAATGGAGAAACACTAACCTGTGCTGGCAGAAAATATTTGAACAGGAAAAAATAAATGGGATCATGAGTTTTTCCTTTCTTCTTTTCACAAAAATTAGTCTTTCAGATTAATTCAGACCCACTTAGACAAAGTCAATTATTACAGAATCCAATTACTTATTTCATTTCCTGGTTTCCAAAGGATATACAACTCACGCAACCATGCTGTTCTGTGTGCTACTCACTCCTTCCCCTGGTAATGTTAGCTGATTTTAACCAAAATGACAGACAGGTGACAAGCTCAAAGGTACCGCGTTACATGTATGGGAAATTTGGTGTGTCTTTAGAGGAAAGAAATACAAACCCACCAAGAACAGGTAGTTATAGGTTATCCTTGCACCATTTTGAAAGGCAGTGACAACTGGCTGTCCCACGTGTCTTTGCTCTCCAGGTCCATGGACCTAGATGAGCATGATGCAGTGGGACATGTGGAGCACCAAAATCGTGAGGTCCTTACAAAATACAAAGGAGGGAGGAAAGATGGTTGCTAAACACAGAGGTAATAGTTGAAGCATAAAAGAGGACACACTAGAACAAATCACAAAGGAGAGTCAAAAGAGGTGGTAGAGCAGTGGGATGAGTGACTTAAGTGTGGCGGAGTACCACCATGTCTGATACAGTGCAGGCAGAGCTTGCTGCCAGTTTAACTGATCTCAGAGCTTTGTAGGCATAATGGGACTGAGCTAGAAAGAGTCTGAAGGATGGAAATTGTGCCTCCCTAAAACATGGAGTTGAGTTTTATTCTGCAGCATAGAATCAGTGCTGAATTGCTGAAGCTACACAGGAGAGGATGATGATGGAGTAAGTTGCATATCCCTGCTGCATGGCACTAATAATTTTGCAGTATACTGTAGCCTGAAGACTGTCCTGTGGCTCTAAAGAGAAATTCTGTCAGGCTGGGGTTGGCAAAACACAGCACAGATGTGTTATTTCCACACTTTCATAGATGCCAGTTTCCCACTACAAGGGTTCTTGATATTTGTAAAGCAGCAGTAAAGATAATCTGCAACAAGCTGGACTATTTCTCAAATCAGGGTTTACATTTGGATTTGGTTGTGTAGGATAAATGATCATCATTGCCTAATGAGGACAGGGCTGGTATAAATTCTGTATAATTTTCATATTAACTGTGCAACTTGAAGTACCAACTCTAACAGCCTTGGATTTTCAGTGGTGTAACTGAGAACACAGGAATTTTCTCTTTCAAAATATAGATTTTTTTAAGATTTTCCAACCTTCAATCTTCCAAAAAATGTATATGTACTGAATATTTTTTTCTCTAATTGGTTTAACTTTTGGGAGCCAATATTAATTGAAATTTCACACCCTTTAGCAATTCTTTTTGTGGCTTTGCAAAGGGGCCTCACACTTTTAAAGCTCCATGTGAAGAAGCCAATGATACCATATCATCTGGAGACACAGGCATTCAAAGTCCAGATTTCAAATCCCATTGCAGCAGAATATTTACTTGTCAGATCTTGTTTGTTGTCAATGTTGAAATGCATGTAATTTCCTGCAAGGAAGGGTTTTGGATTGTGAGGCCACAGCAGTGATGAAGGGAATTTGTACGGTGGTTGAACTGATAGTGTGAGTGTGCGAACTCTGCATTGTAAAGTCAACACAATGCCAGCATTAGCATTCAGATGAAATTTAGGCTTCCGTGAAGAGGCTGTCATCCAGTCAATTTGTCAAGATAAAACCTCACTGTTCATACACCCTGCAAGTGGCTTTGCAGTATTTCAGAGGTAAAGTGCAAGCACTTTCTGCCACACTGGTGTGGCTCATCCTTGGCGTGGGGTCCCCTCTTTTCAAAAGGAGAGCATTTGGTTGTTGGTTCCTGTCTGCACAGACTCCTGCTTGTATATTCCACAGATAACTGAACATTGTTTCACGTATTTTTCATGCAGTCATATGACCTTAGGGTTTTTAATCCTGTTTTAATAAATAAATAAATAAATAAATGAGAAATGCCTTTGTAGAAAATCAGAGCTTAAAAGGGACAGTCCTCAGCCTGCCAGCAGCAGTAGTTGTAGCATGGTTACAGCAGCAATGTCAAGGTGCTTAGGGTCATGGACAGGGGCCCTGTTGTGCAAGGCACTGATAAGCCATGAACAAAAGACCTTACAATTCACTGCTGTAGGCTTTTTCTTGCAGATGTGAGTGGCCAAGCACCAGGAACTGGATTTTCCCTTGCATGGTGCAGTGTCCAGTAAGGGATAACAATACCAGTTCAGCTAATGTGGTTATTCCATTTTCAGTACAATTGTCCTACCATTGTATAACTGCATATGAAAGAATATTTTATAACCAACTTAAGCAAAGAGCAGTGTGCTCATGTCTACCATAAAGGTGTCCTGGACCAGGATTCAGGAGATAGAATAGCGTTGCTGACATGCAAGGCAGTAAAGGCAAGGGGAAGACAATTTTGAGCCAGCAACCATCTTGCTACAGTAACTTAAGCCTAAACCTGATTTTACTCAGGTTTCCCAGCTGGATCCCAAGGAACTTCTCATTTTGCCTCCATTGTGTGGAGATATTCCGCTAAATGGGGGGAGACAATGAAAAATAACAGTCCCTGGTCAAATGGTAAGCTTGCACTGATGTACACCCTCAGGTCCTCCTGTATGTCACCCAATTGGAATGCACAGCATATGCAATGGGCAAAGCAAAGCTTGCAAAGCCTTTGCTGAGACTCGAGGGAAATATGAAAACTGGAACACAGCAGCTACTAAAAAAATGTATTTCTCTAATTTATTAGTGTTCTTTGAAAGTGTCTTCAAGCTAGTACATACAGAACAATGAACGGGCATACTTTGGCCTTTTGGATGATATAATTTTTTCATGGGATTAGTTAGTAAACTTAGAAACCATAGAGTGATAGATGAAGTCTTGTCATGAATTAAAAACAGGCTATTACTTAGAACAAAATATGGGTGCAGTAATAAACCACCCATTCTAGACAGAGAGATGAGTTCATGGTACGTTGTTGCGGGGTTCATCCAGTGGGCTGGAAAAATAGTAAATGTATCAATAGATTAAATAGGCAGTAGGCAAAATATGCTAGTGACAGAGATATAGAAGTAAATCCAACTAATCAGATATGTAATTGGGTAATAAAGCAAATTAATAATTTCCATTAAAATTGTAATCTAATTTTTAAATGCAGAATTATCTATTCTTCAGGTTGTATTTGTACATAAGACAAATCCTCAAAAAAAAAAAAAATTACAGTCAAAGGGGCTGGTAGGTATTTTTTGCTGCTGCAAGTCAGTCGTTGTGTGCCTGGTCTTCCTATAAACTGTCTGAACAATGTGGTTTGTCTGGTTAATTTGTTTTGTAAGGGTCTGGATCTGACCAGACATAAGCAAACTGTTTTAACCTTCTTCAGAATCACACAAGTGTTTGTAATGGGAAATGGCAAACTGCAGAATGAGTACAGGACAGGAGACTGGAAGTGAGGAAAAAATATGTACCTGGAAAAGGGATAGACTTCTTTTTGTATTAATATTCTAAATTTAACAGCTGAACAATAACTTTTTCTTTGTAGTCATGACAAGGCTATTGCCTGGCCAACATTGATTAATTTAGAAGACAATTATTTTCCCATTGGCATCAATGAGATCAGACTAGAGCCCCAGATACTTCTGCGTAGGATTGGTGTCACAGCAGATTTAATAAAACTGGCATTTATATTCCAGGGAAGAATAGAACAGCAAGATATAGAGAATGCAACACCATCAGAATCACACGGAACAGCTAGAAACAAGATAAAAACAGAAAGTATTTCATAAAATAGAACTGAAGTGGCCCACTTTTGTAGAAAGGTGGCAAATATTTTTGAAATAGAGGAACCATGTAGTGTGAAAAACACTGTAAAAGGCTCATTTAAAATTAGTAACATTATTTTTAAATGACTAAAACTTTTTCTTTTTAATTTGAAAGCAAGTATAATATGTATATACTAATACATTACATGTGTCAGTAAGCATATCATTTGACATTTAACATGTGGATGCCTTCTATAGTTGTTAGTACTCTCATTTATACAGGGAGGAGAGGGAGAGAAAAACAGTACCAAATTTATTCTGATGATAGAGATGATCGCTCCTAGGAATTCTGGAGGAAGAAGAAGCTTTTCCTCTTCCTCCCATGGGGCACACAGCTGTCACAGTGTCACATACAGCAAGGTTTCTGGCATTCACTGCAAGAGCCAGACCTCCAGGCAGGAAGCACCTTTGGGCTCTGCCAATGCAGTACTTGCTTTGTTTCTGGGATTAAACCTGGCTCTGCAGAAATGTTTATGAGCCATTACTGACATAATGTGATCTAAATTAATCTTGTTTTATCTATTCCAGTTAATGATACTTTAAAAACTGGTATTCAGTAGAGAATAACTATGCCTATAAGAATTTTCAATTTTCCAAATGCATAACTTAGAGTTTGTAATTAAAAGAAAGGCACCTTTACTTTCTATGAAATAATTTTTTGGCCTCCCAAGATATGAATTATACAGAGAGATTGAATGTCTTATAATTAAATCTAGTTTGCACGCATGCTAGTGCTCTGTACTAGTGGAATCAGATCCATTCATCCTTGTGTTTCATAATCTTTACTGCTAGGAGATAATTGAAGTTTTTGTATAATATAGATAGAAGGGAGGGGTGAAAAAGCTAATTTTGCTCTATTTTTTGACTTACAGTCCTGCAAATTGGTTAGTCTCTGTCATCAGTTAATTGGCTTTACAGCTACTTTACTTAACGTTGACTGTGGTCCCACATACAACCATGGCCCCCAAAGTCATTCTTTCCATGGGAGCTCACTTATAGGGTGAGAGATAAAGACTTTGGTATGTTGTATTTGCCCAAGCCATGAGGGAAGTACCAAACTGCTTACAGGAGACCCTTATGCAAAAAGGCCAAGCTCTGTTCTCCCTAGAGTCCTTTAAACAGACACAAGAACCCTTTGGATGACTTACAGATCTGAAACATCTATTGTTGAAAAAAATAAAATTAAATAAATATAACATAACATAACATAACATAACATAACATAACATAACATAACATCATGTTTTGCTGTGGTTCACCAGGAGTTTCATCTCCTCAGTGGACTCTGAAAGTTTTATTGACTTATCAAGTTCTTATAGGTCATGATATCAAACATATCCATCTTTTATAGACATTTTCAATTGTCCTGGTTTCATCTGCTGTAGGAGACAGTTCTTCTGAAAAGCATGAATGACTGTTCTAATAGGGGACATATATTTCAGATTCCAGGAAGTTTTAATATCTATCTAAGCAGCAAAGGTTTTCCCTTCCCTTAAAAGCTTACATTGATGTCATCCTGGATGGAGCAGATGCTTTGACATTGAACTTCTCTGATAATTTTGCCATATGAGGAGCTATGGGCCACTTTATTCACCAGCTGGTCATTATTCTATTGTCTTTTCTTACTCCAGTGAAGAGAAAAATGTAGAGAAGAATGATGAGAGATATTCTTTTGCCAAGTTTTCCTCTACTTTCAGCATATAATGTTACTGAATTTTTGGCACCCTATGTTCTTGCCCTACATCTCACTCCTTAGGACAAGGACACCAAATAGGACAGATTGAATAGATAGGAGAATTACTATTCTCTGTCATCAGTTATAGTCCTGTTGGGGACACTGAAATTTTCCTTTGTCTTAAGAAGAACCTTCTTTATTTTGACTTTTAAAACCATAGTTATTCCAGAATGCACTTCCAACAGAACACTGAATAGTTTTGGATCTCTCTATATTGTTTTATATAAAGCAACAGAGCAATTGTTAGCAAGTTCACTCATAAGAAATAAATTACTCATAACTCCTACAATTTTTTTTCGCTTTTCTGTTGTGAAGCTTGTTGTGTTTATTGATTTGTATATTGAAACTCTTCTAGAACTTTCATTTGTCTTTCAGACTTTATGCTCAGGATGCTACACTGCAGTATGACTTGTAACTTTTCATCTTCATACATCTACTTGCTTCAAATTTCTGCCAACAAGGATGAGACATATTGGTCCTTTTCGTAACGGTCTTTCACTATTAAGAAGGAGTTAGCACACAGGAATGAAGGTATCTTTATGTATCAGTGCACACACACATGAACACATGCAAAAACTGAATCTTCTGGAAGAGAAATGCTGTGCCATAGTCTTCTGGGAGAGGGTACCAGTTGTCCTACCCTGTTCCATTTCTCCTTCTGCTGAAGTTGCTTGGGACAGTGGAGATAAGTCATCCAGAGATGGCAGGTGTCAGATGAAAAAATAAGGTGTTAGAAGGAAAGTCGAATGTGAAATCAGATTACAGCATTATCTACATAGAAAGGGGGAGGTGAATAGGTGAAAGACAGGGAGAATGGTGCTGCTGCCATCCAAGTGAGGCCACCTTCAGAAAAGGCCTTGGCTGGCTGATTTGGACTCGGCAGAGAGGGAAGAATTAACAGATGATGACATGGAAGTTTCCCTGTCATTTTTTGGGGGGAAAGTGAGGAAAGTAAATGAGATGAAGACATTGAGCACTCTTCAGACAATAGCTAAAGTCTCTGACTCTGTCTGTGTTGCCTAGAGATTTTGTAAACCAACATACTACTGGGAGGCCAGGTCTTTTATGCAGCTTAGCTTTTAAAAATGCAAATGGGATTTTTTTCTTCCAAATGTGATGCAGAAAATAGAGCTCTAACTTCCCACAATTTCCTCTCCTGTTTTTCCTGTCTTTTGTCCTTCTTAATATCTTATGCCACTTCTACTCTCTACTTCTCCACAACAGCCAGAGCCATGGCTACTTCACTGCTGAGAACAGATCTCTAAATTTCTTATATCTTCCAAATCTCTGGCACACCAAGGCTTTCATAGACTTTAATTCAATTAGCTTCTTGGCATGAGGGCACAGGACTCTCACCCTTATTAAAAGGGAAGGAACCACTGAGTCAGCCCAGGCTTCTGCTGCATGAAATGCTGAAAAATCCCATAAGCTTACTGAGAAAAACATGGTCTTTACCTTAGGATTGCCCCAGTCACGTGTGAGAGGACAGGATTCTGCTTGGATATTTGCAGTCCTAAGTCTGTGTCTACCTTGCAGTTCAACAGTTTTGCCCACTATTATTATGTTAGTTTTTATGACTTTGGGAAAGAGATGAGAACACTTTATAGGTCCATCTTATCATAAATAATACACACAATACAAGAAGATCATATGCACATCACATATCAGTCAGTAATTGGTACAGATTCACATCAGTTTAAGATTTGGCCCATAGCTTTTTGGCTAATATCTTTTGCTATATCCTGGAAACAACTACCATTCACTGAACACTTTTAAAACACTTGTAAAACAGGAGTGTAGCAACTGCACTGATGGCTTCAATAAAAATATGTTCAGTGCCAGATTATGAATTCATTAATGCTGGTATAAAGCCAGAGTAATTCTGCTGATATCATTGGCGTTGCTTTGGCATCACATTGTCATGACACAGATGAAACCGTAGCTCACAAGTGGTTCCACAGTGCTTTGAAATTTTTATGGATTCCTTTTTGTCTTGTTCTCTTTATAACATGTTTGTTTGGTTTGGCTTAAGAAAATAACTTAGGATTTATCCACAGCCCTTCCAGCCCTTCCTTTTTTTTTTTTTTTTTTTCTGTTCTAAACTCAGTTGTAGAGGGTTTTGCTTTGTTCTGAAGTCAAAGAAATAGAAAACAAAGTGAAATTCTTTGTACTTTATAAGCCAGCAGACAAGAGCTGTTATTCATTGGATTCCTGAAAGGTTTTTAAAGTTTTGTCTTTTTTACGCTGAAAGGTGTTGCAAAATAATGATCATCTGCTTTGTCTGTTCTCATCTCAGCAAGAAGAACCTTGGAGCTGTGCACACCACTGTAGACAGGTTAAATTCTAGAGGCCTACAGGACTGGAGTCTTGCAAGTCTTGTAGATGTCAAAAGTAATTCTGGTCAGAGACATTGTGGCTTTGCATTTGGCATAATTAAAGCAACCACTTGGAATTGTTTGTATATAAGGAACAAAACAATAGGCATTGAGACTTCATTATTGGAAGCAGCTGCAGCAGAGGAAGTCCTGCAGCCAGGGGTAGGTTGGTAAATTATGCGTGGGACATGTTAGTACTGTGATTCAAATTCTCATGATGTTTTATGTGAGGCTAGAATATATTGCACTTTCTTCTTTTCTGCCCCATTTTTCCCTCAAATATAAGTTGTATTAACCTTGTGGAATGATATTTAGAAATGTTGGAGGACCTACTCTGATCCCACGGCTATTTGTGAGAATAAAACTGGTTGCATATACCACCTTGCAAAATTGTTGAGATAAGCACTGTAAGATCAGCTTCGGGAGGCAATAGCTGGAATTCATTAAGAAAACTCTTGTCAATTTAGGTGGAGTTGGATTTAACTCTTTCAGTGGCCTTTAGTTATTTTTTATGAAATCCTACTTAGCAGGGACACAACTACACAAACTCCATTGCTTGCTTTGAGGTAAGGGAGAGCAAGGAAGAAGGAGGAACAGGTCAGTGTACTCAACAGACCTGCAAATTCCTTACAGTAGCAGTGTAGAAAAGTTAATTCCTCTAGAGATATTCATACAGACATACATGTTATTTATCTTCAATGCTTTCATGTTTCCACTAGTTGTACGGAGTATGTGGACTCTCACTGCTTAATATGCTTCTCCAACCACCAGCTCCATTCTGCTTAAACATGGTGTTTGACTGAGCTGAAAGGATGGAAAGTCAAAAGGAAGTATGATGTGTCTTCATCTCCCTGGGATCTATGGTGCAGAATTTTCTTTTGAGGAAACTTCAGGGCAATGTGAAGTGTCAGTTCCCAACGTCAGCAAAACAAAGCACTGCTCAGAGCACTGCCTCAAAGAGTTAATCATTACTTGGCCACTCTGCTCTAGAGAGTCTCCTAATGACAAGGTAATAGGATATCCTGGGGGGAAAAAAAATGTTCCTTTTGAAATTTTGGCTGTGTTTATACTGCTAAATAAAAGGTGAAGGAGCCACAAACCATGAGGGCAACACCAACTCTTTTGTATCCCTGCCATTAAGGGTCACCTCTTTATAGCAAGGGTGGCTTAGAAAAAAACTGAAACCCAGAGCCGGGGGTGTGAGCTAATACAGTGTGTGTGTACCTGAAGGTTATGTCATCAATTAATTGGGCATCACTTCCAATTACTTTAACCTTTAACGCAACAGTGATATTTCTGTGACTGATGATTATATTTATATGACTGATGATTATATTTATATGATTTTCTCTATTCAGTGTCCAAAGTAATGTGAAGTGTGTCCTGCATCCCACCAGAATGGTGTTTTTATAATATGATGAGGGGGCATATGAAACATGACATGGAGTATGACAAAAGGGCAGCTGGGTAGAGCAGAGGTTGCAAATCCTGCCACAACAGTGAATTAAAGGTGTGCTGAAAGGAAGGAAACTTGGTGGAGCCTTGTCTATGAAGTCGGTTGGGAATGGCTTCCAGAGTAGCAATCCCCCAAATCATGCTGTAACTTTCATCATGGAGAAAGCTAGTTGGAGATGCTTAGTGAATAGTCAGGGAGTGATCTAACAGGTAAGCAATATAAAATCTTGGGGACCAGGATTAAGGTAACTTTGTCCTTTACTCTTTTTTTTTTCCTACTGGTAGAGACATACCTCTTTTATTTGCTGGTTGATAGACAAGAATCATAGAGTAGATGATTCTTTCGCTTGTCAACAGACAAGTGAAACCTTTACTTTTGTCTAATGGTCAGGGTGCTCAGCCAGAGGGCAGCAGGGATGGGGTTCATGGCTCAGATTCCCTGGGTGTGTTTGCATTGTATATCAAAATTAGAAATGAAACCAGCCCTGGGACAAGGATTAGAAGCTCACATCCATCTTGTTTCTAGCTCAATTGATTGCCTACTCTCTGCTAGAGAGAATATCCTGACTCTTGCATTCCTGCAACACAGTAACTCAGATTCCACAAGAACTTTCTGCCTGAATACTTTCTTCCCTACATACTTGATGAGGAGAAAGTCTTCTGTATGCTTAATCACAGAGCCTGACCAGTGCTCTCACCATTGGAGTGTTGTACTAGAGGCAGGAAGCAGCAGAATTACAACAGGAGAAGCTGGCTGCAGCCTTGATCACACCTCCTGTTTCAGTAGGGGAATGCTTTCTGTTGAGGGATGGTTCTGAATGGTTCTACCACTGTTCAGAAGGATCTCAATAGGTTGGAGAAGTAGGCAAACAGGAATTTTATGAATGTCAACAAAGAGAAATGCAGACTCCTGCATCTTGGGAGGAATAACCATAGGTAACTCTACATGGTGGGGGCTGACCAGCTGGAAAGCAGCTTCACAGAAGAACAAGCAAATTCACCACAAGCCAACAATGTGCCCTCCAAGAAGGCCAACAGCATTCTGGGATGAATTAAGAAGAGCACTGCTAGCAGGTCAAGGCAGGTGATCATTCCCTCTACTCAGCACTGGTAGGGCCATACCTGGAGTACTGGGTCCACTTCTGGACTCCCCCATACAAGAGACATGTCCATGTGAAGACCATGAAGATAACAAAGGAACTGGAGCACCTCTCCTATGAGAAAAAGCTGAGAGTTGTGACTGTTCAGCATGGAGAAGAGAAGACTCAGAAGACTTGTGTTTATATAGAGATATCAGATGAATGTGATATCCATATCAGATTTATATACAGACATCAACATATATAAATATGTGAAGAGAGGGTGTAGAGAAGAAAGAGACAGGCTCTTAGTGGTGTCCAGTGACAGGACAAGAGGCAATGGGCATAAACTGAAATGCAAGAATTGCTGCTTAAACACAAGAAACATATTTTCTACTGTAAGGGTGATTGAACAGTGGAAGAATTTACCCACAGAGAGGCTGTACAGTCTTCATCTTTCATCTCATAAAGAAAACCTGACTAGCCACAGTCCTTGGCCACCTGCTATGGCTGACCCTGCTCTGACCAATAGGGTGAACTAGACAATCTGCAGATCTGCCTTCCAATCTCAGCTATGCTGTGATTCTGTTACTGTTAATGACAGTGTCCATCATCACCTCAGGAGAGATAGTTCTAGGCATCCAAACCTAGGCATCAAGGCTCAGAATTTGGGGTACTTTCCAACTGAAGAGGGATTCTTCTCATGTGTGTTCAAAGCATTAAGCAGGGCAGGAAAGTAGGCAGGGTTCTGTTTTTGGGGACTTAGGTGGCTTTTATCTACCTCTTGTAATGTTAGGCCAGATTATGTATACCACTGCACTTTGTGCTTAGTTGTATGTGGGATATTTTTTAAGATTATAGTACTAATATGAATTTGAGTAAAGATGGCAGAAATATATAAAGATGGGAGAGCTGCACAGCCTTCATTGTCACACTTGTGTCTTCTTCAGGATTTCTACAGCTTCAGAAATTTAGCACCAATTTTTTAGGGGGACCTAGTCTGTTGGAAAACTGTTTCTTCTATGTCCTTACACAGATTAGATTACCCATTTCCCTCCAAGCTTTATCTGTGGATATTGGTTTTGTATTTATGCATGCATTTTTCTTTTCTCTCACTTTCTCACGTGCTGCTGGGTAGTCATTATACCATTTTGGCTTCCTTTTATGAACTAAATTCTCCATAGGCATTGTGTAAAGAGTGCTATAGTGCAGAAGAAACTAGGACAGGGTCAGATGCTTCTGGCATTTTCAAATGGCTCTTCTAAGCTGGGCTGCTGGGCCATTTCTAAATGGATAGGGTGTTTTAATGATAGTCCAAAGTAATGTAAAATCAGGTTATTGACTTCTCTTTCAGAACATGATGATGCTTCCATATCTGCTTTGATGTTTCATTTTCCCTGAGTTTTCTGCTCTTCAGTTTAAAGAAGGTAGAAATAGAGGTGGGGAAAGGGGAAGCTTGTTAAAATGATCTTGAATCAAGAGCTAAGAAATTAACTATTATAATGCCACACTGCAGCAGTCACTAAACAAAATTAAAAAAAAAAAAATCCATTTGGCTAGAGCTGTGCAACTTAATCCATTTTATTATGCATGTCCCTTGTTTACAACACTGAAGTTTTAGTGAAGAGAAATTTCTTTTACTCCCATCTCTTTTGCTCTTTTGTCCTCATGAGAGAACAGGAGGCAAGGAGCTCCCATTTCCCCTCTGTGGCAAATGTCCCAGCAGCCAAGCTGGGCCAGGCACAGCTTAGCTGGCAGGACTCTACATAATCATCTAAGTATGAACCAGACTGGGTTTCTCTCCACTTATGTAAATCCACAGTATTTAAATCCGTAGTCCTTCAGCGTTGAATTACTGCCAGTGGTTTCCAAATACTAACTCCTTATTAAACAAACAGAATTAGATGACATGTTAGAGTGCAGATGACCAGTGCCACAATAGATTGCTTCTATCTGAAAAACACACATTTGTAAGGGGGTGCTGGATCCATACAAGAAAGAATTACCAGGCACAGATGGCAGTGCTCATTTATAGCAGTAGAATAAGAATGTAATAGTATTAATGAAAGAACACTTATTTTGTACATGAGGAAAGCAAAACCCCTCACATGGAGATGCAGGAGAGAAAGTCAATGATATGAGCAAGTGCCTCATACATTGTCACTTACGTTAATGAAGATGCTTGAGCTACTCCCATGGGAACTGGCATTTTAACTCCAGTCTTTTAATGCTGCCTTGACCCCAAGTTGCACAGGAGAAAGAGGAATAAATAGAGTATAACATCATGTCAGTGGAAAATCTCCCAAGTGCAGCTGCATTGTCTGCACTGTACTATCATCTTGTGTACCATCAACAAAGTTTTTTCTTTGCTGCCCGTACCACTCATCCAGAGTACTGTTTCCTTTGCTACTAAGTAATAGGCAAAAGTACCAGACATTAAACTTCAGCAATTCTATGAATAGTAATAGTAATAGTAATAGCAATAGCAATAGCAATAGCAATAGCAATAGCAATAGCAATAGCAATAATAAATCCCTTGGAAGATATACCCATGCTGGATTCTCTATTAGAAAATAAATAAATAAACAGATAAATAAATAAATGAGCAAGCTGATTTATACCTCTTCAGATACTTTCCTGAAATCCATCTTAGAGTCTTTACTGTATAAAATCTGTGAAGATGGAAAAGGAGAGTGACAGTTTTCCATGTGCACTAATCAAAATTGCAAAGTATGACAATTATGGTAGTACAAATACAAACATTTCTAAGCACACAAATGGCTTCTTTGAACAGGCCACCATACTTTTCAGACTTACTGCATGTAAGCAAACGATATGGAGTTGCTTGTCTCAAGATGTCATGCCAGGCACTCTGCTACAGAAAAATACCTGGTGCTTGGTTAATTCCAGTATGTTAATGGCTGTATGTTCAGATGGTCTCTTCTCTTTTGTTTACTACAAATCATAAAGTCTGGTCCTTATTTGAATTCAGGGAATTCTCCAAGTTTTTGCAAAAAGACGTGTAGCAACCACACTTTTCTCTGAAGATGCCATAGATTGAAAATCTTTAAGAAATTCTCATGGCAACAGTCATGAGCAGTGATCAACGTATGTGTTCTCTTAACTATATGATTATTTGCCTCTGTTCATAATTTGGTTTTGATTTTTCCTCTTTTATTGTTTTTCTTTTACACAGAAAGTTATATATTGAAAATTATCTCGCATGAGGTCTCTGTTCCCATCAGTCCCTGAACTGTAAAATGGTGTCATGTACTGTTTTGTTCAACTGACTAACTGCATCTACATCTATTAAATGATTCAGTCTGCAGTGGCCAGAGGCTCATCTTATTATTTTCTTCCACTTAAATAACTCTTTAAATAAAACACTGAATATGCAGTTCATTGGTTATTGGCTTTTTTCTTTTTCTTTTTTAATAAACTGTTATCGTTCTGAGTGTAGTTCATTTCTTCAAGAATGAAATTCTGTATGTAAATATTAGCACAATTAATGGAAATCGCATACATAAAATGCAAGGCTGGAAATGTTTCTCCTTTCTGTTCACAGGTACAGTCCAACTCAGGCTTGGGGAAGGGAGAAGAGGAAAGATTTCACTGTAACGCAGCTTACATAAATATATAATTTTTGAAGGTCCCTGGAGCAGGGAGGGGGAAGCACTAAATTTACAAGAACTCCAGTTTAATACTTTTGATTTTATATTTTCCATTTGTATAATCATGTCAATTTTATAATTGCATAAAGTAGCACTGAAACATTCAAACCAACATATATCCAATTATTATTTCCCTCTCTCAGGCATTCTTACATAGGAAAAAAATCACCACGTGTCATTATTTTATTGATTTGTACATACACTTGGTACTATAAGTAAATTATGTCATGATATTTTGCCTTTCCTTTCTCATGTAGCTGTTATGAAGGGGCTGTCTCAGTGCTGTGGAAAGAGATGATTGTTCTAAAAGGTTATTTCATAAACTACGAGAGGAGTGCACTTGTTACAAGCACATTTGTCAATGTCTCAAACAGCTGGAGCTTGACTTATTAGGGAGTGATGTACCAGCATGCAGAGTTTAATTTAGGCTCAAGGGGGTTTGTGTGATGAAGAATCTGATTCTTATCGGTGGTTTCACAAAGCGCTGCCAGCCAAGCTCCCAGCTCCTTCTGATGGAAGTGCATTTCGGGAACTGATTCAGCTGGACAGTGGTGTCTCACAGGCTCTGCGTAAGCTGCCTTTCCTCAATGCTTAAACATTGTCTGCCATGCTGCTATTAGGTAACATCAGAAACCAGTAAAATCTGTCAGAGCATACATGTTGATGCTCATTTCCTTTCTGTTAGTATATACCTACAGCAGCCTGGGCTGCAGCTCCAAAGAGTGGCACCATGTGTAAGACATGTCCCTACCCTTCCCCACATGGAGGATACATTGAATAGGCATTGACCTTCATTTGCAAGGTTGTTCTTCAGTGGGGACATTTTCATCTGCCCCCATTTACTGTGGTACCCCCGAGCAGCACCGATGCTCTCAGCAATGCACAGATGCGACTCTATGGGATGTTTCACTGCTTACATCCCCCTTCCAGTGACAGCTCTGTGTCAGAAAGAGCAAGCTATGATGATGCAAGCTTGGTTTATTCCTTGTAGCTGTTGCCAGCCTGTGTTTGTAAAAATTCTCTTTGGATGTCAGATGAATTGGGCAGGACAGGAAATTTTTGTCACAACTGCAGCTGAGGAGAGTCAAGCATAATAGGCACAGCAACACAACTTCTGCAGGTGATGTATCCACCCTCACCAGTGATTTTTAAAAATAATGAAGTTTATTTTCTTTCCACATTAGGACTGGGGGAAAAGACTCTTGTTTTTTATTTAAGTTATCAAAGTGTCTCTATTTCCTCCTTTGCTTTGTGAGACGGCTGTTGTTCCTTCCTTGAAAGGACCTTCCTTAGGCACTTGCAAGGGGTTCCTAGGAAAGATGTGTTGTAGTGCTACACCTCCAAAAAGCTGAGTTCATCAGACCACATAATTACAATCCGAGCTAGCAAGCAGGAATAGACCTTGCTGTCCATCTGTGAAGGCAATAAGCATAAGTAGAGAAGAATCTTATGACCAGTTATTGCTGAGTAGGTCAGTGTAACCCAACAACCATGGAAACAAAAAAATAAGTCCAGGAACATAGCATTGACAGTTGGAATCACAGAATCACAGGATGGTTTGGGTTAGAAGGGACCTTAAAGACCACCCAGTTCCAACCCCCTGCCATGGGCAGGGACACCTCCCACCACACCAGGTTGCCCAAAGCCCCATCCAGCCTGGCCTTGAACACCTCCAGGGATGGGACATCCACAGCTTCTCTGGGCAACCTGTGCCAGGGCCTCACCACCCTCAGAGTAAAGAATTTCATCCTTACTCCTAATCTAAATCTACCCTCTTTTAGTTTAAAGTCATTAATCCTTGTTCTATCACTACACTCCCTGATAAAGTGTTCCTCTCCACTTAAGACAAAGAGGGTCAATAGTTATTTAATGCTCATGTATCCAGAGTCCCAACTTCCCTAAACAAGTTTTACTTCCATCATGGAAGTACAGGCAATATTGTTTTTTTATATCAGGACCAAAGTTCAAATCATGAAAGACATGAAGGGCCTCAGTGGGTAGCTCAGATATGCAAAATTTGGCTCCTTTTCTAGTTTAAGGGGATACAGAGCTTTCCAGTTGCATTAGAGCCTGCACGCTGGAACTGTGGATCTGTTCCCACTCTCCAGCTTCCTTCTAGGATACACCATCACCTCTTAAAAATATGCAGGCTTCTCTCCCTACCTATTTACTGGGAATTAATGATGCTACACTTCAGGGTTAATTTCCTGGACTTGATGAGCCTGTCTCTACATCTGGTTTTCCAAAAGCTCTGGCTTTTTCTGAGTGAGCACTGCCTTGGTCTCACAGATCCCATCCTTCTCTTCTAGGTTTTCCTTCCTGCTCCTGTTTTGAATATCACCACCTCCCCAGCAAAGTAAATGCAGAAAGGCACGTACAGACCTAATGCTGCAGCTGCCCATGGCTTTAGGAAGGTGGAAAAGATGCACCTCCACTACAAGAGGATGAGGACTGGGCCAGTGGGATGTGCTGCAGGAACTGGGATTCTGCAGGAAGGTTTAGCCGTGCTATGGTAATGTTAATACAGCATTGCAATGAGTCCCCAAATGGATGATTAACTGTAAAATTGTGATGCTGTGCCAGTGCATGATGGTATCTGGGAAAAATGAAGCAAGGCAAACTAATTAAAGTACTAACCTGGAGTTTCTCTACATGTCTTTGTTTTTTATGCCCTCTTCTTTTTCTCATTTTTTTTTCTCCTCCTTTTCATTTCCTTCCTCGCCCTTCATTTTACCTCCTTATTATTTATAAAATTCCCTTTTATCATTTTCTTCCCATATAACTTCTTTTATTTCTCCTTTATTTCCAGCCCCTCTGTGCCCCACGTTGCATTTCCTGTTCTGTTAATCAGTCCTTTGCCAGATCCTGACATCTCACGGGAGTTGTCATTCAGAGGCTTTAAGGCCACTTGCACAGTTTTTCCTCTGTTGTACTTTTTTATCTTCTTCTTGGGTGTAGGGACTGTTAATTTGACTGGCAGAATGCTCCTGTTGTGCCTGGTGCTGGCAGAAGAAGAAAATACTTGCTGAAGCCCCTTTTAGGGAATGTGCTGGCTGGAAATGGGAGGACAGGACCCTGGTGTTTTTCTTCTCAAATCACAACTATCTCATAAGAACATTACACAGATCATTTGTTGGTAACGTTTGTGTATAAGGTGAGAATGATGGTGGTGAAGGTGACACAGACAGGGAGAAGAATTAAGCAGGTTTTCAGAAAGTATCATCATGAAAACATTCAATTAACTGAAGGGAGGAAATGTACTATTAGAAATAGTTTGTTCCTGGAGTTGTTGTTTTGGATTTTCAGCTATTACAGACCAGCTTTTTTGTCATTTGCTGACAGTAATTACTGCCATGCTTGTTTCTGAAGAAGTCCAATTCAGCCTAACAGCTCCATTTTTCTCTCTCCAGCTGGCAGCAGGAAGTAGGGCCTGTTACTGAGCCAGCTCCATTTCTCCCTGTGCTCCCACGAGCTCTTCCATCATGTGGCCTATGTGCACTGGGAAGACTGCATGGCTGGAGGAGCTGAAGCGGTTCACAGCCCTCGATAGAGTTTTTCTGGCCTCACTTGGTCAAGATTGCCTAATAGCTGTTGCACAGACCTTGGTGACACAGTCCTGTGACTCACTGACTGCACAGCTACCAGCACTCAATTATGGTTCATACACCCTGCAAGTGGCCCTGCAGTGATGATTTCCTTCTGGAAGACTTTCACAGAGTCACGGAAGGGTTGAGGCTGGAAGGGCCCCTTGGAGGCCCCTGGTGCCCCCCTGCCCAAGCAGGGACACCCAGAGCAGGCTGCCCAGGCCCACGTCCAGGCGGCTTTTGGAGATCCCCAAGGAGGAGACTCCACAGCCTCTCTGGGTAGCCTGTGCCAGGGCTTTGTCACCCGCCCAGCACAGCAGTGCTGCCTGGTGCTCAGAGGGAGCCTCCTGGGTGCCCGGCTGTGCCCATGGCCTCGTGTCCTGGTACTGGGCACCACTGAGCAGAGCCTGGCTCCGGCCTCTCTGCACCCTCCCTTCAGGGATTTAGGGACATGGAAGAGATCCCCCTGAGCCTCCTCTTCTCCAGGCTGAGCAGCCCCAGCTCCCCCAGCCTATGCTCACAGCAGAGATGCTCCAGTCCCTTCACCACCTTGGTGGCCCTCTGTTGGACTCTCTTCAGTGTGCCCAGGTCTCTCCTGTATTGCAGGGCCCAGAACAGGATCCAGCAATCAAGGTGCGGCCTCACCAGTGCTGAGTAAAGGGGAAGGATCACCTACCTCAACCTGCTGGCAATACTTTGCCTAATGCAGCTCAGGATACCATGAGCCTTCTTTGCCCTCCAGGCACATTGCTACCTCATGTACTTTGGACTCTCCGTGTCAAAAATGTCTGTCCTAGTAGGTTATACCACAGAACAGCTGACTTATATCATTGGATATTACCAGAAACATGGGATTATTTAGGATTTTTTTCCCCTCACAACCATTTTTTTTTTTAATTTGCAGATAAGTTATAGGAATTCATAACACAGCAGAAGCCACCACACCAGGAGGGTGACATTGTGCTCTGGATGTGCAAGCCAGAGCCCCCTCTACCAGGTCTTATTGCTCTGTGCCTTTCTGCTTTGCTTTCCTGCCAGCTCCTGATGAATAGATTTTTTTATATTATTTATTTTTTTGCATAAAGGTAGGGGTGAGTGTGCTCAAAAGAAAATACCGGCATTCCCCAATTGCCTTGGTTATGCAAGTTAAACAATACCAGTGTAAAATGCCACTGTGTGACATTTGCAGCACAGAGTACCCAATTCTGTGCTGGGCAGAAAATGTTTTTTCTTCCTGATGCACAGCTGAACTTCTGCATTCTTTTCTGGCTTTCTCTGTGACTACAGAAAGGTTGCTGGGGATGATAGAGAAGCTGGAAAGTCTCTGAGGTGCAGACAAGCATGCATAAATCATATCTTTGAACCAAAATCAATCCCTAAGAAATGATTTTCCCCCAGGCCGAATTGGTAAGCATCCCCGTTTGCTTTTTGATTTTGTTTGCTTCTTGCTTCTGTAATGTGGGTTATAACCAGCTTCCTAGGATTGTCAGCATGTTTTTACTTAGCCAACTTAGTAAGCTGCGCTCTCATACATCACCCTGCTCTCCTCCTCTGGTGCACTGTATTTTATGTTTTTCAGTCTATTGTGCTAAAAGTATTAAATGCAGTGTTGACAAGTATTTTGTGCTTTGGGGCTTGGTAAGCATAGAAGACGGGTGTCCGCTGGACTTTTTTAAGTAGAAATGTCCATAGCATAATTGCTTGTGGTTACTGGGCGGCAACGTGACTTCTCTTTCTCCAGCCTCCTCCTCACAGGGTTACTTTCTTACAAGAACGTTATAGTGAACTCATTTTAAGAGTGCATAGCTGGATTTTTAAATTTCAGAGAGTCCAGACCATTGTCCCCACTCTTGCAGCTACCATTTTAAAACAAAGGATGTTAATGTCTTTCTTTTCTTCCTTCTAGGTGAGATTTAATCACAGCCTCATAGCCTTTGTTACATATCTCTCCTATTCCAGAGGAGAGACCATTTTTACACAGAATGCATTTTTTTTTTTTAGCATTTAAATATTTTTTGCTGTTGTTTTAAAGGGTGTCTTACTCTGTGCTCTTTCTTGCCTGGTGTTTTCATATGCATCTTCTTTCTTTTCCTTATTTATTTTAAGACACTTTTAAGACACTTATCAAGTGTCTTAAGCAGACAACAATTTCCAGGCTATCCCTCTGCCTAAGTGAACTACTCTGAGTGCAAGTTCTGTTCTCCCTGTTCTTGTGATCTTATAACAGTACACGAGTTATTATTTCCTCTTGTCAAATGAAGCAATACCAAAGCTTTGAAATGATGTTGCAGTTTTTCCAAAGAACAATTTATCTCTTCTCTCGCTTCCTTCTGTGTTTCCCTGTATACTTGATAGCACATCAGCTTCTTCTTGAAATGATCCCCAGTAGAGCACTTCAGCTATTTCAACCAGGGTTTTCTTGAAAGTATTTTTTAAAAACTAGCTGCTACAGCAGAGTTTGGTTTTAATGAAGAACAATAAAAAAAAATCCTTCTGCCTTGGAAAGGCAGTGTTGTATAAACTAATGTGTGTTGTAAACTCTGTGCCTGGGATATCCCCACAGAATTCACATTTGGTGGCACTGTTTGCGCACACAAAGTGAAGCACCTGTGTAAGTGCTTGCAATGGCTTTAAATCTCACCAGAAGCTAAAGATATTTGTAGTGCAGCACAGGAAAGACTGAACAAAGACAACTCAGAATCATTGTCTTTTTTTTTTTTATTATTACATGTGTTTCTAAAGTGGCTGTTACACAGTAGCACGCGTAATGAACTGAACAGCAATGATCTTCCAAAGAATTTCCTCACCTCATTCCAATATTTGTCAGCACTTTGATATAGGCAGGGTATTCAGGAAACTTGCAGTCTGGGCCATTTCACAACTGTACTGAGCAAGTGTCTCATATGACAGAAGAAATCAAAGGCCACTAGTTTTAATCCTAGAACAGCCTTTCAGATCTGTAAATTACATAACCAGAATGCCTCTAGCATCAGTTTCTCACTGTTACTTACCGCAGGATTGAATTTGGGCTTAGTCTGCTCCAATGTTTTTCTTTGAAGTAATTGCCAAGAAAATCCACAAAGAACGTATTTTGAGTCAAAAGGATTTTGACTTCTTATGAATATGAAAATAAGGACCAGACAAGGACTGTATCAGCAGTCAGAGTAATGGCCAGCCTGGAGTGCAGACACCTTGGGTGATACTTTTAGCTCAGAAGTTATTCTTCATCAAGTTCTTTACAGTGTGTGAGTGGCAGATGAGCAGCTTGTCTTGGTGGCCCAAATCCTCACATAACTCAATGGAAATTCTGAAACGGACAACATAAGTTAAATGAAGTTCACAGTTTCTACAGCTATATCAATTGCACTGGAATCCTTTTGCTTTACAGAACTTCATGGTGAACTGAGCAATGACTTAGCATACAATAGGCTATTCACAATATCAAGGGGTTTCCCCTCGGCATTGTTAATAACAGTGCAGCATGGCAATCCAGAACAGCTGCAGAAAAATGATTCTTTGAAAGCTTGAAAGATTTTTTTTGTCAACAGTAACACATGGTGTCAATGAGTTGTTCAATGAGAAGTCCATAAGCATGGATCTCATAGTGCGTTGAATGAAGCAGAGGAGACATCGCACCTCTGAGAGCTTTTGTTTCAGACTCTGAGCAGCCTTTGGTATTCATCATCATTTTCAGTTGCTCTTTTTTAAGATGTGTCTGTAAATAAGGGGCCTAGAAAGCTTCTTTTTCAAAGACAGATTGAAAAGGGGCAGAAGACTTCATGAAGCAAAAGTTAAGAGCTTCCAAAACACAACAATATAAGCAAGTTAATAAACACTGAGTAGTAAGCCATAAAATCCCATTCAGATTTATATCACACACAAAAAAAATACATTGTATAAAATCATAAAATAGATTACCTTTCTTCGTTTAAAAGTCTCAGCAATTTCTCATTAATGACAACATAGTATTAGGAGATACTGTTTCCTAAATAAACGATGTCATACTGCTTAAGTTATGGAAATGTATTTTGGCAACAAGTTTCAGTGCTTGTATTTCTCCCATCCCTTTCTCTAGGAGAGCTGCACTGACTTCAGTGACTTAGCCCAGCCATTTTGGTGATAGAGAAGGAGGAAAATCAAATCAAGAGGGACTGTATTCTTAAAGTATATGAAGAAATTGCTTCTTACTTCAACGATGCACACTACAAGGCATGGCCAAAGGTGTAGCAGTGCATTCACAACAGCAATGAGGCAGCCTGATTGCTGTAATTGTTGAGTGGGGCTGTCAGTCATATTGCTAATGGCAGTCTAAGGATGTCTTCACTTTCTATCAAACAATACTTGTGGCAGAAGAATTTGGACCCTGTGAATCAAATACATCAAAATGTCCAGACAGACTATCAAATTTGTCTCCTGCTTTGCTCCACAATTCATAGCTATATGAAGACAATTTGAGTTTTCCCAGTTCCCAGTAGAACTAAACTAAATCACAGTTGCAGCTAAACTTATTAAGATGTCATTAGTGGATGTAAATGTCTGTGTATTTTAATGATAATTCTGGAATTTAAAGTCTTGTTTAACATTTACAACATGTATTGTGTACAGCCAGTTTGAAGAGAGTATCATGACACTGTCCTGAGTGCTTTGGGGAACAACGTGCTCCAGTTTTTAATTCCCCAGAAGTTTAAGATTGCCTATATTATAAGAGAGAAGCCTGTGTACAAGCTTCAACAGCTGCACCACCCATGGATCTATGCTGGTTGTCCAGCTGAGACCTGGGCTTTAACTCATCATTTCTACATGTTTAGGCTGAGCTTCTAAATAGCTTTTTACTTCTTTTTGGACCTGTGATCTTTTTCCAGTAACACGTATGTAGTCTTCCTTTTAATTTTTATCCTTCACTTTAGCAAGGCAATGTTGATGAAGGAGAAATATGAAGGCTGGGCTAATCGCAGTAATATTTTGGGTGTCATTCAAACTTCACCATATACTTTTCCCAGTTTATCAGTCAAAATGCTGTGCACTGCCAAATCTTGGCAGATTTTGCAGTGTTTTCAACTTGAACAAATAAATGCATACAATGAACCAACACATTTAATTTTTACTGATGTCATAGACTTTGGGCTTTGCTAACACTGTAATTTAATCTCAGGCTGGACTCTTGGGCTTTGACCTACGGGGACTGCAGGTACACTGTTGCTGTGCCCATGGTCAGAGACAGGTTATGTGTGAAACACAAATGCCAAGAGTGGTGCCACCCCTGCTGGAAAGGAGTCTACTTGCAGGGCTCTCCTCTGCCCTTCCATCCCTGAGAAGCAGGCAGTGGTGTTAGTTTAGAGGGAATGGGTCTCATACCTGCTGTTTGGTTCTTACAGGAGCCTTTCCCTCCTGAGGTGGAAAACAGAAAAAGACCTGGAGATCTCTTCCAGCGAGGGCTGCAGGGTGGTCCTCTTTCATCTTGTTCTCCTGAGAAAATTTTCTAATCTTAGCCAACTTCTGGTACCATTTCACAGCACCTTTTCTCAGCTGGTACTGCAGTCAGGCATTGAAAGGACTGAGATCTGTAACAATTTTCTGAATATTGGTGCTGGGAGATGGGATCAGTGGTTAATATTAGACAAGCATTTTGGAGCAAACTTCTATCTGCATCCCAGCAATGACTCATCTTCCTTTCAAAGAGCATAACAGATCGATGGGGCTGAGACGCTGCTTCTGGGATGTAGGGACCCACACAGGGTTTCAGAAGAGATGTCATCGAATGGCTGCAACCTAAATATAGGGATTTAAACATCTGGAAGTCTCCAAAATAACTATATATTAAAAAAAAAAAAAAAAATAGAGATAAAATCTGGGCTCTGACCCAAGCTTAATGTCTGATGCAAGCATAGCCATAAACAGGATGTAAACTGTGAAGGTGCAGGGTATTATGTTAGCCTGATGTATTTACCTCCCTGATCTTAATCTGAACTACAATTTTTATGATGCTGGTGAAATAGCAAGGTTTTAAAACTGATATTATACTTTAAATTGCACTGACTTTATGTAGAAAGGTCCAGATAATTCTGCAAACAAATTATCAAACTTCCAATAAGATCCATTTTACTGCTGATATTAAAATTGCTCTTATCTAAACATGTCTGCCTTTATTTCAGCACAAGAAGTATTTCAATTTGGGAAGATGTAAATTTCTGTGTCGCAGGCTCCATTATGAAAAGGAAATTGTGTGGAGATACCAGAAAAAGAAACTTCCCTGTTGTCATGGTGACAGCAATTAGCAGCAGTTAAAACAGCAAACAATGGATTTAATGGTTTGGTCTAATAGTGACTTAATTACTTAGTGTCCTGGTTTGTCTATCAGTATTTCAATACACAGGAATAATTCAGTGCTGTGCTCCCACTACATGATGCTTTCACTTAGCATTTTGAGTGTATTACAGGCAGAATTGCAGTAGCATCATTACCATAAATATTTTTGATTCTGTATGTGGTGGGAAGGCCAAGATAAATGCTCTCTAGCAATCCCACTTGAGCACCTCCTGTCACACAACACAGCCTGCTAGACAGAAAGAAGCAGTCTGTGCTCACTGTAATAGTAAAAAAAAAAAAAAAAAAAAAAAAAAAAAATCTGAATTCCACTGCAATTGTATCTTTTCTAAAATGGGTGGAGAATTTCAAAATATTGAGGACAGTCAAGGGCTTAATACATCATAGCTTATGTCAGGAGTACATTTTCTTTTGCACAGACACAAAACATCCACCTTCCTTTCTCATCCTAATTATTTTTTCAGGCTATGGAAATGGCAAATGCCTTCATATCAGTTCTCAAGCCTGCAAACTGGGTTGTGACTGCTTCCTGCTGGTGGAATCAGCATGAAATGAAGGCCATGAAGTGATGGTAAACCATTTCTTTTGTCTGCCATAGCAAATCAAGTGCTTTCCTGTCCATCTCTCTGGTAAATTCTGCATACTGTCAGTATCTATAATTCAGACCTTTTAAAGGTTTTTAGGATGGTTTCTCAGTCTTTTCTAGGTTCTTTCATTTCGCCCCCCCCCCCCCCCCCCCCCCAGTGACCAATGTTTTGGGTTGTGTAGACCAGAGAAGTCCATACTAGCACAAGAGATTTATGCTATTGCAAACTGGAAAACTGCAAAATGGGTAGGATGGGTAGTCACACAGATACAAGCTGAGCTTCATTCTCATGAAAGCAAGACTAAACTACAATGTGCAAAACAGGAAAGAAAAACCTTATTTGTGCAGTATCACATAGCAGATATGTTAAATGTTGTCTCTATCAGGAGAACAACATAATAAAATTTGCTTAAGAACACTCAGGAAATTTCTGGAGCACATCCTAAGTGCAGTATTAAATACTTCTGCACCTTTCAAAACAGAGGATTTTACTCCCATGTTCCATGGTCTGTCCACCAACAAAATCATTCTTTATGATTTTAAAACACAATTTTTTATTTCTTTTTATGAGGAGGGATGACCATGACACCCAGCAAAAAGTAAGGTTGTTTTTAGCCAAATCATTTCCCCTTTGCTTCACTGCTGAAAGATCTGATTCAGCAAAAGCACAAGAAAATGCTGAAAAAGAACAAGGAAACAACAAAGCAAGAATAAGTGCTTATTTCAGAGGCTTAAAATGTTCATCAAACAATGTCAGATTTTATTTCTTGTAAGATTTTTCCTTTTTGTTTAGTTGCCCCTTTCAACCCAACTTATTGATGGAGTAACCACTTGTCTTTACCACTTTTGAAGAAGACACTGAATGGTATCTTTAGCCTTTGCTATTTTTCTCTTTTAAGTTTTGAGGTTTCTTTCTTGTTGGGAGTCTTGAAATTACTCAACCACTTTTCACAAGTTAGGTGTTAAGCTTATGCTGATTAAAAGTAGGACAATAGTGTATGTAAAACAAATTACAGTGCTCAGCAAACTTAATTTTCCTTTTCTCAGCTGAAGAAGTGTGAAGGTCTCTAAGCCTTCTTAAATCAAAGTGAAATGTTAATATCTCACATCTCTTGAAGCTAGTGAGTAGCACTACACAGCCTGTTCTCCATGTCTTGGGTGACCTTCCTTTAAGCCCTGGAGGACTTTACTTTTCAAGTCTAGGTTTATGTCATATAATTTGACATTTGATGGAATTTTGAGATTTCATTGTCATCTCTGGTACATCACTCCACAGGGCTGTGAACCACACTCAGCTCCATTGTCGGAAAATCTTCCGGTCATTTAGGCTACAGGTGGAACTATATCATTGTGGAGTCAAGCCCTTTCATTAAAATGGACTATGATATAGCTGCAAATTACAAAGTTATTTCCACTACGCACAGCCTCAACCATCCCAGACCATGCATGAACCATGATTCCTTATTGATCATGCATGATCGTGATTTCTTATTATTGCTGAAAAATAAGGCTCAGATGCATTATAAAGTTTCAAACAACATTTTGAATTATTATATCTATCCGTACAGATATACCTTTTATACATAACGGTATATATATATGTGTATATATAGTTTGGATAAGCATGTGTTTCGTTAATCTTCAGGAGATTATCCAAGGAGGCAAGAAATTTCTGTAGGGTTTCCAAAGTCAGGTCTGTGGTAGGAAATATTGGCAGAACAGCAGTGTCAAACCTAGCTTAATGATTTTTCCTTTTACTCAACACCTATTGCATATGGATATATAAAGAAGCAATTTTGCCAGTTCCACAAATGGAGTAGCCTATTTTGACAAGAAACAAATCAAGACACGATGAATCAGCAAAATTTTTAAATGGCCTGCTTTAAAATGCTTTACTTCTCGCTCAAGGAGACAAATTTGCTCTGTGAGTATGCAATTCTTTCTACAATGTTTTCACTGCCTTAAGAAATAAATCATTTTCTCAGTGTATTCATAGCATAATCTTATTCGAGATTTAATATCACCAAACAACAGAAATCGGCCAGTTTGCCATTTACTGCTGGCTTTGTTAGTGTTAGCACAATGAAGCCATTCCTGTATTAATGAAGTAGGATTTCTGCCACTTAGTATAGCAGAAAGAGGACTGGCTTTCATGTTTCCCTTTGGCTAGGGAACTGCTCCAAATCATAATGCAGTACTGTTTTTTTAGCATAATTTTATCTTTGTCAAAGTGGCTTTCTCCTTTACGTGGAAAGCTCATGTTCTGTGTTAATAAAATATGGTATATGCTGGGTTTTAGTACTCTGATATGGACAAAGGATAAGAAGCATTTTTTTTATTATTATTAATTTAGGTAAGTAATTTATTTCTTCCAAAAGCAAAGGGGAAGATATCATGTTTTCATCTCTTACTAAGATTCAGATACTCAAGTCAGTAAAGTTATTTTATATCACTGAAACATCTGATCATACTCTTCATCCCAGTGGGGGGGAGGGGGGAGAAAAAGGTTTCTAGAGAACAGAGCATCAAATGGCTCTCCTTGGTGTTAATACCAACATGTGAAAATTAACTTCACTTTAATCTGTGATCTTTTAGTCATGTGGTAATTTATCAGAGAAAGCAACAGGAACCTAAGGGAGGTAAACCTGTCTAGTCCTCTAATTTACACTGTCTGAGAATGTGGCCTGTGTAATTACAAAGAGTATAGTTCTTAAAATTTACAAGTTGTAAGAGTCTCTTGGGGAAAAAAAAGTCCAAATAAAAGGATCAGGAATGTTTCCTTACTATTTAAGTTCTGTCTTTGTGATAAAAATCAATGAGACACTGAGCAAGAGGAAATCAAGTGTTACTATGAGAAGCAGGATCATATTAGTGTAGTTATATTGCACTCTGGGGCCAATTAATATGAGCACAGCATTGCACTGCCATGACTGCATTGTTTCCTGTGAAGAAACCTCATATTTCTGCATAACATTGGTTATTTATGCATAGCATTGAGTTCTGTTATACAGGCATGTCATTGCTACCCGCCAGCTCTCCAAAATTCTGTTTTTTCTGAGGAACAATTGGGAATACATTTGAGCAGTGGTTTTAACATTTTCCAACCAAAAGGCAATGTGAGCAGAAAGTGGTATTCCTCAATAAAAGCGATACTAAAGGCACGACAAACAATTTATCCCAGTGTAAAGGAGACTATAACAAGGTGTGCCATGACAGCATCAGGAACTCTTTAATGCCAGTGAAATTTGGAAAAAAAATACAAAAAATATTACTATCAATAATTGATTTGGATGGTGCAAAGAACAAAAGAAGGGTGACTATAGCATAGTATGAATTACAACTTAGAAAAGGTTTTATACATGCATACAAAGCAAGAGGAGAACAAAAAGAGAAAACAAGCAAATAACATATGACAGAAGAGGCTGGTGATGCCAGTTCATTTTTCTTTGGTTTTTACAAAAAATTACTTGTGGTCATCAGCTATTTAGCTGAGTTTTAATCAGGGGACAGGAGTTTTGACTGTGAAAAGGAAATACCAGCTAAAAAAAAATTAAATAAATGAGGTTATACAAATTGTCCAGAAATCATGACTTTTATCTTAAGCTACTCAAAATGGTAGATTATCTTTAATATCTGCAGCAAGTGAGGAAAGGCAAACATAACACTTGTTTCCAAAAGAGAGTCAGGACATCAAGAGAAAGCCAACTTAATTTAGATTTATGCAGGGATACTAGAATAAATAATTTAAATAATCTAATTTAAATAGAATAAATAATTTAAACCTACAGAATGATAATATAATGGGAAACAGCCAACATGCATTTGTCAGGAACAAGCCGATCTGTTTTCCGTCCTTAACAGGGTAATCATCTCAATAGGCAGGGTGACAGGAGGAGGCATGATTTATCTTGACTCTCATGTTGTTGTAAGTAAAATAAGGAAATAGAATTCAGAATTTGGGAGCACATAAGACTGAAAGATCTTGTTCAGAATAGATCTGCTTTTCACTGCCCGATCAGAACACATTTCAGATGGGATCCTCTTAGGATCCATCCTACCTGTTTCTATGCAAAATTTTGATTAATAACTTTGATAGCAGGCTAGACAGCATGCTGAAGAATTTGTGAGGTGTTCCTATGTAGGAATATTTAGAATTGCTTTGAAAGATGGGGTTTTACATGCAAATGATGGAGAAGTTGTCTGAAATCAACAAGAGATACAGAAACCATCAAGAAGGACGTAGCATGCATGGGAAGGAAACATTAAATGTGCAAAGTTAGAAACAATGGTCAAGGCAGATGGGCCACAGACCAGATAAATGTGAGTAGTATCATGCTGTTACAGAAACAGGCAAATACCATTCTGAAGCTTTATGGGAGGCAGAAGGATGAGCTACCTTCCTGCACTTGGTATTTTTGAGATCCAAGCTGGAATACAGTATCTGCTTCTGGGGACAGTGCTTTAAAACGTTTGGAGACATTTTCAGTAACTGAAATTTAGGAATTCTGAATTATTAGAGGAAGCTAAAGGCATTGAATTTGCTTAGACAAGAAAAGAAGAAGATAAATAAATAAATAAATAAATAGTCTGCAATTGAATTAGTGATTTTTTTACAGTTTTTGTTTGTTTGTTGTTTTTGTTGTTGGTTAGGTTTGGTTTGGTTTGGTTTATTTCTGTATAGGAAGGAAGGAAAAGAAATAATAATCTTAACCTGCAGCAAAGGTTGTTTACTTCAGACATTAGAAAGCTTTTAAGGGCAGCTTAGACTACTTCGGGTCACATTTGGGCCAAGTATTTAATTATGCCTTGGAGCCAGGAGATGAACTACCTCTATTTTTTGGTATCTTCTTGAATGTAAAGACCACCTGGCCTTTTGGAGAAAAATCTATTGCCTCTCCTATATCCAGTTCCTGCCTAATGTTGAGGCAGCTCCTCTCCCAGTGGCTACCTCTCCTCCCTTCTGAAAGTCAGAGGTGCAAAACACTAATGAAGCCTGAATAACACGAGAGGACTCAGAGGCAGAGCAGAAACGCCACCCATAGTGGGATTTTCTGGTTTTGATGAGGCGACCCACAGAGCACCTTTCCTCCTTTTGAGACATCTGCCAGCCCTGATTTCGGCTTTGGTCTCATCACCGTTAGTGTTTCATTTAATGTGAATTGTACGGGTATTTCTAAGCCTGTAATGGCAATTTCTTACAGATGCAGAAAAGTGCCATAGAGCCTGTGGCTGATATTTGTGGGCTTATCTGTAATTCATGCAGCTTCTCTCACCGGGCTTGTCAGCTGACAGCATTGTGCATGACTGCAATTCTCACCAACAGCGAGGAGCTTGATTTTTATCTCACTTAATTAAATCAGAAGTTTTGTGTCCCTGCTACTGAAATGTTCATGCAAGTTATAATTGATTTATCAAAAATATCCCAAGCTTACTTCCACTGGATGATATATAGTTATGTCAGGATAGGGTCAGGTCAGAAAACTTGACCCTTCTATTTTTTCTTAGAAAAATGCACATTGCAACTAAACAAATTCTGCCTCTTATGGTTCATTCACTCTATTTCTCCAAGTTACTGCAGCACAGAACTGGTGCAAACTCCAAATCTAGCCTCATATTTTATTTAATTTTAACAGTAGTAGCCACGTGTGGCTGTTGTCTTCTGCTGTCAGCGTGCAGGTCAACACTGACATGGTTTTGGAAGGAGGGATGGTTCTCTGAGCTGAGCAGCTTCAGTGGGATTGATTTTGAAGGTCTGTCTGTGCCCAACCACAGGCTGCCGAGCACAGCGTTTTCTCTGTATAACACAAAGAAATTGTTTTCTTGATAAGACATGAAGATCCAGAATAGTTGTGGAACAGTGCTCAGGCACCTGAGCCAGGTGCACTTGCATGGTGCCAAGTCCTCTGTTGGGGTTGCTATCGAACAGAGCATTGCTTAGCAGATATTTTTTTCAGATGTACCCAAATGAGATTTTTTTTCTTTTTCCAGTGCAACCTAGTCCCAGAGCTTTCCCTCAGAAAGAGAGACAGCTCAGTTATTTTCCTTCCTCATCCAGAGAGGTGCTAAACCCATATTTCCAATACACAGGTATGTGCCCCAGACCTTAAACACCCAGATGTGCTGGGTACAGAAAACCTCCACCATCCCATGCAACCTTCAGCCAAAAGCCCAAAGGAGGTGGAAGAGGAGCCTGATCCTGCAGACCCATGTACAGGAACACACACAGGAGGGATGAAAAGGCAGTATTATTTCCTCTCTTTAGAGGTTTATAAACCTCTCTTGCTGTTTTTAGCCACAGGTGTCCCAACTTCTTTGTTGCTGTGACAAGCATTTCGGCTTCCCAGAATTATCTTTAATACACACACAGACCTAATCCCACTGAAACCGGTGGAGCTACTCAGATGTTTAAAATTAAGCATATAATTATATTCTTGAATCAAGGCTTTAATAAGTTAATTAAATTTCATAATTATCATGATTTTTATAAAGGCAGCATCCTCATTTGCTAATGTTAACCATTAAATTAAAGAAGAAAGAAGTTTTGTAATCTACGTAATTAATGAGTTACATTTTTAATAGGAAAAAAAAAGTTTTTAATGGAAAAAATGTTTGAAGTTTACTCAGCAATTCTTTTTATTAATTCTTTCTTACACAGCATTTTTCCTTCCCTTTTTATTTTTGATACCACCATAATAAGAACAAAGTCAAATTTAACTGAGAACCATGCCTTCTATATATGTTCCAATTGTTCCTGTTACTAGAACTGAAAGAGATGAAGTGATGTCTGAAGTGCACACACAGTATATACAAAAGAGCCTCTGAGATAAAGATTCTGTGATCCTTAAATACTTTCTAAATGTCTCTAAAGGGATTTAACTTTAGTGAAGAAATTTGACTGAGAAAAGCAATTTCTGATTACACAGATTTCTTTGCCATTTAACAGGGTTTGAATTGAATCACTGACCTAAAATATTAATTTTGAAAATGGCTTCTTAAAAAAAAAAAAAATCAGACAAAGTTGTTGATGCTTCCAGTTTTGTTCTCTGAAGACAGATGAATGACATAAAAATGTATCTTACATTGTCTGCTTCTTCTAAATAATCCCTTTTAGTAGGATTAGTCACAGTATTAAATTAAGAGGAGGAGCAATTAATTATATTCTTATGAAATCAAGAAAAGAAGAATCTTTGAAATGTTCTCCCTCACACCTCACCCCCTCCATTTGAGATCTAAATTGCATTATGTATTTTTCAGCTATGGAAAATCTTCCAGTTTTCAGTTTAAACAGAAGTGGTGGGAATGAGGAATACACAGCACAATATTAACTTGGATTGCCTTTCAGGAACACTGGGGGAACGTATGGCCAAAAAGAAAAGGAAGACTTAATTTGTAATAAGTGCTGATCCACAGAGCCTTGCTACTGCAAAGAGCTGTCTTGGGGGTTTGGACAAGCACTTGGATGAGGTCTAACACACACATCCATAGCCAAGATGGCCAGCAGGTCCTGCTGGAACAGTTCTGCAGGCAGAAAGCCACACTGACAAGAAGCGCACACCACTTGAAGCACACCACTGAGAAGCTGAACATCACTGTACCGGTTGTCTCACAATGTATATTTTCTGTAAATCTCTCCCTGTAGAAGTGACATTTTTTACTACTTTCCATCTTCCTTTTTTTCCCCCTCATGGACACTTAATTCACCTGAAAACAAATCTTTCATGCCTTTTTTTTTTTTTTCTTGTGACTTGTTCAGATGTTTAAAAGGTTGAATGTGGTCCTATTCGTCCCATCATCCATGGCATGGTGTTGGTTACCATGACCATGATATAATGTCCATGAAACCTTTTTTTGGTAGTGAATTTAATCTTTTTTTCTCCTATCTTCACTGATAAGAGTATACAAGGTTTGCACAGGAGCTAAAAAGATCTGAATAGACTTCTGTGGAAAAAAAAAACTGGAGCATAAACTTCTAGAAGAAACAATTGTGGGTAGGCAACTAAGAAGAGAGCAGTACAATAGTAAGAGTGTATTTTTTGTTTGTCTGTGACAAACTTGGTGAAAGTGGTCACAGAATATTTAAGAGAGTTTGCAAGGGCTGTGAGGGCAGAAAACACAATATTGGGAAACTGCAGTTATCCATATGTAGGCTGGGTAAATGACACACATGGGCATGAAGCCTCTTGGAAAGATTAATCTGAGAGCCCACAAAAGGGAAACAACTCTTATTAGTCTGAAACAGTCCATCAGGCCCACATCAATAAGTAATTGTACAAGAACCACATTCTCTCACTGACTGCAATGTGCCCATAATCAAGCCTCATGCGAGGAACAAAATTGTTTTAGAAAATCCACTGTATAAGTCTTTACTACCAAAAAAGGAAGAAACTGTTAACAGAAATGGAAAAGGAAAGCCAACAGGGTAAAATGCTAACAGATGAGTGTGGAAAGTGCTGAAAGACTCAGTGTTGAATGCTTAATATGTGTATGGCACTTCTTAAAAGGATGCTCTTTAATGCTGTTCAAATTCCTGTGTCATTTGTGACTACAAATGAAATGAATAGGCTAGTAATAAATTTGCTAATGGCATAGAGTTATGAAGGATTACTAACTGCAAAGAGACACAAAAAAAATCTTGTGTGAAACTATGACAAAACTACAGAAAAGTACTTGAAAAATGCTAAGTAACGTCCACAGGAAAAAAGAAATAAATAAATAAATAAAAAGAACTAAGTATACAGCCACAGTGGTACCCTCTATTGCTGGTCAGGAAAGTTATTTTTTATTGAAGTTATTTTCAGTTATCTGAAAATATTAGCTCCATGTTCAAACCTAGTCATAATGAGTATTCAAGTACTAAGAACAAAAATGAAAACAATCCCAAAGAGGAATGACAAGATAAATATTTGGTGTGTCCATATCTTTAATACTGCTTGAAATTCGGGTTTTCTCTGTGTCTGGAAGGATATAAATGAACTGGTAAAGGTCCTTACAAATATCAGAGGTGCGAACTGTTTATGTATGAGGATAGGTTAATGGGCTCGTGCTCTTAACCTGAGAAGAAAAAAAAAAAAGAGTATCATCATAAATTATCATAACAGAAGTTACATACATTATACTGCTCCTGAAGGAGAGGAGATAGTATCCTGGAACCCACAAATTATATGAAATTAGTGAATAGAGAGTAAATTTATGTGGTTTCTTAAAACAGGAAAAGATGTGTGGAGTCATTTTTTTCTGATTTTTCATTTTTAATCATTGAATTGCAGATTCCATTGACATGGGAATTTATGTAATCAGATGTACAAGTGAAGACAAGAAAATGTACATGGAGGATGGATCCATCTCTGGCTATTAGATAATAGCCTGTGGAAGCTCTTAAGCTACTGACTGCATGAAGATGGGAGAGAAGATCACTATTTTTCCCTTGCTTCTTTCCCAAATAAGAGTTGCTAACTGCTGCCACAGCCCCACACTAGTGAGATAGTTAAACTGACCCAACATGAGTTTCCTCTTCCCTAGTATCATTTCCACGACCTGCAATCTTCTTTATTTATTGTGATTTAGAACAGAACTAATTTCATTTAAAGTACCATCCATTATGACAAATACTCCTTCAAGCATATGGACCCTTGTTTTATAATGCTGGGATGGCGGGAAACCATCTTAAAATATGTTGAACAGCTGGTGAAAAATTGTTCTAGGGGTGCAGTGCTGAAGTACCAGCCCCAGTGCCATCTACCTGTCAGTGCAAGCTGCAGGAGAAGCAGATCTGAACCATTTCAAGTAGGGGAAGGGATGAAGGCTCCTGGGCTGAAATTAGGGAGGACCACAGACACTTCTCCCTGAGTGTTTGTGCCTCCTGGGCAGCTCCATCTCTGAAACAGCACCTTTATCACACATTAGAGATGATTTGGTTTAAACATAGTTTCAACATACAAGAAATTTAATGTAACAGAAGAAAAATAAATGCTTTTTTATAAGCTGCCTTCTTTATTTGAATGCATCTGCATGGTGATCAGGGAGCCTGACGGGTTCGAAGTCACATGAAGTAATTAGTGTGATGATCTGTGATTTCTGTATAGCGCGATGGTGCCCCATGTAGATGTTCTGTTTCTGTGGGTTGTGCCTTTTAAATGTAATAAATCATCCATAGCTTTTAAAATGATCTGACAAATTTACCTTGACAACACCAAAATTTTGCTCAGTGTGAGATTTTATTAATAAACTGTAATTTCTTAAATGACACTTGATGTCTTTTTAATTAAAAAGGCCATAATGTTTCAATGTCAAAGTCTTGACTACTGCTACAAGACCTGAGCTTTTGGAATTGATTTCTGCTCATCTCATCTCAAACAAGCGAAACCTTCAGGCTGAGCAGTTGAATAACTAAATGTTAAAAGGCCCTATTCCTTTAGAGCTTACCTTTTGATCCTCACATTGCTGCCGAGGCTCTGAATGCATCATTCATTGCAGGCAGAGTGTTTTCCTATCTCAGCTGGATTTCACGCTGTTATTCTTTTAATTGTAAAGAGTCTCTTTTTCTGAGGCAAAATGGATCTGATGGTGAAAGGCCGCCCGACAGGCACCGATAGGCTGCATGTACAGAGCTTCTACTGGCATTTTTTATACTTACCTTTCTAGAAAGAGTTGAAAGCTTGTACCTTTTTCCCCCCTTGAAAGAACAGTTATTTTTCCGTGGAAGCCAACACTTCTACAGTTGAACAAAAAAAAGCTAGTTTATTATCATAATCTGAAGTGGTTCAGGTAGAAATACCTGCCCAAACTGGTACAGGCACTTTCACTGAGGAAAATACAAGTTTGGATAAGTATAACTAATTTTATTGCTTTTTGTTCTCAGCATCTTTAACCTTTGCCTTTTTCTTTCCAGGACTATTCCAGGATTGTTTTGTATTCTTATTTCTCATGGAACATCATTCATTTGACATAGCTGAGACTTTGCTGAAGTCCTTATTGTGCAGCAAGACCTGCTTAACCTCAACATCTGTTGTGAGCTGCTCCCCAACTATGTAGTTTGAGAACAGGGAGCAACCTGCAGAGCTGCCCTTCAGCAAGTTCCTGACAAATCCTAAGACCAAATGCCTTTTTAGGGACAAAATATTTTATCCAAATTAGTCAACTCTAAACTCAGTTCTTGTTCCAGCAATGTTGTCCTGCTTGGGTTTCACCGCTGTAACTACCGTGCGGTTTCCATGTCATTTGTGTCCTGTGTGCAGTTATCCAGCAAGAGTGGAGTTACTTAACTATTTGTTTGTGTGAAAAATGCTTGATAACGTCAGAAACACATGACTGTTAGTAGGCCAAGTGTCTTTCACCTGTATGTTCATGATTTAAATGTTTCCAAGACCGGTAGTGACCATTCATTTTTTCTGCTCTGCTTTTGATGGCTGTCAATAAAGGAGGAGCAGTGGGCAGGCAGTTTTAAGTCCTTTTTTAAAGGATATTGTCAGCAGGATCACTCGCATGGCCATTGCAGAAACCATACATGACCTCAGTACATGGCATCCTGCTCCTTTCAGTCTACTTTCAGTGCTTCTTTCAGTCTACAAATGAGTATTAAAGGTAAGAAAGGGCTAGGTTGCTTTATTATTGAGGGGGTAGTGAATTTTATTGAGAAAATGTGTCTGTTGCCTTCTTTATTGCTGATCTGAAGGATCTGAAGGATGTTGTTTCTTTCCATGTGTCAAGATGAGTTTCTAAATTCTACCATGTTTTTAAAATACGTCAGTGTGCTACGAACTCTTGTCATGGATTAGAGACAGTACCATAGAAAATAAATGATGTACTCCCATGGTGCAAACCACCAGCTGCCAGTGTGCTAGAGCCAGTCCCTGGCCTCATACTTTGTATTCATTAGTGTCCTGGGGGATACTTACTCACCTTATCTTTCCTGTTCTAGTGATTCTCCATTTTTCAACTGAAGAGAACTGCACACAAGCAATAAAGGAGATGGCTTGCATCTTGAGAATAGAGGCCAGATAATGATGTATGTGTGGGCAGTGGAGCAAAAGCAGAGATTTGAAAAACAAGATGTCTTTGTTCTTTGGAGTCCTTCACCTCCATCCTGCTCCTGTGGTGATCCTTGTGCAAGATGAGTACAAAAGTCAGTTCTTCAGTTCTTCAGAAAGCTGGCTTCAAACCAGCCGTGCCTTAAGTTGGATGGGATTTTAGAATTACACAGGGAAGCAAGGAGAGAAGAAAAAATGCCATGCACAGCGAGAGAAAAGTTTCTGAGATGGTCTTGGTTCTCAAGATGACTTGACTCAGTATGGTTGATCAGTGGCACCAAAAAGAGATCATTAGATACTGCAATTATATGTTTCAGTTGAGTTTACCAAACAAGAATGAGAAAGTTAAAAAATCCTTTGTGTGGTGTTCTGAAACACATTTCCTACTTTTTTTTTCTACATTGCAAACAAAGTTCTGAAAATACAGCAGCTTTCGAAATGGTTGTTAAACCTGTGCTGCCCACATCATGTTGCTTCAAGGCTTTCAGAAGTTGCTATTCAGAATTAGGGCAAGCAACTATATGCCTCCCTGTGGCTGCAGATACTATTCATGATTGCAGCAGAGGGGTGACCTGATTTCATATCAGAAAGAATTGCCTGACCTGATTTCATATCAGGAAGTATTAGCTGTCAGACAACAACTTAAAACAGATCATCACCCAAAACAAGGAGCTTACTGCAAACCTCAGGACAAAAGCAGGGTAGGCTGCTCACCGTACACAAAGGTCAATAAATGCACCCTGGCCACACAGAGCAGACAGCAGCAGCATCCTAATGGGGCCTGGCTAAGGTATTACCACATTTTTAAAGAAGGGAGTTTGGCTGAGCTGATAGAACATCACGATCCTGAGCTACATATTATTCATTCATACTTGGACCATGCAAATCTGTGTGTGATTGCAGAAAAGAATGAAGTGTGGAGGATCTGGGGAAATATCACTATTGAAATGCACAATGAACACTTCGGGGCTTTCTTCCTTTTGAAAGCTCAGCGCCTTTGAAAATCCTTCCTAAAGCTTTTTATAGCCTTGGGTTTATTTTGGGGGAGAGGGGAAAGTATGAGGAGCAGACTGCTTTGAAACTCTCGGGTTCTGTAACTTTCTCTTCTTTGATTTTGTTCGTAAAATACATTTCTATTGAAAGGTTTCTTCTAGTGTTATTACTTCAGACTGAGCATGTTTTAGCACACAGATACCTTTTAATAAACAGCTGCCAGCAGTGTTTTGCTGATTTAAAACAGGTAAAATACAGTTGGAATTGGGTTGTTGGATTATACTTTATGTGTGCATTAAAAGCCTTTGTTACTCATTTATAACTATGTCATCATTCGTGTCAACTTGCTCTTTTAAAATTTATTGTACTCTGCCACTTGATATAACATAACATGGAAAGCAATTGAAAGATGCAGTTTTATTGCAGCTCGCTTTGTCACCCTGTATGAAACTTCTGGTTATACTAGACAGACAGTCTTTTACAAGAATTACTGGGTGTACAGGGCCCTCATGGCAGGGAAGTAAGTCTCAACACTGCCATAGTCTAGAGGTCTGTTTCATTGCCTTGTAACAGTCACAGACAACAAAGGGAACAGGCGTTTGCTTCCATATATGCCATACATGAAACCCCCCAAAAATGGTTTTAAAAGTGAGCTCAACATGAATATTTGAACCTGAATTGCTTTCTCCTTGCCAGCAAAATGAGGAAGAGTCAGAAGGTCTTAATAACTCATTCAAATGAATGAGCACAGAAATATGCACAGGAAACTGTCCCAATGACCATTAGTCTGCTGAGAAAACATTTATTAACATCAGTATGCAATAATCATGCTTTTATTTATAGGTCTGCCTTTTGCAAAGAAGATTGGATTCATTATCCAATTTTTATAGATAAAGAAACTGAGGTAATTAACTTTGCTTAAGGTCACAATGTAGAGCAACTATTTGAAAGAAAGTAAAAAGAAAAAATCCAAGCAACATTGTTGCTTTGCTGACAATTATTTATTTTAGGGAGATCTGCCATAATTATGCTTCCTGCCTTTGTTTCTGTGGGTTTGTGAATTAGCAAATCAGAGATCAAACTTGTTTTCTGAGAAATATGCCCTTTCATACTCTCTATGTGTCTGCCAGTAGCAGATGCACATCATGTTTTCAACAGTAGCATGGAATCACATAGTAATCTGAGGTTTTTTAATGCAGCTTTAATTCAATTTGGATATAATATCTGTAATCACATTTCCTTTACTTCCTCACATGGAGTTCATATCACCAGTATCATATATCTTGCATGTTCAGGTGGAGAGGCTGGAGGAGCTAATCAGCACCCTCCACCTGTAATATCTGCCTCTGCAGTGTTCCGTTTTTCCCCTAAATATTAGTATCTTTGTGCAAATGAAGAAAATACTTTTTCGGTCACAAAATGTTGCTGCCTTTCTGATCTGAGAAGGCTGTTCCCTTCAGTTCATACAGTTATTCCATAGCCAGGAGGACTCAATAGCATTTCCATTTTTTGCAGGTCTGAGCTTCTGCATCACATCTTTCCCTACTGTTTAACAGGTTCCTGATGCACAGAAGTTATGCATTTGATTGTTTCTGCCAAGCCCTGCTATCAAGCACACCAATGTTTAGTTTTCCTGGAAACCAACACAGGTATTTTAACCTAGCCTGACTATCTATTCCTCTTTGAACGGTTTAGCTTGGCTCCAGCATTCACTGAACAAGTAATGCCCGTCATCTCCAGCCTGTAACACTACTAGATTTCTCCTAATTCTGATACCCATGGTCTGCTTGCTCCAGGCAGGTGCTCCTAAAAAAGAGCCATGAGACAGGGGCAGTACTAGCCTAACTAGAAGGAATCTTAATTTCTGAACAACTGTCAATGGCTCTAAAAGCAACCATCCCCTTCAATAAGGAATTAATGTTTGGTTAGAAGGATATGTATTAATACTTCCTCACATTTATGAGTGTTCACAAGTGTTATAAAGCCAGAAGGTCTACCTGAAATTCCCATTTTAATCAGCATGCCAATAGCAAAACCAGGACAGAGTTCATTCTTTCATTTTTACACCATGGCCTGCATTTGAAGTCCTCAGGGCAGGTGCTATCTTGAGCTAAAGGACACATCAGGGAAATGTTGACCTTTGGTTTAATGGAAACTCCTCCTGGACTGCTCTCCTGAGCAGTGTTTAGTCATCATTTGTTTTCCTCTTGCACTCTCTGCTTTTCTGAGATAGATTTTAGAAGAGACAGGTGCAATTTTTCTGGCCACATTTAGGGCTCTAGAATGTAGATGTGTTAGTCTTGCTCTGTACTTTGTATTGCCTGAAGAGTTAATAGCAAGAGAGAGCCCCTTTAGAGCATGAATCCTAGAATTCACCTTGAGCAAGTGTTGGGATTAGAGAGCTCGTGTTCTGCACCTTATCTTCTCTGTCCATTGCTTGTGGAAGGACCTTGGAGAGGAGCTCAGCCTCAGACACTGGTTCTTGGGTGTTTCATTTAGGAAAAATTTATCCTAAGTAGGAGTTAAGATCTAGGAATAGGAAAGAGGGACATGAACAACAGTAAATCCAAACAAATTCTTCCTCCAGCACCTTTTGGCCAAACATTGCTGCCTACATATCTCCATTTTGTAGGAAATATCAATATTAAACTGGAAAAGACAAGAAACAGCAGCCTAGCTCTCCTGGTTTTGACTGGGATAGAATTAATTTTCTTGCTAGTGGCTGGTATGGTGCTGTGTTTTTGATTTAAGATGAGAACAATGCTGATAACACACTGATGTTTTTGTTGCTGAGAAGTGCCTACACTAAGTCAAGGACTTTCAGCTCCTCGTGCTGCCCTGCTAGTGAGGAGGCTGGGGGTGCACAAGGAGCTGGGAGGGGACAGAACCAGGACAGCTGGCCTGAGGAATATTCCACAACACATGGCATCATGCTGAATACAGTAAAACTGGGGGAGTTGGGCAGGGGGCTGCTGCTGCTTGGGGATGGGATATGTATTGGTTGGTTGGTGGTGAGTAATTGCACTGTGCATCACTTGCTTGCTTTACTTCATTGTTGCAGTTTTCTTTTTTTCCTTTCTTATTAAACAAGCCTTATCTCAGCCTGTGAGTTCTTGCATTTTTCTTCTTGATTCTCTCCCCCATGCCACTGTGGAGGAGGGAGTGAGCAAATGGCTGTGTGGTGTGCAGCTGCCTGCCAGGTTAAATCACAACACTAGCTCAGCTCTTCTTCACATTATCTGCCACTCTGAAGCTTATGGTCATTCAAGGTCTCAAAAAAAGCTTCCGAAGTCTAACACAATCTCTTATCTACCTATGATAACCACCTGTACAAATAATGATATTTATAAAGCCAAAGCCTTCTTGCTTTTTCTGATTTGCATGTCACTCTAAATTCCCCGGTGCAGGAGATTTCTCCATTTTCTCTACAAACGGTCTATCTGCTGTTCCTAATTTCTGTTGTGGACCCATTGAAAATCACCCACAGCCACCCCAGGATCCATGAGCATTGATTAGGGTTGCCTGTTCTGTGCTTGCACGTTAAGCACCACCACATTGAGTCTCACACAGACATTATGAAGTTGGCACAGTGGCTGCAGCCCGTAATACTCACATCCCTAGAGCTAAGAGACTGTGAACAAACACTGTTTATCTTCCTCTGGCATAAACAGGTTTGATGAGGACGAGTCTATCATAAAAGACTTTTGCCCACCGGGTAAATGTCTTTCTTCTAATTGTCTGCTAATTGGCAAAGAGCTAATCCCACTTATTATCGAAATTCTTTCTCCGGAGAAAACTGAGCTGAGAGTTTCATAAATCCTTTTCCCTCATCCTTTTCAATTTTAAAAATTATTCCAGTGTCATTTGGTAGCTATCACCTAAGGAGGTGTTCTGTTTGAGTTAATCAGCTCCTGCAAGGTTATCTGTGATCTATCCAAAACTGCCTAAGCCAGCATCTTGACTTCTGTCTTAATTAGTAATTACTGGCCCAAAATTGTCATTTACCATAGGCATTTGTACTGACCTCTCAAATTAAGATCATCCATGACATTAAAAGTGGAAGAAACCTATTGGGTCACTTATTCTATCCACCAAAGCATATTATTCATGGTGTGTGGCAGGGAACCCAAGTGTAGGCTATGATTAAGAACACTGCAGTTAACTTGCCTTTGAAATGTAAATACAATTAATGAGTATACCTGTCCTCCCCCAGGATCTGTCCTTGTCTGCTTCATCCTTCTGACTTCTTTGTTTCTTCTCTTTGATTGGGCTCTGGATTTTCTTGCCTTCCTTCCTACTCAAGACTGAAAACATTTTACAGAACTCCCAGAGGCAAAAAGCACAGAGAATTTGTCATAGATTTCTCAAAATGTTTGCTTTATTTTAACATACCCTTAACGTCTCATTGTGACCAGGACGGTGCTAAGTGTTCCTTTCATAATTTAGCACAACAAATAATTTCGTGTGAACATAGCGTTGCAAGTTTAAAAGAAGAGCACCAGTTTGCCTGCAGTGAAAGCCCGTATCGGCAACATTTAGCTATGGTAAAGCTGTTTCCACTCACTGTCTGTCACAGACTTCCAAACAAGAGCAGCACATTTAATATAGCAAAGTAAATAGTCTTATTCAAAAAGAAGAAAATGTTCTTGAGGAAACACTGGGGCAGCCAGAAGAGGGAGGTGACAGTAGGTCTCCATCTCTCTGTTGTTAGTTGCCCTTGATCCAAACTCTCCTAACTGTGTAGTGTCATGAGAAGAGGCTAAAAACACCCAAGAAAGGTATTTTAAGAGTAAGTCATGACAGAATTGCCTTACAGCCCTTATGGGAACATGAACAGGAAACACACCTTCTACAATGTTTACTAGCTCAAGGAATGCTGCAACAGAGTGCACAAATTCTTCCAGAAGCTCAGTACCCATGCCATACACAAATGTAGAAGAAAATCAGTTATAGGGATGTTTAATGGCTAATAGGTTTATTTTTCAGACAAGCAAAGCATCCAATGTTTAAAAAAAAGTAATAATAAGTGACTGGGGTAGGCCTGATTATCTCAATTAATTTGGACAGAAAATAATTCAAGTTTTGATGACAGAAGAATCTGAGTCCTTTTCTCAACATATTGAAGTTAATGGCAAACCCTTTAATCTTGATCACGTTGCAACGTGCAACTAATTCCTGACATGCAACTTGGATGACATACTATTGATTAGTCTGCAGGGCACATTCAACAGTAGAGTTGATTCCTTTTGATTTCTCTTGCATGCTTACATATTTGCTTTCCTTCCCTGCATATGAAAAATAAGGATAAAGAGAAGTATTTAGGCCTTCAAGAACTAGAAGCACATTTCACTGTCATTTTAAGACAACTTTTATTTAGCAGGCTACAACTCCGGATTTTGTTTCGGGTCATTGATTGAAATCCAATGCAATAAATCCATACAGCACTAATTGTTAGTGCAGGCACAAGACATTAAGCAAGAAGGATTAAAGACTGCTCAAGCATACCAGAGCTGTTTCCAACAAGACAAATTACAGCTATTATTTTATATCAATGAACTATAATAATCTTGAATTCCCTGCACTGGAAGGAAAATTTGTGATAATGAACTCTTCTCTTATCTACCTTACCTTCTAACCTGCAATAATCAGGCTACTTCTTCCATAAAGAAGGGGACGTGCCTCACGTCAGCTTTGCTAATATGAATTTATTTAATCAATTAAATTTTTAAAATCTGTCTTCCAAACATGACATTTTTATTATGATTAATGCTCAAATAGTGCTGTTTACCATGGAAACCTAAAAAAAAAAAACAAAACAAAAAAAAAAAAAAACAACAAAAAAAAAAAAAACCACAACTATAATTTAAAAATATTTCTTACAGGAGTTAATGCTTAGAGTTTAGAAATAGGGAATAACGAAGCCTGAATGCACCACTCACCCTTTGCACAGCTGATCTTTGCAGAGCAGAGAGTTTTGACTAGCGTAGTTGCTGTCTGGTTTCTTGATATATATATATTTAATCAGATTCACCCCTAGCTTTCTATGCTACTGTGAAGCTGACTCCTCTGCAACATCTCAGGCTTGTTCAGCATTTAAGTCCCACCTGGGTGGGAGCAGCCTGAAGTTCTCATTTTGAACTAGCAGGAGGTGATGCTGGATGAAAGCAGGGGTAATCCTCACAGCATGCAATTCAGAAGCATTTCTAAGCAGGTCTCAAAAGATGAAATCAGCTGAAGAAACAGATCATCTAGAGGTTGATCCTGTGCTATTCGGTGTTTAAAAGACTATCTGACTGCCTCTCCCACTTGATCTGTGAGGCAGGTGTGGTGTGCATTGCTCAGCGTAGGTCTGGCATGGCACCGTTGCTCAGCTGCACAAAATAAGAGCTGTGAAGGCAGCCATGCCCACCCCAACACCCTTGCTTACCAGGCTAATGTTCTGCTTTTGTGGTAAAAGACACATATGGTGCTTTACATGGTAACCTCATAAGGGGAAAAACAGCCAGTCTCCTTTTTGTTTATTAGCTACCTGGTTATACAGTCCCATCAGCTCCATTTGCTGATGGGCATCGTGAGGAATTGGGGGGCACTGGCCCCCTGCTTCCTCCAGCACAGCCCAGCAGCCCAGTTCTACACCACACAGCTTCTGTGTAAATGCTACAGCTACCCAAAAGAGGCTTAGTCTGTAAGGAGGTACTCTAAAAATTACACTGCTTACTGATTGTGGATACTAAGGCACTTCTTCCCTTAAAAGTTAGTTACCGTAGGAAGAGGGAACATGTACAGAGGCTTATGAGACATTGTGTTTGTTTATTAAGCAGGATCATCAGGAGGAACCACATGCTTTCCATAACAGTGATGGTCACTCTCCTCTATCTCTGATCATTACCCTATTTTTCCATCCTTGACTACTTATCTTGGGTGAAACAAGCATAAAAACGAAACCATTCAAAAGGAGGAGCAAGAGCAGCCACACCATTATGTTGGGGTTTCAGTCTCCTGGACAAAGAAGCTGAGGTCCTTTCAAGCAGCAATCCACTCCTCTATCTCCAGCTGACACAGGTACCACCCAGCTCCTCTTCATCCTCCACATGGATTGTATTTCACAAGTCCCTACAACCATTCTTGTTCTCCTGCATCAGTTCTTACTGGGAGGTACAGTGACGTGGACCAAGCCTGCTTCACCAAATTTTGAACTCAGATGTTTCACTTATAATGGTTCACAGAACAGGATGCTAAACCACAGACAAGAAAATAAAACACAATACCAAGGTAGGTAAGTGCTGCTTACCTGAACAGAAAGCTGCTTTAACTTCTAGAAAGCAGGATGGGGCCAGGGAGGCGGTTGTCATGAAGCTTCAGGATGCCCTTCATACCCTTTCTGTGGCACCCTTTCCAGGGACAGCTGATTAAAAGAGGCAGTAGGCACTTTTAAACTGTGTCACTTACCATTGTCATCACATCCTGGAGTTAGAGTAGGCAAAAAGTAAATTTTATTTGGCTTTTGAAAATAGGTACTGACTGGGCTGCTGAAAGAGCAAGCAATCAGTACGTGCAGTAATTATGCCCCCCTCTCCTATTCTTGCGCTCTGTCTTGCAAGTTATTTAAGCATTCATTTCCACAATTATTGACTCTGCTAATGTGATTTATTTCAGAATTAACAAAATAATGATTTTCCAGGATCTCCATCAGTCAATCAAGACTCCTTGCTATCTTGACAAACTACCACTGCTGTAGCTTTGCGTGACAAGAGCAGATGGAAGAGAGAGCCCATCTTTTAGATTTCCTCAATTTCAAGACCAGTTGGGCACAAAGCAGGCCAGCAGTGTCTCGTGAGAATGAAGCGGAAGGTAAGCAGTGTGTTAACGACACACACAGGGATGGCCAAGTTCCCAGAGAACAGCAATGACACTTGCTCTTTGATGAAAAAAACTAGGGAGATTCTTTATCAATTACTGCAGAGAGGCCCTTAATTAAAATAAATGAATAAATAAATAAAAATAAAAAGCCATTATATGTAACTAGTTATGACTCAAGAAGTCCTCAAAATCTAAATGCTTTCTGGCTTAATTAAGGGGACTAGGAAACAGTATTTAATACATTTATTTGTATATTTAAAACTATCTAGTAATAGTCTAAATCAGCAAAATGACAGCTACAAATGGCAATTTAATCATTTTTAGGGTACCACAGTACATAGAAATAACATGTGAAAGACTTGCAGCGTAAATTGGTGTAACTTTTTTTATTTCAGTGTCTCCCTGAAGATGTATGTCCCACCTTTCTGAAAGATATTCTACATCAAAGTAGTCATAAAGCCGGAATGTACATTCATTTAAGGCTATCACATACACTAATTCTGCATTTAATTTGTTGTTCATATTCTCTTACAGTTTATTCTGCCATTTAAAAAAAAAAAAAAAAAAGCATTACGTATTCTTTCACATCTTAAAGTGATGTTTTTGTCAAAATTTGAAACTTGACCATCCATTAAACCAGAGTCAAAAGAACAGTCTTTATTTCAACACACATAACTGTTCAGATAAACATGAAAGTGTCAGCCAGCAAGTGGCCTTACTTTATATGGATATATTCCTTCTAAACAAAAAAGTTCAGTGTTGTCAAACTGATATACAAGCAATGAAGATGCATTATTCACCCAATTTCAATACAACTGCTTACAAACGGGAGTCAGAAAACATTCAGTATCAACACACAAGATAAGAAACACTGTGATTAAAAAACAAAACAGCCAAACAAGCAAGACATCTAAGTGACTAGGCAGAAAATATATATATTCCTCAGACTGGAATTTACCACACCATGGATATATAAAATCTTTTGCTTACAGCCCAGGCCTTGAACAATCAAGAAGCCAACATGCAGCATCTCTTCTTAATGTAAGCTTACAAATACCGCACAGACTATGACCTTATACAGCTTCCAGGGCAACCTGTTGTCTTTTGGAAAGGACAATGTATGAATTTACCAATAGATTTGATGCTGTTAACAATCCATCTGGCTTCTAAAACTGAACACTCTTCTTCAGTTCGTTGTAGTTTATATGAATAACAAAATAACTTTGAACAATATCCATGTGCCATCAAGCATGGACAAGCAGACCATATTATTTATTTGCTATTTTACTGCCATCATGATACAAAGACTCTGTATGCAGCTCCAGGCATCAGAGTTAGAACATCATGTCATCTAGTCCATCCTCCATAAACTTCTTGTAAATTGCCATAAACTTTGCTACAAATGCTTCAAGATGATAAATGGCTTTGCTGCCCAGTTGCAAGCGGTGTTCGTAGAAGGCTGCCATTTGTGCAACTTCTCCTTTCAGTTGTCCATCACAGTTATTCAAAAGTTCTGACAGAAGACCCTAAAAGCAAGACAATATTCAAAAAAATTACTCTTTCTGTTAAAGAGGATAACCTCAATTTTCTGGAAATAGCTAAGCAAGTGACCGTCAGCTCAGTCAAGAATTTAACAGAAAAGATGTTCAAGAATCATTACACCACCTCTGTGACAGAACTAGATTGATGGAACTGTGTCTCTTCAGAATATTCTTCCGGGATAAATAATTCATGTCAAAACAGAAGTTAACTGTTACATTCTTAGACAAGAAAAATCTTATAAGGGAACTACTCATGCCTTAATGATGAAAATAAACTAACTTCAACTCCAAATGCTATAAACTCTACTTGCATGCATGCACACCACTATAAGGAGAATTTTACGAAGACACAGGTTTGTTAAAATTACTTATTTCCTATCTTGACATCACTGATCAAAAGGAGTAATATAAGGTGTTGTTAACAACAAGGAAATGGCTTAAAGGCTATATATACACATTTATGTAAAAATACAGACATACAAAATACTTTACAACTACTTCCACCATGACAAAAGAAAAAACACACTATTTTTGGTTAGGACAAAAAAAAAAAAATCACTGCAAGTCCATTTCTATTAAAACCTGGGATTAAGTGAGAAGTATCTCTAGCACGTTTCAGGTTTGTGAAGTAGGCAGAGGACACCTTTGACTTGAAGACAAGAGTCCTCAAACAGGGTAATACAGGAACTACTAACACACCATAGGCAAGAAAAGTTAAAGATAAGTCACTACTGCAACTGTCACAAAGAAGAAGTCAATGTGACAAAAAGATTTTGTCTATGGCAATATCCACCCAGGGTAAATTGCAAACATTATCTTTAATCTTCACCTTTTGTTCTGGTCTGGGTTTTATTTTGTTTGTTTGTTTTTTCCCCTCTCCTTCCAGCATCTTTTCACCCTGACTAAAATAAAAACACGTGCCCTATTCTTTTGTTTGTTTGTTTTATAATATAACAAGATTTCTGCAGAAACATGCTGCTCTACTTTCCTTCATTAACCTTTCCAACAGGACACAGCAAATACTGAACATATAACAGAATTTTCACAAAAGAGAACAAACTGAATCAAAACTAGCCCATAAAAATACACCTATGCTTCAGTACAGAAAATGACAAATGACCTGGTAAATCTTCAAGGGGACAAAGCATGCCCTCGTTTGGTTTTACTCAGCTATAATGTTGCTGTCTATGATCACAAAGTAAAGTTCAGTATACCCATTCAACAGAGGTCTGCACAAGGAGTGTTGTGATAAAAATACACTAGTTACAGAACAGAATCTTCCTGCCTCAAGATCTACACTACTCATAACCATGTTCCAATATATATTTAGACATGAACATAACAGTCCAGTAGATACACTCAGGATCCTGTGAACTGAATGCTATGGAACAGCGTTTGCAGGAACAAGGTCTTTAGCTACTGATTTAAAAAGATGACGTGGACTATTCTGGTTACTTTAATAGGAAGAAACACCGAAAAGAAAAGCATCTTGAAGTTACTAACATTTATTTGGAAAGAACACAACCTTCCTTCTATATTTGGGTATTTTTGATTTTTTTTTTCCCATTTAAAAACAGATATTCAGTGTTTATATCTCTACCACATTAAGAGCGAGATAGCTGAAGTACCTTCATTATAATCTCAGGAGGAATACAGTGTGTTAGGAGTTCATAAAGCCGTCCACGAACCTCTAAAAGCCTGTTGGAAAGACAACAAAATATCAGACTTATACTCACAAAGCATGCAAATTTTCACTAGTTGTGAAATATGCCTTAGAGAAGAGAACAAAAAAGAAAAAGGTCAACCCATGCAAAGCATTTTTTTGTTTTTAAAACCAGAAGCATTGCATGTCAGATAAGTTCCCATTCACGAGCTGCATATCCCCTTTTATTCGATATACTATATGTGAACATAGTTTATTTAATTTTAGTGTATCTACAACAGCTAATCTAAAAGCTACAAGGCTATTAGAATTTGTCTTAGGCTTATTTCTCTAATTCTTCTTCGTATCTAAGTTTTTATTATTTATGCTTAAGACTAGTGAGAAGGTACCACAAAACTGAGTAATCACAAGACTCATTTATACTGCTTTTCTGTGGTCATCATGTCAAGTGTGGGCAAGATGATCACGTGGTAGAAAATGATCCAATTATCAACATTGGATACTGAGAGGCTACAGACATTTGATTTCTATACAAGATTGTCAATGACATCAAGTAATACTCAGAGTGGCCTAAAAGAAGCAGGCTGCATGTATGAGACACAAGGTGGAATAATAAAGAGGGCATATCCCACCGTGCTTGAAAATGAAAGTATTTATTTCTCACTTCATCCTAAACTCTTTCACAAAGTCACGTTATGCTAGAGGTGATGAAACAAAAGCTTTAAGTATGACAGTAAAAAGGACAGCATAGTACTCAACTAAGCTTATGCTCACTTTTGATAACAAATCTGTAACACATTATACAGAAAGGGCAGAGAAATGGATAGTTCACCATTAAAGTGAAGACCAAAAACCACCTAAAGATTTAACCAAAAAAATGAACATAAAAGATTTGAGTTGAAAGAGACCTGGAAAGGCCACAAACATTCAAGACACTACGTAATTCCTGAAACACATATGTCTAATTAAAAGTTTGATGCAACTTAACCTCACTTCCAAGCCTTCCCAAGATGAACATCATGAAAAATGTTACTGCTTTCTTCTTAAGTCTTTCCACATCTGCCCACTCTGTTTTAAGTCTCACTGCTTCCATACATGTCAAGTTCTCTAGATGTCTCTGATCATTTCTGGTCATCTCCTCCAGACTTGAGAATTTGCCTAAAACCTTTCAGTGTGGTGCTTAAAAATAGTTAGACCATTTCAAAACAAGCCTCACTACTGCTATGTGAACAACAGAGACTTACTCCAGTGTCACGCAGGCTGTATTTCTAATCTTGAAATCCACTAAGCTACGAACTCCAGTAAAATATCATAAAATTACAAATAACTGAAGATGGCATGTTTTTAACTACGGCATTTCTTATAATCAAGAAAAAAAATAATATACATACATAATTTATAAATGTAAGCATGTTTACCCATCTACCTTTGTGGTGTCTGTTGGCTGACAATAGCATTTGCAGTTTCTCTCAAATAAACTTCCCAGTCCATTTCAGGAATGTCTTGATCAGCAGTGAAAGGATACCTACATAATGATGATGATAAAGCAAACTGTCACCTACTCGGAACAAGGATACAGAAGTTGATTTCTATGTCTAAAAGCATAGTTTACATTAATATTTAGCAGTCACTTACTGTTGTACTCTGCAAGACTCGCACATAAGCAGTGCTTTCCGAAGATTCCTGCCAGACTTCTCTGCAAGCCTTTGAGCCAGTTCCTGAGGAAGAGTCAGGCCTTCCTTCTTACACACACTGGACAATACATTACAGATCTAGATGGGAAACAGCACAGAGTGCAACATTCAGCAAACAGTTCAGCACCAACAGGTTCTCCTACTTGAGAAATTTCTGAACCAGAGATGGACCACTCTTTCAAGTGATGTGCTTGACAAGTCACCCACCCAAACTAGGTCACCCAGTGAAAATACAACATTTCAGAAGCCCGCAACAAGAACTCATCTGGCAAGAAGTTTTAAAGGATTTATTTCGGCTTCTGTTTCAACATACATCTTCAATGCTGGGAGCAGGCACTCGGATGGCCAGGCATCTGCTTTGGATAGGTGCTATGATTTTTGAGATGGAATTGCAGCACAGGATCAGCCTGCAGGTTGCCATGTACTTCTCCATTGTTCTTCTCAAAGCATGCTGGGCATCTTTAGTCAGTTTGTCGACTTCTGTTAACAGCACCACTGAAAAAGGGTAAAAAGAAGTGTACATTTTTTTTCCATATCAGATTGCCTTAATAAAATGAGTACTTTGACATATAAGTGATAATATTAAAATGAATTATGCAAGCAGCACAGTTCCACAGACAAGAAAATAAGGCAAGATTAACACAATAAGCATGCCTTGTGTAGTCTGCCACTCCCTGATACTCTATACTTATGTACTAGAATGTCCATTTCTAGAGTAGGGCCTGCAACGCTTCAGTGCCAAGTAATTCAGGTAGATGTAGAAGCTTTCAACCTGATAATAAGTGTAATAACTTCTTACAGGAATTCTAAGTAAGAAATGCTAAACTAATTTATGGCATAAGGTTATATAAAAACCCACACATTTCTTGAAGACTGCCCTCAACGTATTTTATATTAAGAAGCTAACATCTTATCTTAGCAAAGGAGTGGCAGAAAGCTGCCTTTTTACAGCAGATGCAGGGCCTTTCCATGGTATTACAAAGAAAAAGATATATTTCAATAATGCTTTGGAACAATCAAGAGACACTCAATACAAAACAATTAATTTTTGTAGCTACTTTCTGCAGATTCAGTCACCTGAAATCTCAGAAAAAAAAGTTTCAGAAGTACTTTGTTTTTACACTGTTTTTACTCACCTTTGAAGTCACGCTGAGTACTTGTCTCAAGCTGTTGGGATTGTGCTACTGTCTTCAAGAGTTCCTGAATTACCACACGGTCATTATTTCCAGCATCACTGCATCAAGAGATTAAATAGAACTTGTTTTAAAACAACATCTTTACACTGCACAAAAAAATACATCCTCCTAAGCAGCCTTTTGGTCAACTGACTATCCAAGAATGACAGGAATTCAGAAGCTGTTGAGATTAGAATTAACCTCAACACACACATTTGGTTAGAAGTTACCTTCCCAAGTAATAAAAAAACCCAAACTTTGTGAAGGCACAGCTGGATTAGTCACACTGTATTTGGAAGTAGCAAAACCGTTGTCAAATGTTTTTATCAACTTACTAAAACAAAACCCATTTTTCTGGCATAAGAAATCAAAACTTTTGTCACCTGCAACTTGGACACATACACTTAGTGCGAACATTTTTGCCCACCATCATGGAAAGAAAAAGTGAGTCTAACCACACAGTAGGATGCCTGACTCAAAGGACTGATGTAAACACTTTATTTTTCCCTTAGAACTAGATGTCATGCTATGAACAAACCATATGCTTAATGCAAATTTGAATGGCAGACAGTGAAGTTATAAAAAGTTACTAATAAAAGATTAATACTGAGATACCATTAGAGCACAGCTGGCAGGCTTGTTTTTCTTAGAAGGCAGGAAAACAAGAGGAAATACATGCTGATCTCCTTCCTGTCTCTTCTCTGTACTACCCCCTCACTGGCAACTGCACAGCTTTCTTAGCCCTTAAGTTAGTAGCTCAGCTAGCTTGAGTCAGATTTGACAGCCACTGGGGTGACTGATTTGGCAGCTGTGTTACTGAAGCAGCAAAGAAGGGAAGGGAAGAAAAAAAAATCCTTTGCCTCTTCAGACTGTTGTCTTCATAGAGGAAGCAGCTCTGAAACATTTCACTGGCAACCAAATAAAAAAGACATTCGTCTGTCCTGCCTGAGTCACCACTCAACCCAACCTTCCCCTTCTTTGCCAAGGAGAAGGCAGCAGAATGGACAGAAGCATCACATTAACTCAACGTTCACAATCTGCTGAACAGGCTATGCTGACTGTGACTGAAGCACCTACTCAGTCCAAGAGACCTGTCCTTCAGCAAGGGAGCAGACTTATGATTACAAAAAAAAAAAACAAACAAACAAAATAAAAAACTAGTTCTACTCAGTTACATCAACTTTTGGAAATGGAAAACAGTTTCCTAGTATTTAAAGTATTTTTTGTAGTAACAGAGAATCCAAGGTCATAATTTCATGGTGATGGATTATCCTTGATACTACACAACCACAGCAAATATTCCAGGAAAACAATGAGCAGAGGCAGAATTACCACACAAATGTGCTTTTTACCCTTCTTTATTCTTTCACTACTCACTTACTCAGGGTACCCCATTTTAGAATATCTACTTGAGCTATTCAAGTGACCAGGAGACAATGTTTTGGAATTCAGATGATAGAACCATTCTTTTTCCTCCAATCTAATAAAGTTCCATAATAAATTCAATGCCTGTAGAGTCCTATTCCTTCCCAGGAGTTAATTTCCTTTCCCTGATAGCCATTTATCACATTCCATGTTACCAACAATGAACCACATTATTTCACTATACTATTATTCTATCAAAATTCACAAATCATACTGATGAACATTAACCAGCACATGCAGGTTCACTGTCTGGTCAGACATAAACATGACAGTGACAATTATTCCATCGCTTAAAGCCTGTGAACCCACATACTAATAATAAAAAACCTACGATAGTGAAATTGCTGCATATTTAAAATAAAACACCTTTTTTTAAAAAACGTTTCAAACTGAAGCACTCTAGAGAGTAACAGAAGTATCAGTCACATTAGGTTGTCAGAGCAGAAGATTGAATATGAGACCTTTTAAATCACCAAGATGATATATTCACTATTACCGTTTATTCTTAATTATACAGTTTATTAGTAAGAAACCTCAGCTTTGTTTGAGGCCACACCAGAATACCAGCAGATATCCGCTGATCAATATATAGAGACTAACAGCAAAAGAAGCTTTTAAAGACCACGCTGTATGATAGAAACAGAGCAACATGTGAAGAGATTTACTGGTAAGCACAAAGCTACAAGTTACTTCAGGATACTTGCTGTCTTATAGTTTTAACTCAGACAGCAAAGCCACCATAACCAAAACCTACCAATGCACAAAGACATTTACTGTCTTGTGATTTAAAGTAACATTAAAGGGCTTCAGGTAAATACAAGTATTTACTTTGGGTCAGCAAACTATCATCAGCAATTTCACAACTGTCACAGGAGACATACAGCACACCTTTACAGCTTCTGCCACTTAAATCAACGTTTGACTTCCCTCATAACAGGACTCCCAGGATTTAGTGAGTGCTTTTTGTTGTTGTTCCTTTGTTTTTAAAACTCTATGCTTTACGCTATTTTAAACGAGTTATGATGTAAACCTTGCTTGCTTTCAAGTTACTTGGTTTTTGTATTTTTAAGAGAAGTAATAATTTTGGGTTGTTGGTTCCAATAAAGTTCTCAATTGCAACCCAAATGGCTAAACTTATGAATCCAGAATTGTTCCTCAGTACCCAGTCCTCTACATCTGCATGCTGATCCAGCTGGTTAAGCAGAACATTACTGTTTTAATTATACAGCAATCCAAATGTTTGTTCATTCAGAGCTGTTCAATTAAAGATCCTCTCCCTACCCTCATGTGCTGCCCAAACCTACAAGCCAATATCTAATTTGTTCAGGCAATAAATTGGGCTATCAGGCCATTATATCGCTCAAAACCACTTGCAATACGGCTAGTGCCTTATATTTAAAGTGGGAATTTCTTTTTTTTTTTTTTTTTTTAACTGGACACTTACCTTGGGTTAACTTCAAGGTGATAATTGCTTGCAATCGTGCTAATTTCTATTTTCTTTTTAGAAGGTGCCTGTGTAGAAAGTAACCATATTACATTTCAGAAAGAGTTCTGAAATCAGAAGGAAATATCAATCTTACAGATTATAACTAGCTAGGTCATAGGAAAACTGTTAAGTCCTACAAATAAAATAACCACTCGAACACTAGCCTTAATGCATCTCCTACCCCTCACTACCCACCCTTGAAGGAGAAAAGGAGTTCTGAGATATCAGCTACCCTGTTAAACAGAAACTGGGGCAGGTGGGTTGGAATTGGACAGTCTGTAAAGTCTCTTTCAACCCAAGCCATTCTGTGATTCAAATACTAATAGTGATTATAGTGTAATGGTGATTATTAAGGCATACTACATTTACTGAGTTTTGTATCAAGGAATCTTATTACTGGAATCAGTAATTCAAAATAAATTATATTTTGTCCACATAGAGAAACACTTTGGAGAAAAAGCTTTGGACAAGCCAGAAAAAGCTGCATAAATACAGCAATATTTATATAACCCATGAACTTGGGTCTGAACAGTGCATATACCCTATATTTATACCATCCAGTCTATATATAACCAGTAAATATACATTCTTAAGTTTAAATAAAGGCCTTATAAGAGAAAGGTATCAGTATGCATGTATCCATGGTGCTTCACAGGGGACCTTTCTTTTTTTTACCGTTATGCTCTGATGCTCAATCCTCAGTTTTTCCACGCCTGGACCATATAACTCCCGTAACAGACACATTATCCTCGTCTTCTTTCCAGCGCCTGACGGTCCATACACCAAGAGATGGGGGAAGTCACCACACTGAACCTGAACGCGAAGCAGCAAGATTTGTTAACCACAACAGTTATTTTTCTTAGGTTAAAATTTATGATTTATATAACTTCTCACTGAAGTTTATATGAAATGACTTTTTGAGGTATTGATGTTACATACTAGTTAAATTATGAACTGATGAAGTTCATCAGAAGAAACTCCTTTCCTTCAGTAATATTTCATTTGGAAGATATTTGCCCCTCAAAACAATACATAACCCCATTTCACTAGAAACACCCCCCAAAAAGTAAGCATTTGCTTCCAGGGTGACAACTTAGGGCTGAAATACATATATATACACACAAACACTTCTGGTGCGTATGTACGTGTATATAAGTTCCTCCTTATACACTATACGCTCTAAAACCTTTAAATATGACCGGATTAATTAGCTAATTAGCTGTTTAACCGCTGTCTGCGCGAACGGGCGGGCCGGGTCTCGAACCCGCGGCGCAGGGTCCGCGCCCCCCCCCCGCCCGGCCGCCCCCTCACCAGGCAGCGGAGCTGCGCGGCCTGCTGCCGGTGGAAGTCCAGGCGGCCCAGGCTGCCGGGCCGGTACTTGTCCACCCACAGGCTCATGGCGCCCGAAAAGACCGCGCACACCCGGCTCCCAACCGCCCTCTACGGCGGCTGCCCGGGGACAAGCGGCAGCGGAGGCGAGGAGGAAGGGCGCTGCTGCCCCTCCTCTTTCCCCTCCCCTCATTTTGGGGGCTATTTCACCGCCCTGAATGATAATTTTTTGCCGTCGTGCCCTTCTGGGGTTTGTGTGTAAAGACATGAAGGCTGTGCTCCTGCTCGCCACAACTGCAGTCGTTAGTCATTTAGAATCACAGAATGGGGGTGGAAAGGACCATAAACATGACCCAACTCCGAGCACGCCTCTTGCTGCCTGTGGCAGGCTCGTTTTGTTCACAAATCATACACAAACACTTGTTTTAGGGGGTGCTGTCCCCCCGCAGCAGGCTTAGCAGAAAGCATGTCTGAAGGGAGAGCTGTGATCCGCAGCCAGCAGCGGGAGGCGAGGCAAGCTGGTGGCGAAGGAAGCAGCAAGGAGCAGGCAGAAAGCTGCCCAAAAAGCTTTCTCAGCTTGCCCTCCCTGCCCCTGACCCGGAGCAGACAGAAAAGAGCCCCAAAGGCTTCCTTAGCCTGCCCTCCCTGCCATTTCCCCAATCCATCTGGCCTCTTGACCCCTGCAGATGGCGGGCAACAAGAGGCCGGTGTCCTGCGCCGGGGGAACATACGCTCCTCCGCCGCTTTGCCTCGCTCTGTGCCGTCCCAGGCTTGCAGACTCATTACGGATCAGTGGGTTGCCCATAATCGATGTGCCACACTGCGAATTTACAAGCTAAGCGTGTGGCTTTATTAACACAACGCCCGTCTACAAGAGGAGGTCTTATTCCTACTCTATATGGTAGCCCTAATAAATGATAGTGCACAAACGATTTGAAAGTAGAAAAATTAAAAGTCATAAAGCATCGCTGTACACATGCATAGGCTAAAATGTGTCAGCCTGATTTTTGTACTTAAGTAACTTTTGTGAAAAAAATACTTTAAGAGTTCATGTGACTTCCTATTTTATCAGCTCAATGTTTACATTTATTCACATAGTCAGAAAGCCATAAATACAGGTAATAGCTTTGTTATCCTTAATATTCAAGTTACTCATAAAGGTCATATAAATCTAGTGGGAGCAAAATAAGAACACATCAACTAGTAAAGCTAGGTGTTTCTGAAACATTGTGTACTCTCGTAGACGGTCATGAATCAGTTTTATTTGCAGATTGCCTTGAATTAAACAAAATAATAATAACTTTATACTGCTTTGTCAGCACCATCCTTGTACATGACTGAGCTTGTGAAAGCTGCAGCTGCAATATCTGGCCTGTGTGTACATTTGAGTCCCTTTCTTCTGCCCAGCACCACAGTGACCAGTTCCTTTGCCTTTTTCTAAGTTTTCATTTTGTGGGTCTACAGTGTTTCTCATGTGGCTGTCCTCTCCCCTCTCTTTTTCATGAGTGCTTAATTTCCCTTGTTGTTCCCTTTGGTTAGTCATATTTACAACTAGCCTTTACAAGCTTTTTCAGATCCTTTGTTCATTTACCTCAATTTTTAATAATTTCTGAGTGATGTGTTATTCTTGTGTCTATCAGTGTCATGCTAGATTTAATTGCAATTTCTGTGATAACTCCTTATAACCTACTCCATTTTTCCAGCCCCCAGAGATACTGTATTTACAGATGCGTGTCACCATCTAGCAAGTGCTTTGACAGATTCTCCAGGGTTTTGAAAGTACCAATGAAACAAAATCCTTTTTGGATGAGGTTATACTTAAACAGGTAGGACTCAGTCCAGCAGGCTTCCAGCTCCCAATGAGATCACAGGCTTAAGATGCCTAGCAGCTTTGAAACGACCCTAAACTCTTTTTATTCTTAGGTCATTAAATTTCCTTAGGATTTCTTATTTTCCTGAGCATAAAATGTTGGTAATTGTGCCCTACCTCAACAATGCATTTAAGTATGTGCTTACATTCATGCTCTCAGTTAAGCTGTTCTCTGCCTTAAAAAGTAATTAAACAGATGAAAAAGATTATTTTCTTAAGTAAATATCTTACATTTCTAAAATCTGGGCCTGCATGAAGCATTGCAGTTGTGGTACTTTCTATCTGATTAAAATGCTCTAGAATGTATTGATTTTCTACTTCATTAACTTTTTACCTTCACTGTAAATCTAAACAAAAAAAAGTAAGTATCTAAAATTGAATGGTTTGGCCAAGTGCATTGCAAATAAATTAACATGAATAATACAGGAGATTGAGGCAATTTCAGTTGCAGCCACAATTCGCTCAAATATAAGGACTGTTAAAATACATCTTCACTCGTTTTGTTCGGTCCAGCAGAAAGTTCAAAAGGTAAAATGACTTCTCTGCATGAATAAACTAGAGAATGTATCTGAAAATAGAGATTTTAATTACAAATGGCATTCTGAGCCCCTTACTCCTGTTACACGTTATTAAAAAGTGACATGATGTCAGGCACTATAAAAGAAGCTCCCTCTTGTACCCAAATTGAAGTAAAATTATAAGCCCTGGATCCAGTGTTTAAATATATATATGTAATTTTTAATCAATTTTAGACTGACTATTAACACAGTGTTAGAAAAAGTTAGAGCATTGTTACACTGACCTCCTCAGTCATTACAGCATGATTGCTGATAGCAATCCAAGCAGCTATTAACAAGTCCAAGTACCGTTTTGCTGTACAACAACTTATGTTTTTCAGACAAGACTGTTTGGCATCCTTTGATCCTTCAGGCTGCTTAGCTGAGCGAGATAAATTTTCTTTTCAGTTTCAAATATTTTAGTAGATTATTGCCACTCTGTTGGCTGTCACTCTAGGTTATATCACCCTGTCCCCAACAGAGTGCCTGTATTGCTGCAAGTAAATTGTAGCATATCAAGAAAGAGCAGATCACTAATTACAATGAAAAAAAAAAAAAAAAAAAGAGAGAGAGAAAAAGACTGCAATAAAGTGACATCTGTTCTATTGGTGACATGCTGATGTCATGCAGATTGAATGTGACAGTGGAAAGAAAAGCACTAATGATGATAGCCAAAAAATATCTAAAGCAACAACAAATATTCCATATAGATTGGTAACATTGAAGAAGCTGCTTCTCTGTAAGAAATATAAAGCCAAGAAATCCTAGTTCTTCAGCAGTCTTAATGGGTTATCTTACAATCCTGAATTTACTTTGAAAGAGTAAAGTAACAAAAACAACACAGAAGTTTCCCATGCAAGGATGAGACAAACTAAAAAGGTACAAGACGATACCATTTTTACAGCCAGTGAAGAAGTATTGTGGAAAAGGCTACAGAGATAAGACGTAATTGGAGGATACATCTTGTCCATCAGTCCTTACTGCCAAGACTTTTGCACATCTGTCCACCAGGAAAAGGTTAAGCAAAACCTGTTGATAAAGAAGTGGAAGGGTGAAAAGAAATTGGTGAATAGGTGTATTTAATAATAATAATAATAATAAATAAACAAATGAAATTTATTTATAAAGCAAAAGCTTTATATTTATAATTTATTTATAAAGCAAAAGCTTTGCATTTTCATGCAGTCAACACATGGCGGTACCGTAAAATGTTCTGATTTAATCAATCCTTCTTTGTATTCCAACTCATGTTGCTGAGATCCAGACCCTGCTCAGCTTCCTCAGTCTGAAGAATTGTGCCTGAGGAATTAAAAGAAAAAGAAAAAGAAAAATGTGCCTGAAGAATTAAAAGAAAAGGAGATGAGATATGTTTTGCTGTTCTTGTCCCTCTGTGGCCATAATTGTATGTAGCTGTGCAAACCTGAGACCCTTTTTTCTACCATTAGGAGTTGTCAAACTACAGCAAACTGCAGCAGCACAGTTACTCATGGTAGAAAAACATGAGGTGACAGCTGAAATTTTTTAAATGTTCTAAACATAAATTCAAACATGCATTTGGGGACATGTAGAGTTACAGATCCATTCTTCAGATGAACTACAGCTATGTCAAATACATAGTCATTTTCTATTGATGTTTTTGATTTTAAAAAATAGGCTATTTTCATTTGTAGTTTAGGTCTTTCCCCCTGAGACTTAGCAGGTCACTGACCAAAAGATATAGCCTTGTTCTTCAGTTCCCATCAGCCTGCAATTTGCAATATGAGAACAAAGGAAGCAAAGGAAACTCTGTCCATTTAAGACTGTAGATACAGATTTACAAGTATTCTTATTCTAAATAAGACACACAAGTTCTGTATAGAAGCTAATCACAAAGCTCTTTAAAGAATATGCTGTCAGATATTTAAACATAGGAACAAATATTGATACCTGACCTTAATTAGAAAGTAATTTTGTGATGTTGAGATTTGACATTTTTTATCTTTCTTGGCAAGGATGTGTTTGGTTGACAAAGACTGTGGATTATTTTGGGTTGTTGAAGTATTTGTTTCCATTCTCGCCAGTACTTGAACTTTTTTTTTTTTTTTTTTAATTCACTTCAGTTGCATTTTGATGAAAAATTCACCAAAAAAAATGCATTTTTGCAAAGTCAGATGAATCTACAGGAAAGAAGTTACACTGAAAAAAAAATAGCTTTGTTTTATGTGTAGTATTTTAATTAATGTAGCTCACATAGCAGGTGTTTTCTAGATTTCTAACACCTGATAACTTTTTTTTATTTAACTTTCCTCCAGATGATAAGAGGCCCAGACCCTCTGAATCCACAGAACATTAATGAATGAAATCCAGACACCTCCAAACACATATTAGGGTATTTTCAGTGATAATACTAATTGCGGGACACCAAAATGAGACTCTTGTTGCATTTCTATGGAGAAAGTTGAAAGATATAATCTGCCATGTTCACAACCTGTATCTTTGCTGAGCAATTGGTAGAACACGTTGGTTGTCCCTAGTTGTGGTTTTCATACATTTACTGAAACCCAAAGATCTTATGGCACAGGCTATGTTTTATGAACCAACTAATATTTCAGAGCTTGACTACAGTAATTTCATCTCCTATAAAATTTTACTGTTCCTAGTAGCTATCCAATTATCTTTGTAGGGTTTTTTTTTTTTTTTTTTTTTTTTCCTGGGGCCACAGCAGTCTTTCTCATGTCTCCTAATTTGTCTTTTCCCCTGTAGAGTAATTACATTTTTGTTGGCTCGACAGACATACATCAGCTTTTGAATTTCCTGGTTTTCTCATGGGACTCTTGATTTTCAGAAGAGCTTTCATCTCTAAGTTCAATGTCAGTTTCAGTAAAGTTTGCTGATCTCTCAAGTTTTGACATTTTACTCAGTATACTAGCTAATCTGAGGCCAGACGTGTTTGTATGTAACAAGTTGGAATTTGCTTAATGAGGTGAAACAGGTCTCTGTAATCCAAATGAAAAGTAGCGAGAGTATATGACCAACAACAAATTATACTCATGCTCTCCTGAAAAGCTGAAATAGACTTGTCCTAAAGCTTTTCATAATGTGAAAAGTTAAAAAACAGCATATTCTCATAATCTCAATGAAAACGTGTTTCACTTATAAACATGTATATAATAAGAAAACATGCTACATCATGCTACACTTTGTTTTGTTTTGTTTTGTTTTTAATATATATTAAAATGTCCAATATTCAATGACAAGAGAGATCTGAAATAGCAATGTAGTTTGGAAAATATTTACCACAGACATATTGCCTTTAGTAATAGCAGATTTACACACGTAACACTACCATGTAACTGTGGACTTGGAAAATTACCACAGAGCAATATGTATACTATGAGCAGCTATTAGAATTGATGTGTCTTCAGACAGCTGTATTGCTATTGATGTGAGTTGGAACAAACCACAGTCCCAGAGCTCTTCATGATGAAAAGCTGTACTGGCTGAGATTAGATGACTGAGTTCCTGTTCTCTGATATTACAACTCTACAGTGACAGAACTGCTGATTTTCGTAGTGTCTGACAAAAAGAAAACTGTCATATGGGCTTGTGATCATTCCCATCATTCTTGTCTTTGGCAAGCTCACTTTAAAATTAGTGTGTTTTCTTAAAGCACTCAATGCATAAGCAAGCACTGACACACCTCGAGGAAAAGATTGCTATGCTGTTGAAGTTAGGAAAAAAAAATCAAGAATAACTTCTGTCATTAGACATAGTAGATTAAGTAAATATTTCACAGTTGTTCTTGTCATCATTTTTTGTACTTTCCCTTCTCCAAGTATCTGTCTGAATTTACAGTTCCTTACAGTGAAGTAAAGAACTGCATGAAGAGCCTCTTTTTAGCTATAGTGCGGGTACAACTGAGCTCATACGATTAACTTGCTGTATTCATGGCAAAGCTGTTCTCTTGTTTTATTTTGCCTCAGGTGTCTTTCATCAGGAAGAACCAGGTTAAACCATCAGGATATGCTGGCCTTGAAGAGCCATTAAGTTCATCCTTCAGATATGTAGCTGTTAAAATTTATGGATTATTTTTTAGCTGTGTGAACGTGAAACAACACTGTGGTTTGTGATAGAGAAACAAGAAAGGTGCATAGGCTATCACTCTGTAACATTTTTAAATTATTTAGATTGTGGCTGCTGTGCTTCTTTCTCTCTACTTCCTGTGCCCCCAACTTTCTACCCTTTAACCTTTGCTGTTATTGTGCTTATCTAGCTCCATGAAAAGCTGGTTTAGTGACTTAAATGGGTAATAAAAGTAATAATTTCTTACCAGTTTATATCCCTGGAATTCATGCTGTAGAGTCAGCTCAGTGTAAGGGTTTTGCAAAATAATGATTGTACTAATTGCATTCAGTTTAAAATATTTTGGAGCCACGTTGTCAGAATAATGTGCTAGGGCTATTTTTGCTTTATTTCATTTTCATATATAGACCTGAGACCACTCTTGATGTTTTGTAATTGGCTTTTATTTCACAGTCCCTTGTCTAGGTAATAAGGAAACTCCTTGTTTCTAAACAGTTCTTCACCAAGGCAACTGTTTATAGGTATCCTGCAGCTTTGAGTAGCATTCAAACTACATGTGTGCAGTGTCACTTCTGCTGCTTTCTACAAAATTTTCCTTTCTGGAACCTGTACAGCTACTACATTCTCTACACTTATGCATCTTTCATTTTGCAATTTGTAATATCCTTGTGTGGTGGATTCTTAGAAGTCTGTATCAGAAATCAGAACTGAGATGAGTTCTTTGTAGTAAGAGCATAAGCTAACAATCTTTATAGAAAACAGCTAAAGAGGAAGAGAGCAGGATCATTGTATCTTACCTCTGTGGATGCCAGAACATCTTCTTGGACCTGGCAGATGGGTTCCACAAATGCTCCAGACATGCTACATTGCAGGTATTGTCTGGAAGGCTACATAAACTTGTACAGTTCTATTTGTACAAGTGTTTCCTTACTTACTAATCACAACCAACATCTATACTGGTAAATAAAAACAGAGTGGCCAGTGTTAATGAGATCAGCTGTCATCAAATAGTATGAAGTAGGACACCACAATCTTTACTCTGATCCATTGGGCCTACTGAGCACCTGACCTTTGCTACTCCCCAAGCTACACCCAGGCTTCTCTTTGATTGAGTGTTCATTAATCCAAGCCAAGGGTCATGTAAACAGTTCAATGATGTGGGCCCTGGCCTTTTGTGATCTATCGGTATAGATGTAAACTAATGCTGTGTCCATAAGGCCTAGTCAAACTAGGCTTAGGGACCATTCTCTGGTCCTGAAGCTGAGTGATGCAGACTGGCAATGCCAAGCTTAGAGACTGCATAACATGTGGCCATCAACCTCCTCTCATCCCCATGTGGGCTGTCTAAGATACAATATCATTTTTATGTGTGTTTGACAGTCTTGAGAGCCTGATATAATGTGAGGGCTGAGGGCTGAGCTGCACCCCAACAGACTGAAGTTTTCATAGCATGACTGAAGGTGTGTGTTACATATCCAGGGTATGGCAGGAGGGCCTATGGAATGTACTAGAGAGTGAAGGGCCTGCTGCAGTCGTGCTGGAGGAGTTGGTAAGGTAAAGCAAGGCAGATGTGTCAGTAGTAATCCCAAACCCATGCTGTTCTCCGGAGCATGTCTTGGCACTGGTTTAGAAACTATTAGTTACAGTAGGCCAAAATTGTGCCAAGGAACATGCTCAGTCATTAGTAGCTTGGATGATCAGTGGTAAAGTGCTGACATGCATTCCTTGGCCATTCTCACTTGCCAATACAAGTAAGCGTAAGAGTTGTATGACTTCCTGGGCACAGCATTAGTGCTCACTGACAAGTCTTGCTGACTGTCTCCTAGAAAATCCTGAATGGCATGGAGAAGAGGCACAGGGGACTGATTCCTTGCACTGCTTAAGGAAACCCAAGGCCATGAACTAAAATAAACACTTAATGGGTTCAAAACAAGGAAAAGAATGTGGTTCTTCACTCAGGGCACTGTTACACTGCAAAAGTCCTTGCCACAAGATACTGGAGGCTAAAAGTTCACAAGTTCAATGAGCAGTCCACATAAAGTCACAGAACAAAAATCTGTAATATTTACTGAATTCATGGAAGCTCCTTCTGGCTCAGATAGCCCCTAGAAAACAATCGGTGGAGGCTGGAGGAACTTCCAGGGAAATTATCACTCTGTATTTGCCCAGCTTTTCTGCTCTGCCTTGTGCATCTTCCTTGGCTGCTGCAAGAGACAGGACACTAAGCGAGAGCTGTCTGCTCCTGCTGCTGTGTCCTCCCATGTTTATCTTCAGTCTTATCTCCATGACTGCATGCGTCTAGCGAATGCAGATATATGGTGTCTGTCTGCAGCTTGGACTGCTCATTTTTTTCCATTGCTTTATGTGGGGATTTAGTCCAGACAGGATCAAGTTGTATGCATTTATTCAGGACCTGCAGACCTAGGACCTTTTGTCATAGTAAGCTTCTTGCTTCGCTTAGTAAGCTCTTAATTAGCTTCTATATCTTTTCTGTCATTCTTCGACTAAGCCACAGCAGAGTGTTTCTTCGAGGAAGCAGAAATTCAGCTTTTTTAAGACGCTAGTGCCTCTGCTGGGAAATTATTTTGTCCCAGAAAGGGCTACTATGATTCTTTAACACTGCCAGGCAATAAACCTTTCCATGCTCTTGTACCTTTGCCTGTCAGCATCTTGTTTATCTTTTCCAGAAACTCTGCCTCTCTGCTGCTTTTCTGGCAACCCGCGGAAGAAGTTCTGTGTCCATTTGCATTCTGCAGCAGTATGCAGTGTCTGAGCAGCAGCACAAAGTGTCTGCGCTTACTATGTCAGATCTGTCATGCCTTTTCAGTTTCAGTTCTGTTACCACTTTTTACCTGCATGTCCTTCAGTTGGCCCATATTCTAGAAAATTGAGCAGTAATTTACTATGGCATGACTTCCCCTATTAAAAATGAGTACATCTGTTCGCTCAGCTAACGGCTTCCTCAGCACCCTCCAGTAGGAACATAATTAGAGTTCTGATTGCAACCTGCTAATGATTCCTTCTCCAAATATCTCCCAATCTAATTTTAAATGCGACATAACAAATGGAGCTAATAAACAGCAAGAAGAGAACATGATAAGGGTAAATGAGTTATAGCAATACCAGATATGAAAATGTATTTAAGCATCAATACAAGTGTAAACTCACGAGCTTCTGTAGGCATTGCACAACTGTCTTAGAACAAGATTTCTAAAAGATGAAGGAAGGGTTTTCTTTGATTCTTAAGTCTGCGTAAGATGACAAAGACAGATGTAGGGGTACAGTCAGGATCACATCACTTGCATATTGGAATCTTACGTAAACTTACTGATACTAAAGACATAAACAACAACAAAGTATTTTATTTCTAACAAGCCTTAATTCTGTTCTGGGAAGTACTCTTTCAGAAGAGTGGTAGTTATCAAAGTAATGATTATTAAAATAATTCAGAGACCATCCTCTGATTTCAGAAGACATCTGATCAGCTTTACTGTATAGCTACTTGGATATAGAAATGGGGTAAAATTTTATCATAGTGAAGGAAATGGTTATTTTCCTGTTGATTGCCATAGGTTCAGAATTTTGTCTAAAATGCACATACTTGATTTAAAGTCATACTAACTTTACAATATATTTTATAGGATAGAGGGATACTCATTCTTTGCCATTCAGCTTCTTCTGCTAAATGTTACAGAAGCACTCCAACATCAAGAGTCATTGCTTTCCTTTCCTTTCCTTTTTTTTTTTTTTTTTTTTTTCCAACTTTAGTTTATCATTGAACACCATATGGTGCACATCCTGGACATCATTCATCAATATAATATAATGCTTTCTGTTCCCCCATTGTGCATGCTGGTGTCAATCATCCTGTGTTTTCAGAATAAAGAAATTGCCGAGAGTTTGTTTCTTTCCACCAATCTAACAACATGGTTGAATTTTTTATGTAAATCTAATTAACTTCTATGAAAAATATAAGGCTATTTAAATTTTATGCATCGAAGAGTAAGCAGATTGCCTGTAAAGATCAAAAAGAATGTTTTTGTTCACATGCAGTAAACAATAAAAAGGTGGATGGTTAAGAACAGAGCTTTTTTTCAGCCTGCAGTATCAGAGATTGATCGGAGTCTGAACCAGGAATTGATATATTGATCTGCTGTCTTTCTAATATGGAATCCCGTCTTTCTTAAAGCTTTGAATTATTTTGTAGGTAACTAAGAAATTTATAAGCATGATGGAATAAGTTATTCTGCAATTTATTTAGTTATCTCTGCACTAGATTGCCAAGCAGTAGGTCAGCTGCAATGATTAACAGAATTTACACTTTATCAGCATTGTAAAAATTACTTACAAGGTTACATCAAAACATTTTGAAGCTATTGAGCAGGAGATAATTGTTAAAGAAGTAGTAAGGGTTATTTTTCCCTTTTAAACGTAATTTAAAGTAGCTCCTGGGATATTTATTTTTTTCCTTTTCAAAATGTGTTTGTTTTAAATTATACTATATTTTATATAGCTGGATGTCATCTTCGACTTTTACATGTTATATAAGAAAATTTTGAATTTTAAAATCTCTCCATTATCTCTCTAACAATGTATAGCCTTGGAAACCTTGTTGCTGTTGTCAAATAATATCAGGAAAGACTTTGCCATATCATTTCACAGTGAAATATCAGCCTGTAGAAGCTCTCAATATTGCTCTGTAAAACTTTTCTTTGAAAATTACATAGGAGACAAGAGTGCCTCAGAGAAATGACTTGAAGAAAATCAACACTGTAGCTTTTTTGAGCTTTCACGATTCCATTGCATGAAGGGCCTTTCTCCAGATCCTGCTTGGAATCACTGTTATTAACTTGTATTACACTGTGGTTCATCTGCAGTATGATTTTTCAATATACTTGATAAACTATCAAATACAGTAGAAGAGGGATCCTGTTTTATTAAAGGCGAATGTGAAGGTGTAAACTGGTGCAAATGAATGTTAATTGGAATTTTCCATTAATTTGAATGGATGTCATTTCAAACTGTCTATGTGTCATTGTAAGTAACGCAAAATTCTCTCTGATACAACAGGGGACAGGAGACAGCTTTGAAAAACTTGAGTTAGGCAAGATGGCAAAGAGAAAGAGGTACAGGTTGATTTTTTGACCCTTGCTTCCACCAGTTTCCATCCCAGTTCTCTTCCCTCATATCCCAGGATATAAGTCCTGTAGGCTGACTCTGTTTCTTGCTGCTTCCTCTGAAAGGTGCTGGTGCTACCTCTGCCACCTGCAGAGAATGGTCCTTACCCCCTGCTGCTTCCCGGCCGGACAAGGCTCCATAATTACCAATCTGAGCAATTCCTGAATCCTGAAATCCCAAGCCCTTTGCCCATGAGTTTGGGAACCACACTGATTTCAGTGCATGGGAAACCTTTGTACACAGAGAAAAGAGGCTGGATTTTAGGCTGAATGAACTATCAGTTTATAATGTAATTTTGAAAAAGTGCTGATATGTACAGTCTCAGGACAAATTAAAACCTCAGCAGGAGCAATATCATGCTGTGTGAATAGATTGCAATTGATGCTTCTATTTTTTTCCTGTAATTGTCTGAGGGCCTCAGGAGAATCTACATCAGGCTCTGAGGGAAAGTGCGTTCGTAAGCCCTATGAGCTGTGCCATAAACTGAGGGTTTGAACAGCGCAGGGATGCAAAAGAGAAAAATGACGCCGCATGAGGCTCTGGATGAGAAAAACAAATTAGCTCCTTCTGCTATAGTTGTTGCTACTCACATGCTCAAAGGTTTGGTTTTGTTTAAAAATAACCTACAATGCTTTCTAGTTTTAAAATTAAATTATTGCTGGTAAAATACTCAGGAGGTGGATGTTCCCTGATCAAGGCCAACACAAGAACAATATGCAGCATAAGCAGCTCCCTACTGTGGCAGAATTTAAATGGTAACAAAAATTGAAGTGCTGGTATAAAGGACAAAACAGTAGGGGATTTTATTGCACTGGCCTGAATCGTCAGGTCATCCCCCCACAGGTAAATGAGGCAAATCTAGCTGTGACTATGTGTGTACCTCTAGTCTCTGCCTGTGGCCTGGGCTGAGCAACCCTCCCAATGAGACAAGAAGGCACTGTGTTGTGTGTCCTTTGAGTTACTTTCCTATAGAGCTCTGCTGTCCTCTCTGCAGACCAAGGTGTGGGATTAGTGTGATTCGGGGTGGGTTTTGTGATGTGGATTCTTGTCAACAACCATGGGAAGAGGTCCATCAAATTCCTTTTGAAACCACCAGAGAAACACGGAATTTCAGTAATTTTCAGCTAGATTGTTCCTAATTCTAATCATCCTGAAAAGATTAAAACAATCTGCTTTACTGTGTTTCTGTTACCACAATTGAAATAATCTCATTATGATATGACCATTATGATAATCTTGTTGAATACAGCTCACATTTTGAAGGATCCAGTGACACATCAGCTTTTCTAGAACAGACAGTCCTTCGTAAGTGAGAAAAATAGGAGTCACACAACAGCTGATAATGCAGAGGGAGAACTAAACTGTACTGCAGGCTGCTTACATACATCTGGTGAGCTATCAGGGTCAGACTATTTCCCTGGCTTAAATCTCAGTGACTACATATACATTAACACACAACCATGTGTGGTGCTTATTAAAAATATCATTGGTAGTACTGTGTATGACAAATACAAATACAAATAGCCCTGTGGAAGAAAAGAGCTCAAGCATCCTTCAGAAATATTCTTTTTTTTTTTCTTCATCACATGGAAGCAAATTATAAGTATTTGTCAGCTGGTGCTACAGGAGTTCTTTAACTTTCTGCTTCAGCACTTCAGAGACTCACATTCATGTTGCCTCTGGTTAACGGTAAATAATAGATCTGCACCCTTCATCCAGGCTACTGGATTTTTTTTTTCCCCTCCAAGCAATCTCATCAATCTGATACTATTAAAGGAACATTATAAAAGTGAAACTATCATCTAAACTCCCCCCATCTTACAGTAAAATGTGGAATTAAACCAGGAAAATGTATGACTATTTTATTTTAAAACAACACTGCTTATTGGGAAAAAAAATAATAAAATAATGGAGTTTCTGGTTTTATATTATTATAAAAGAATGGCTAGTTTCTAGCCCCTATTAAGGAAATAAGATAGTAGCACATGTTTCATCAATGAATGAATCAAAATCACATCTTCTTATCTACCTATCTTTAACTATTGTTAAACTATTTAATTGTTGTATGTGCCTTCAATACGAAATCAACTACAATATCAGTCACCTAAAATCCCTGATGCTTTAGTATATTTGATTAATTTATCATCTTAAATATTTTATCAAATATAAAAAACATTTTTTCTAGCATGCTGTTTAAAATCTACTGAAATGCACATTTTCCTTATTTTTTAACTCTGTTACAGTGACTGAGCAGTTAATGTAGGCTTGCCTGTGTGCTTAGTCCCTTGAGAACCAAAATTGAACCATATCTTTTGGACCCATTTCATTTAGCTCTTTTTTTTTTTTTTTTTTTTTTTCATTAGGAATTCATCAACTGCTAGAAGTTCAGAGCCTTATCATATAACGAAGAGTTACAAGTCTTGAATGCACCCAGTGTTTTACATTCTCAACTTACTTTGGAAAGGAGACCTAAGGGATCAAAGCTGTACAGATGAGAATATATACATGTATATAATGAGAATTCTCATATATAATGAGAATTTTCTTCCAGCACACTTTTTCTTAGTTTTATTACAGAGAAATAACAAAGGAACCATTTCCTTTAAGAGCTGAGCATGTTTATTTCAACAAAAAATAACTGCTTAAGACAAAAATGCATCCCTGCAAATGTGGAATTTTCACAGACATTCTCCTCTTTCTTACCTATAGTTTTTGGGTTCAGATGGTTAGCAGAAACATAAAAATCTTTTGTGTTACTTGTCTGATAGATTACATGCAAACCATTGTTAGGTGACATGGCTAATATAGCCTACATGTGAGGGAGACAGCTCTATTTATGTTACAACATGACCTCACTGTTTGAGTGTCTGCCACACTATAGAACCAAGACTTTCTCCACTGCAAGCCTCGACAATTTATCTGAGTGATGGATCGTGTATTTGTACCTAATCAAGTTCAGGAAGTCAGAGGCGTGAGATAACGCTGGAACCACTGCAGGACAAGGGGTCGCCCACACTTCTCGAGCAGTCCTGCCCAGCTTGGTGCTGTCAGGCAGGAAGTTCACAGAAATCTCAAAAGAAAAAAGCTGCCGGCGCATCTTGAGTAGAGCTTTGAATAATGAGCATGCTAAAATTGGGGGCAAGTGAAACTATTTGCTTATTTTGCCTTATTTTCTTAATGGTTTTATTCCTTCCTGAAATCATGAGAAAAGCCAAAGTGGGCCAATGTTTCTAAAAAGGAAACATTTGCTAAATAACATTTTCCGCTTGAAATCACCAAGCTTGTGTTTTTAACTGCTTAAGGAAAGTATATATATATATATTCTTTTTCAGTCAAAGAGATTTGTAGGCTGATCCAAACCATTTTTCCAGCTTTTCACTTGACAAGAAAAAAAAATAATAATAATAAATCGATTCGTCTTGCTTCTTTCTAACTGGATTCATCTTTCTGTTCAGGTCAGCTAATTGAAAAATCAGTGATCTGCATAGTTCTGTGAACTGCTGTTAAAAATGACAAACAGCTAAAAGGAAGTATATCTGGGTAAGGGAGCTGAGCTGTGGCTGCATCTAACATGCTCCCAGTGACAGTGACAGAAACAGGGAATAACTGCATTGCATCTTCTAGGAAAGAGAAAGCTGCTATCTGGAGAAAAAAAAAAAAAAAAAAAAAAAAAAAACAAAAAAAAAAAAAAAAAACTAGAAAAACGCCTTGCTGCCCTGATGACGTTATTTCTCTGAGAGTGAGAGACGAATTTTCAGAATTACGATCCCAACCAATCGCTATGAACAAAGTCATGGCGGGTTTTGCTGGGGATATTCCCATCCCATCCCATCCCGCGCCGGGCTCTGCCCTGCAAGGGGGCAGCAGCCCACCAGGTGGCAGAGCTCGCCTTGAAGAGCCGCCCTAGGTTACAAAACCTTTTTTTTTTTTTTTGCCAGCAAAGGACCCCCCAGCCTCTCTTCCTTTTTTTTTTTTTTTTTTTTTTTTTTTTTTTATTAATTACAAGCGTAGCTTCTGTTTTGCACGCAAATCGCAATTTCCTTAGAGGAAAAATATTCAGCCAAATGTAGGCACGGAGGTGAGGTTTTATGTTGTTCTTGATTCAAAGGCACTTCTTTCAACAAAATAGGATTATTTTGTCTAACTTTGTTTACCTCAACAGTTTCAAGTTAGTTGAATAGGTTGTACATTTTTTAAATCTGCATTTCTAGCTTAATTCAATTTCAGTGTTAATCTGAAAACATCAAAACACCAAAACTTTAAACCTAAAAATAAAAATAAAAATAAAAATAAAAATAAAAGGGGGAGAGGAGGGATTTTGCTTTTAGAAAAGGAAATCCAAAATATCTGGGATGCTTTGAACACCACTCTCTGAGAAGTGAGACCACTCTCATGGTTTAGAAATTATTAGCTTTTCATTCGCTGATCAAAGAGAAGCCACCTATACATCCTACCCTATATAGCTTGACCAATAAGGAAAGCTCCTGAGTATGACTCCATTGGATTTTGTTCCTTCTCATTTTTCAACTCCCAGGCATTAAGGGAGAGCTGATATAATTAACACAATTCTAAATCAGAGTCAGCGAATGTTATTGTAGGAGTTAGTAGGAGTGTAATATTCATACCAAGTGTGCCAATCCCTATAAGAAAGCTGAACAGGAGAGTTATTTAAAGAGACTAAATGATGCAGAATAAAGCTTCCAAAAGCTGTAATTGAAAGTGACAGAAACATTAGCTTTGAAACAAGTAACATTTAATCACACAGATTATACAGAAACATAATTTTTGTATGTTGTTTTCTTCAATAGAATTTAATTTTAATCTGTTGAGACAGCTCATCACTTTCAGCTGCCTACTGCCAGAAGCCTGTCAGGGTATGTAAATGTAGCTGCTATGACGAGGAAAGGGACCTGTTCCCTCCAACACTGGCCGTAACTTCTGCATGCCTAAAATTTCAATTGCTCATACCTGCACCTGCGTGCTGCAGGTGTATGCAGTTGCACCACTTCTTACTTTTGTGTGTGCCATTTACATGGTTGGACCTTCAAGTCTGGGAAGCGGTGGCCCTGGAAAAAAAAAAATTAAAAAAATGCAATGTTTGTGCACTAAGTAGAAAGTTATGAAAGCGCAAAGGCAAGAAGAAGAAGACAAAAAAATACGTGAATGAACAGAGGCAAGGATACGGGTTCAAACCTTTCTGTAATAACATCTGTAATTTAATTACATGTATCCAGGACATCTAAATAGGCTATATAGTTTTAAAATCACAGTGACTGAACACAGAAAATGAATTTATAACTGAATTGACTAGTTAGGACACAGAGAGAATATATCTCAATAGAGTAAAGAATAAGATATTTATTTAAGCTTTTCCTCTGGTGTTGCCCAATGTGTGCATTTCTCATTGCCCCTGTCCCGACCCACATGAAAATGAGCTCTGTATTTGCAGAACATGGGAGCAGGAGCAGATGCGACCTTCAGGAAGGCCAGTGCAAAGCACCTTCACCTCCTGGGCACTCTCAAGGGCAGCAGGCAGGGGAAGCTCATGTTGACACTCACCTGCTCTTTGTAGCAGCCAAGAAGTACACGTGAAAGCATGTCAAAAACTCCAAGCATTTTGGATGGTTACCATCAAATAGTTTGAGTTTATTTGTTCATGTTCTAAAACTTGTTTGAAAATGGAGCCAGTTATCTCAAAAATGTTTTGAACTACAATGTTATAGGGAGGTTTATTTTATTTTTTGTCTGCTGAAGTATTTCTCTGCTAATATGGAAGATTAAAATATGTTTCACCTGCAGTTCACTCTGAACTTGCAGAGTCTGAGTTATTTAGAGGTGCCTTCTCTTTTTGGGAAGGACAGATCAACAGGTCAGCATGGCCCTGAGTTTCAGAAAGCAAAAATATTTTGTAAGCAGAGGAATTAATTCCAGCTTACGGTGAGAACATTTAAACAGAAGCAGTTCCAACACACAGGGCAATCAGGGACAGATCCTGAGCTCCTGAATTTGGAAGAGGCCAGGGTAGAAGAGGCATTGGTGCCCCAAGCACTTAGAGCACTGCAACAGCCATTTCATTTCTGTGATCAGCTTACAGCATTCCTCGGAGCTTTGCAGGCCTATTCAACACCATACCAGACCAAGACTCTACCCAAGGGTGGCCTTTGGATGAGAAAATCAATGCATGGTGCAAGGCTGAGGCAGTAGCAATGACCCCTCCTTCTCCCACGCCCAGGGTCTGGCATTCCTGACTGCACACCAGTGGGAGCAAAGAGCACACAGGGAGATCAGAAACCATTAATTTGACTGGACCCAGTGCAGATGATGCTCTCTTCAGGGCAGGGAAGGTCTCACGGCATTTGTTTGTAAATGTCTGAACCATTTGCCCTTTGTCAGTAATAAGTGAGCACGTAGCAAGGAAGGAAATGGACTTCAGAAAAGGCCTCCAACCTAAAAAGAGCCAGCGAGATGAAACCTGTAGACTTATCTGTAAGTCTACAGATAAGTAGACTTACAGGTAAGTCCAAGTCACTAGGAGAGACACAAGCTCTTACCAAAGCAGATTTATTATAATGTTCTGTTTACTGCAGTATCAGTACAGGACATGTAGTCATCCCAACACAGAGCAACACGTGCTGTATTGTACTCTGAATGAGTAATGCACTTCGTGTGAGTAATTAATGTATCAGATCTTTCCAAAACTGTATCTGGGCAGGCAAGAGGGTCACCAGGACACTGCCTCTGTTGTACTACTTCAATGGCATGGAGCTCCTAGGAGGTTTTCCTGGCTGGCTATATAGTGATGCTGATTGTGCAGGGACAAAGCGAGCGGTGGACAAAAGCCCAGCATGGCTTGGGGCTGTTTTGAAGTGCCACAGAGGTCCAAGCAATAGACTCATAGAATCATTTAGGTTGGAAAAGACCTTCAAGATCAAGTGCAACTGTCAGCCTGACCTGAATGAGCTTGATTGTCTCCAAATGAAGAATCTGAAAGGATTTTGAAAGGCTGCAGTGACCCCTCTGGCATCATATCTTGTGGTTTTGTGGCTGTAGTTGTGAGCTAAAGGTCTTAATTTCTGATCTCCCCACAGATTTTCAACCACACCAATCAATGGATTTTGCTGGATTATGTAGTACTCCTCTCATTATAATAAATGAGTAAAATTATTCCTAAATAGTGTGCTATACTTCACTTATTGATATAACTCAGGTGATGGCTGTGTTTCTCTCTGGACATGGCTGGGTTTTATATTCTTACTCCTCTGATTTATATTCTTACTCCTTCAGATCAAACATCTGAAGCCCTGGTGTGTGCAGACAACAGGAGTGTAATGGCACCTGAGAGCAGCATGGCTGGTGGGCTGATAGGCCTCAGGTCTGGGCCTTCCCCACGTCTGCTGGTAGCACCCTTGTGAAAAAAATCAGCAAATGTGGAGTTTGCCTGAATGTCAGTTGATTGCCACTTCATTCATTTCAGCCTGAAGTATGTGCTGTTGGCATCTGGAGGGAAGCAGTGAAGAAAATCTGTTGTTTTCTTGGTGGTGCCTCTTACAAGGCCTTTCATTACTAAAGCACACAATTTCAGTGTTGCAAAGGCCTATACAGCTCATGCGAGGTGAGATGGCAACTCTGGTCACTGATATACATCTTCCAAAGTTACCTTTAGAGTATGATGCAAAGTCTAGAAGTATCTGCACGTTTTGAGGAACGGAAGAGAATTTGGTGGAATAAAGTAAATCGATGGCAGTTCATCTACCTGTCCATGTGCAGTGAACAATCCAACTTTGGATAAACATCAACAAAAGCTTCTGAACAACAAGCTAGACAAATAGGAGTTTTATGAAAAGCAGAGTGTATTTCTATAAATGGTCTTATTTATCTGAGGTGATAAAAGAAAAGCTGAGTAGAAAAGCTTAATGTTCTACTATATCAGATTTATAGCAGAGTAGCTGCCCATAAATTCAATGGAATTTTGCTAGCATTAAAGTAAACAAGAACGATGGAAAAATATTTATTCTGAATTCAAAGAGAAAACAAGATCAAGGGTTAATTTGCTTGTTTTTGGTAGTAAAGTAAATAACATAGGAACATGGAAACCTATTAAATGATTAGGTCAGAAAAATCAGAAAGACTTTATGCACAAATATTGATTATAAGCTCAATGAATGTTTTTCAAAGGCTAAGAGTGATAATTTCTACCGGTAGCACTTCACATTAACAATCGCTGTGGTATAGAATCTGTTATAAATGTTCTCCATAAAAAAAAAAAAAAAAGAAGAGGCAGTTGTTTGGGAAAGGAATCCTTTGCTTTTGAGAAGTGGCATACTTCTACTACCTCATATCTGGCTTTTATTTTTTAATCTTATTTGTTATCTGTTTTAAAATATTGACAAGATTTACTTTCCACATAAACATCTAAATTTCCATAGCAAAATAAATATATAAATAACCTAGATATAAGAAATAAGGTTCACTTTTTTCCTCTAAAATCACTTTGTAAACTCTTTCAGAAGCTGCCAATCTAGCAATTTCCCCAGATGTCTTGTTATATCTTAGTAATTAAATTGTAGTCTCTGAGCTGTCTTTTTCATAACTAAGTTTACAGGAAATGCATCTTCATCCTTGTCTAGCACAATATAAAGATGTTCTGCTGGGAATACAGTTGTATTTATTGATTCTTCGGAATTTGTAATTCCTTTCAAAAGAAATTTAGTTAGTTCTTCTGAGCTTTCATGAACTGATGAAGGCAGAAAACAATAATAATTTGAAGAAGTACTTCTAGGGAGTTTTATGACTATAAGATTTGGTACAGGATCTGCAGTAGAAATGTGTTCTCCTTGGTACCCGTTCCCCTGGGGGAGTAAAAGAGCTAATCCCAGTGATCTGATGGGAGATTGTGCCTTTAGCCATTACATGTTTATGTTTAAGGGACTTTTAGTGGAAGTTTCCTGGCTAACTTTGGATGTCTGGGCAGCAGGTAGAGCAAGGGATTCTTCAGCTTGTCCATCCTTGGCATCCTTGACAATAAGAGAAGTCTACTACTTGTGGCTTTTTGTTCCCATTGGATTGCCCTTACTAAGCACAGTCCCCAGGTGGAACAATCTTCTGGCAAATCCATGCCATCAGGAGCATAAAGCAAGCCCAGCACCATATGCCTGTGCCCCCGTAGCTGTACCTGCCCAGGGGGTGCAAGGTTTCATCCACAGCTGAGTCCCCAAAGCTCCATTAGTACTGGGCACAGCGCTGAAAGTGGCAGCATGGCCCAGGGATTGCCTGGGAATCACCACTGCTCTCCTGGCCTTACAAGAAACCAGTCTTTTGGGATTGGAACTGCTCATATGACCTCAGTCAGGCTGAACTTGACCAAAGGTTTCAGGGTTTTCCAGGACCTTGACTTGTCAATCATGTTGGGTGTGGGGGCCAGGTTCAACCTTCTTATACCCTGGTCTGGTGTCCCAACCAACCAGGTGTGGCAAGAGGGAAGGAGAAAGGAGTCACCCCCTTGTGTTGGCATTGTTTCATTTGGAAACATTGCTGAGAGCCCAGGGTAAGAGATTTCCAGGAGGACACCCAACCCATTGTGCTAGAGACACATCCTGACACTCAACCTCTGATTTCCTTTTCTATTTGGATGTTATACAAACTCAACCAAGTCCCACAAGAAAAACTAAAGTAGTTCCCACCTAACAATAAGCTAGAGGCTTATTAAGTTAGACTGCTGGCAAATGAAAAACTTTGATATAATTCTCTTGGACAACTCATTTATTCAAGTGGATTTGCCCTGGAATCTTCCAACAGAAGTAGTATGTTGTGGTTTCATATGGGTATTCACTAGTCATTCCTGTTGAGCTCCTCCACTTTTGCATCCAGAGCCCCAATTCCTCTTATCATGCCTTTTGTTTGTTTGTTTGTTTGTTTGTTTGTTTGTTTTATGAAACCTATAATGGCTTCCTACACAAATAAAAACAAGTTTCTGTGGCAGTGACCTCCTGAGTCATTTGACTGAATGGTGCTGTGATGGATGTGTGTCCATCACAAAATGTGAATTGTGAATAAATTCTGTGTCTGAGTTACATTGAAAAACTGCATACGCAAGACATTAAGCTGCTATAAATTCAGTACATTGTTCTCTAATGCAGTGATTATGGCATTATTTCTGTTTTTGCTAGTGCAAACAGGAGATCAAAATTTCTATTAGTATCGACTGATACTTGGTCTCATCCATCTATATGTTTTTCAATATGCATGTTGCTTGTATTTAAGGATAGATGTTTCTCTGGCATCACTGAGTGTCTAACATAGATCACAGCAAAATTTCCAATATTATGCCCATTTACTGCTTTTTCCACCATTGCTGCATACCATTTTAAATGATTTTGAGATTATTCAGAAGATCAGAGCTTCCAAAATTTGATTTTCCTGTGAAACATTGCAGTTTTGTTCCATTCTTCTTGTTTTCCACTTAATAATTTAAAAACTTGGAATGAATGATTTAAATATGAGTCATGTGCATGATGAACTATTCAGTGTATTAGGAACACAGATGTTTACTGACATAAATTATTGACATCATTTTGGGATGAACTTTGTTATAACCTTGAAGTGAGCAAGCTGATGGAGAATATGAATTAATGTATTTTCTGCCGCTCTGGAATATCCTCCTCTAAGGAAAGCTGCAAAAGTATTTTAAAAGCAAAACTTTAAGCTCAAAATTATCTAAAGAAATCAGGAAGCATTCCCTGTCTATGATAAGAACTAAAATGGGTTCATCTGTATTTCAAAGAGAGAGAGAACGAGAGAGAAATCCAAATGGTTTTTTGTTTTAGTGTGTTTATCAGAAAAGAAAGGTTGGTCTGAATAGGCTATTGTTAGTAACAAGCTTTGCTTCAAGTCAATAAATAGTTGAGTTGTTATATCATGTAGTTTCAGTTCATGAATTGTGCATCTGTTTAAGTCCTGACAGACTGAGAGTGCGTGTTTGGATGCTGCAAATGTTTCTTAGCTCACAATTTCACTTTTTGAAAAAGAAATGAAATATAGCTTCAATTGCTAAAGGAGAGAAATCAACATGAGTGTTAGGATAATTAGGGATATTTAGCAGTGTAGTTTATCTCAAAACTGTGAATGATGATGAATCGTGAAGTGAAACTTCCAAAACTCTCTCAGTTTTATTCAGTATAATATATAACGTAGCTAACTCTTACTAGTGTATTAGTTTGAAAGGCACAACCAAGCAGATTTCAGGTGATTATCAACACCTTTGATCTCTTCATGCATGTCTGCAAAACCATTTGATGTTTGGTGGAGATCTAGCAAGAACCAAAGGCAGCCTATTTTCTAAACAGCAGAGACTGGTCTGGAAAAGGTCAAGCAGAGAAAATGGATAAATACAGAAGCAAGTATCACACTAAAAATCACGTTTTCCTCTAACTGGCTAAATGAACATTTCTGAAGCTATTTTCTCTGTTTCGCTATGCCCTAATGAAAGTGAAATAAAATGTACACAAAGAACCGTGGGTGTAGCTTTTTACTTCCTGGCTTTGACATTTCTGGCAGTTCATTACTGCTAAATATTTGTGAGCATTAATGGTAGTCAGAGCTCCAGAAACAGCCACCGGGAGGTAGATATACATGGAGTTATGAGTTGCACAGCATTCAGAGCAGCACTGGAAGGTATTTGAGTGCCAAGTGCCATGGATGAAGTTAGCTGAAACTTTACATTTGATCTCTGTCCCCAGGCTTGTTGAAGTAACTTCCCAGGAGGATGGGGCGGTGTACCAGCACGCGGTACCGTTGGGAAGGTTGGTCAGGGTGGTGGCGTTGGAAGGAGCGTGGAGGAGGCTGCTGCTGGACACCCGCCACTGGGATGGGTTTGAGTTTCCACACGCAAGCCCATAGTGGGGAAACATCCCAAAACAAACAGTGGAAACAATGTGAAAAGGGAACAGCACCACACACACTGAGATCTGTAGCAATCACGGACACCAGACTGAACAAAATGAGACAAGGCAGATCCATAGGTTGTGGGAAGCACAGATATTTTCAGAGATGCTGCAGCTGGCCAGCAAACATATAGATCCTTGCATAAATGCCAAGCCCCAGAAATATCTTCTCCAGCTAATTCTGGCCACATTTGACAATGAAGGCTCTCAATGGTAAATAAGTTCCCACCAGTTTCATTAAATCAGTGTAGAAATAGGAAAAAAGAAGAAGAAGAAAAAAAAAAAAAAAAAAAAAAAAGTAGCTCTTCCCCTTACTTCCTTCATTGAGAGCAACACAGTGGGGTTTGCACTGCAGGTGCCTGGGGTGCGTGTTCTGGCAAGTGCAGAGCCCTGAGCAGTCCCTGTAGGCCAGGAGTCAGTAGCAGGTCAGGGATGGGGAAACTGGGAGGATCCCAAGTGTGTGTCAGCTCTACAGAGCCTGTGGGAATATGGCCTTACAAAGACTATTGCTATGAAATTAATGTTTTGCTCATTCTGTTGATCTTGAAGAAATTCTGCCTTCATTCAGCAATGGTAAATCCTAAGCACAGAGGAAAAACAAGTATCCGTCAGGTGCCTGACTGTTTGTAGCAGACACCTTCCAAAAAAATGACCTTCATTTCATTGTGTCTCTCATTTTGCCCTCCACAGATGAACTTTTTCTGCAGGCTGCGTTCTGGAGCACAATCCTATATGTGCTATTTCACATTGTGAAAACATTTGGCCAACAGACAAGAGCATATTTATTTACATAGTTATATATTGGCTTAAACTGTCTGTTAAGGATATGCTATATTTAATCATGTCTGTATATGCTGTTCCAACAGCTGCTGTCTTAATTCTGAAACGGAAGAAAACATCAGTCCTAAGGTGGTCAGATGACAACTGTATTGCAGATGACAACTGCACTTTATTTCCTCCCTTTAGCTGCATATACCATGGGTCTGCAGAATGGTAAATCCACTTGGTCCTTCCCAGTCATATGCTGAGATATGGACATACAGAGGTGCTCCACAAATGTTTGGTTCTCACTGTAGCCTTAATTTCTGTACTGCTGGGTGCAGTGTTGACCTATATTTAGATTATTTCACATTTACAGAAAATATTGCCATGCTGGCAATATTCACTGAAAACTAAAAACAATGAATTTACACTCAATATGGACATTACACTTACAATAAGAACATTTTCAGTATAGCAGCAGGAATACTAGGCAAGATTGGTATGATCTAGAGTTCTTTATTTATAGTATTTTATTCTTAGAAGGCATGTGCTTCAAAAGTTGTTCTTTAAGAAAATAATAATAATAATAATAATAATAATAATCAGATTTTCTGATTATTAATTTGATGACAAATTCAGTCCTTCCTTAGCAGTTCTGGACCAGTGTATGCCAGAATCTGGGTTTACGGTAACAACTGTTATGAAGAAAAAAATAAAAAAGTACTAAAAGCTCAGATACAGAGGGAACCAGGTCTGATGACATCCAACCTGACTTTCTGGTGCCCAGCTGGGAAAGAGAAATATACAGTCCTGAGTTACTTGCCTAAATATCCTGTACAGCTGAGGGATGGAGTCAGGCACCTGGCTGTGGCATTTACAAGAGCCAAGTGCCAAGCAGAAAGATGCAGAGAAAATGCTGAAATGAGGGATGCGTCTGAAGTTGCTTATCTCCTCTCCCTCTGATTTGTGTGCCTGGGAAAGAGGCCTTCCCTCTTAGTCACTTCAGTTGCTGCTTGGGTATGAATGGCTTGTTTACTCTTTTAAAAGAAAATGCCTACCAGTAGTCATGTAGTTCCTTACCTTTTATGTAGTGCGAGTGATGGGTGTCACCCAACAGGGATGCTCATTCAAAAGATTTTGGGTAACAGCAAGGCTTTGAACTCTGCTTTGTGCTGAGCTCATTGTTGTTGGTACAGGATAGCAGCGTGTAACTATCCCTGATCTACAAAGGATTTTAAGCATCCAGAAAACTAGTCGGAGAATGCCTAAACACAGGTGAAGTAAAATATCTGCTGAGACACTCACCTCATCCAAGATAAGAAGGCCTCTGGGAATATGCATTAGTTGTACTTTAGGTGCCTAAATAACTTTACTGATGACAGCTGAGGTGCCTTTCAGGTATGCATGCCACAGGCAGAATTTTTGTGACTCACTCACTTGAATTCAGGCATCTCCATTCTGCTTGAGCTATGCCATAGGCACCTAAAGGCTTTTGGAATCTTCTCCTAAATTATTTGAATTTATAAAAATGTCTTGTCTCAAAAGTATGGCAAGGATTCAAACTGCTTCTCGTTTTGCTATGTGAATGAGTAGGAGGTGATGTTTTAAATTTTTCTGTATTGCTTCATAGTCTTTACATAATTACCAGAATGGGATTTAAATTCATCCAGAACTTTCAGTCTCTTCCAAAGCATGCACTGATTTGACCACAGGTGTATGCTGTACAACTTAAAACAATTAAGACAATATCTTAGGACTTCTACACATTTTCTTTGCCAACTTCTTTATTTTGCAAATATGATTGTGAGGCCAGATTTTTGTTATCCCAGAATATTGTTTCAGATAGCATCTAGACACTGTTCTGCATGTTGTATCTGACATTTATACCTTATTTGCCAGACAAGCACCCTCATCTGCTACAACCCTTTTTAAAATTCCCCACAGCAATGGGAACTTTGCCACACTGTGAAAGGCAGCTCAGTGAATGGGCTGGTTTACAAAAATTGGAAAGTAGTGCTCTCTTTTGTCTCAGGAAAAGTGGTTTTATTTTTTTTTTTTTTCCTTTTCACTAGGACTGGGCGCTGTAACTTGGGAGTAGCAGTTCTAATGGTGCACTGACAACAAAAGCTTATCAGATATGCAGAGCAGGACTGTGCAGTCTAACCAGGCTCACGCTAGAAAGCCCAGAAAAATAAATCCATTGTACTAGCCTAAGATTTTACCTGTTTTACAGCAGCCCCATTTAATAAATCCTCTATGTTGTTGTCCTGCATGGGCATTTGGCTGGTGGCTGTAGCTATATCAAGGTGATTTATTACTGCTAGTGCCACATCCTGTTGGATTAATGTATAACATTACCCACACTGGAAGCCAGGCACACACCAGAAAATATGAGCTGTACTACGTATACTCCCAACTCAAATATCAGTGGTACATCATTCCACATTCGTCACTGTGGTCTTATTGCTAAGGCAGGAAGCAATGAACGAAGAGGGAGAGCATTGAGGTGTGCGTGATGCTGACTGTTGGGGAAGCAGAGGACTGGGGGTGGGCCGGAGGCTGCTCCCCCCTGCTCCTCTTCTGCAGTGGGCATGCTGTGATTGAGGTATCACAAGGTGGTGCTCTTGTACTTATGGCAAACTATCCAGTAGCCAAGGCTTGACGTGCCAGAGGCTCTCATTCAGCCTTGTCCTACCCATAACAAGTTGGACTGAACAGTGCCATTGGTGGTTAAATGTCAGGAGAGATGCCTGGTGAGCATAGGCATCCAAGCTTCTTGGCTGCCAGGGAGACGCATTAAAGAATTTGTGATATCTCTGTAATTGCATGTACAGATATAATACCATGACTCTAGAAATCCTGCAAGGATGATCTCAGAGAAAAATAGAAGGATTGTGCATGTCCCAGCAGCTCTGGGACTATGCTTAAAGATATTTCCCCTCTACTTCACTCTGATGAGACCCCACCTGGAGCCCTGCGTTCAACTCTAGGGCCCTCAGCACAAGAAGAACAGGGACCTGAGAGGGCGGGTCCAGAGGAGGGCCACAAAGATGTGCTGGAGCACATCTCTTACGGAGACAGGCTTAGATAGTTGGGGTTGTTCAGCCTGGAGAAGAGAAGGCCCCAAGGAGACCTCATTGCAGCCTTTCAGTACCTAAAGGGGCCTACAGGAAAGATGAGGGGGACTCTTTGTCAGGGGATGCAGAGATAGGCCAAGGGGTAATGGCTTTAAAGTGAAAGAGGGTAGGTTTAGACTAGGTGTAAGAAAGAAATTCTTCCCTCAGAGGGCGGTGAGGCCCTGGCACAGGCTGCCCAGAGAAGCTGTGGATGCCCCATCCCTGGAGGTGCTCAAGGCCAGGCTGGATGGGGCTTTGGGCAACCTGGTGTGGTGGGAGGTGTCCCTGCCCATGGCAGGGGGTAGTGAAACTAACTGGTCTTTAAGGTCCCTTCCAACTCAAACCATCCTGTGATTCTGTGATCACCTTAACTGTCTGAGATTTCTAATGAATTCTGCGTGCTGAAATTTTAGCTACTTCTTAAATATTTCAGTATCACTCCAGTGAAGTGAGGCATCCAGTGGAATGTTGCTGTTCTCCGCACTGCACAGACCAGTAATTCAGATACATGCAAATAAAAACAATACTAACTTGTACAAGCTAGGTACAAAGTCTCATATTCTAACAAATGACTGTAGTAGCCATTGTTGACAACATTGCTTCAAAGAAATACAGAGAAAGTTTGAGCTTGCAGTGGCATTCTGGCAAATAAAAGGAAATATGTTAAGAACAAAGCAGCTTTTCTCTCTCGCTCAATAGCATTGCTTATTCTTATGACTGTCCCAGTCTGGTTTTAACACCAGTGTGACAGCATGTGCTGTCTTCTCTTGAAAAGCTTTCTCTAGAGGAAGGAAAAAATTGCTTGTATTTTCTGTGATCTTATCCTCTGAGGACACTGGAAAGAGCTGTGCACAACATGTTCCCCACTTGATAGGAAAGACAATGTTAATGATGGTGCCACTTCTATTTTGCCATCTACTGTATTCCATAAATGTGGCTGTATTGACAAAAGCACCCTGCAGCAAGAGAACTGAAAATAAATCTGAGGGAAAAAAAAAAAAAAAAAAAAAAAAAAAAGTATAATAGTATATTAATGTATATTAGTAACAAAGTTTTCCAATATAATTATACAGCTTAAATAATGTATCACAGATCTTAGGGCATCTGCCACACAGTTTTGCATTCCAGGTTAAGGTTATACTTAATATAAAAGACTACAGCATTCAAGCATGTATGAGTGTACAAGTAGTATCGTTCAAATGACCTTGGCTGTCCCTGAATGTGTAATGTTGAGGAATTCCACCTCAGGGTCCCTCATTAGCTTCTCTGTGCAATTTCTTATTATTCCTCTTCTTGAATGCCAGTTCTTCCAATTCACCAAAGGACCCCTACAATCAAGCCTTTCTCTTCCCTTTCCACATCACAAATCAGACCTTCAGCCACCCTCACAAAACATCTGAATTTCCATATTACGTCCTCATCATTAATGTTCAGATTCCTACATGCATGTCACTGAGGATGTGATCTGAAGATAATGACATTGCACAGATGTAAAGGTATGGAAGTCTCTGCACGTGCCTTTAAAGTCCCTCTTCTACAATGCTACAAGGACTGAAAGCTAAAGCATAGTGTTCACTCTTCTGGGGAATAGTTATCTCCTAGCTAATTTTATATGTATATATATACATATGTTATATATATAGTTTTCACCTCCCGTTTTGTTTGTATTGTTCGCAGTTTGGCATAAGCATTGAATTTCTGCAGATCTTAAACTGTTCAAATCATTAGCCTTTTTTAACTTTTGTTCGCTGCTCACTCATAAGATAAAATGGCTCAGTTTTGCAGCTTTTACAGAGATACTAAGCCTCCATAACTCTAATTAAAGTCAGTGGTTAGCACTTGTTTAATACTGAGTATTGGCTCTGACATGACTGACACAAAACTTCACAATATGCAAATTGGAGGCGAAGTGAAAAGCTAATAATCAACTCTTTGCAAATATTTATGCAATGTAGTGCTAGAGCCAAATGAGGGTTCAAGCTAACTAAGGTACCAGCAGTAAAATATTCACATTAGTGCCCTTCCCTTCTTCAGAGTCCTGGGGTCTAGTATACTGCTCTTCTAAAGCACAGCCATCCGGCTTTTGGGAAGCATCATGTTAACACAGTTGTATTGCCTCTATTGTCCTAACCACCTTGTTCAGAAAAACTGAAAGTACTTATCATTGTGTCAGGTTATCATCTCTCTTGATAGAAAAGGGGAATGTGGTAGATGTGACATAGTTTGACTTCAGTGAGGCTTTGGATACCCACACAATTCTCATTCAGACTGTCAGACTGGTTGGAACTTGGATATACCATTGGGCTCATCAAGAGGACTCAGTGGTGGCTTGATGCTCAGCTGTAGTCTGGTAAGACAGAGAGTACCTTAAGGGGTTGGCAGTGGGGTCCTTATTTTTCAATATGTTCATAACTACCTCAGGCTTGATATGGAGTGAACACAACCTTAGCAAACTTGCAAAGTTGGGGGGACAGTTGTTGTTGACCGTTGTGGTTTAGTTCAGCATAACCTTGAGAAACTTAAGGGTGCTGGGCCAAAAAATGCTATGAACTCCCCACTTCTCCTTTAGCAAGAAGGGCAAAGTCCCACGTGGGTGGCAGAATAACTCCTGCACCAGTATGGGCTTCAAACAACTGTCTGAGTAGCAGCCTGGTCCCACTGAAAAGGACCTGAGACTCCAGGAGCCAAGCTGAATACAAGCCAGTGGTGTGCTCTCATCACAGATGAGGCAGACTGCTTCCTCAGCTCCATTACAAGGAGCATGGCCAGCATATCAGGGGATATTATTAACCCCTCTGACTGGCACTGGTGAGATAACATCTGGAATAACCTGTCCAGTTTTAGGCCAAAAGCACATTACCTGAAGGTGATGTCAAGGTGTTTGGGATGAAGAGGAGACCAGGAGGTGATCAAATAACAACCTACAACTATGCAAAGAGGTAATACAAAGGCTACAGAATCAAGTGTTTCTTGGAAGTGAGAGATGCCCAGAGGCAGAAGAGCAATGATCACAGCTTGTATCTTGAGAGATTCGTGCTGGAGATTAGGAAACAGTTTGGGAAACTAATGATCACTGGAAGAAGTTGTTGTGAGTAGTGGTGGAATCTCCATCCTTGGAATGAATCTTGGAAATTCAACTAGAAGAAGCCTGGCTGACCTGAACTAGTGCTGGCAATAGTCTTGCCTGAGAGGCAGGTTGAACCAGAGACCTCCAGAGGTCTGTCCCATCCAACCAGCAATTTTGTAAGCCTATGATCTCTCCATAAGAGTGCTCTTCTGGCAAGAAAATTCTTATTCTTCCTCCAGTAGTCACAGAGGATGATTGGACAGTATGTTTTCCCCATATATTGCAAGCAGACACATGCCTGAAATGTGCCATTGCCAAGAAGATGTTTCCACTTGCCAAAAAGAGAAGAGCATGCCACGCTCAGTGCCAAAAAAAACAAAACAAAACAAAACAAAACAAAACAAAACAAAACAAAAAAAAAAAACAGAGAGAGAGAAATCCATATGATCTTGGCAAGCAAAGCACAGGAACCTTGGGCTGGCACTCTGCTAAGGCATCCACTTCCCCTCCTTCCCTCCAGGTCAAAGGCAGAGATAGTTCAGCTCTGCCCAGAGCATGGCTAGGACAAGCTTTGCCCACAATATAGTGATGAGAGTGAGATTGATCTGTGCCCAATCAAAGTTTTTAAAATACTGGTGCTTGTAGAACAGGGAGATTTTAATTTTATAACCATGTTTGAGAATTTCAAATTTTGTTCAACTTTTGTCATAGGATTAGAAATCCAACTCCAAGACTAAGGATCCTTTAACAGTACAGACTCTGGCTCAAGGGAGCACATGAACAGCAACCTGCAGCTCAGTGACTAAACTCCAAAATGCAACTCAGTGTTTGCTTTGTGAGTGGGGCTCAAAGGAAGTTGAACGTGAAGCCAAAACCCTGCCACTGGGAAGGCAGGGAGATTGAAGGGTCAGTGCTGCTCTGTAGTTTAGAAACCTGTATGTGAAAACATGACAGGGAACAGTGCCTCATTTGCTCTGGGACAGAAATCAAGGAGGAGATGAATGGACACAGAACTTCCTAAAGCCAATTGATTCAAGTGAATTTCTAATGCAATCGCTTTCCGGAGTGTTTCTGCTAGATACAGAAGCTGGTTCTATAAGAATCAGGAACACTACATAAAATGGAATAATGTACAATTTCGTGCCATAAGCTGTAAGGAATAATTATATGCATTCTGCACCAGTGATGAAGAATGGCCCTCACAGATATTTGGGACCTATGCTTTGTTCGACCCCATGAAGTCACTTTATCTCACTTCTGTTGTCAGTATAACTATTTTGATTAGACTAGGTAAGAAACATGACGTCTTTCTCTTGTGTATTCTGGCTCCCTTTCATTTCTAAGAGCTTTACCCTGTACACAAATTATCTGAGAATGGAATGGTTGTCCTCTTTGTTCACAGTTGCACGGTATGATCTCTTAGACATAATATTCATTCTTACTGCTGTAGCTACCAATCTCAAATAAGCCAGAATATATATTGTTGCTTTTGTGGATCAGAGAAAACACAACCATCAAGAGCTGCACAGAAATGAAATTTTCAAGAATGCTGCCTCCTGGAGCTTTATAACTAAAGAAAGATCTTATCACCAGCAACAGAGCACCTGTCACTATGCAGGGAAGTTGCTTTAGTTTTGTGTTTCTTTGCAGGGTTCATTCTGAATTTTCAATACCTCAATACTTTTTAAAACTGTTTTTGGAAAACAGTGCCACTCTTGTGAAGCTTTTTAAGGCAGATGGGGCAACATCTCAAGGCCATCATTTCTGTTTTGGGGATGCAGAAGGCTTTTAGACACAAGATGCTAAATACCTTATTTTGAGTCCAATCTTCAGCAATGGGACAGTGCTATAGCCAGCAGGGCGAGGATGCAGTAAGAGTAACATTCAGCCCATAAAGTTTTCTGCTTGCTCTTAGAAGGCAACATTTGCTCTTTGAAGGTCACAGTTAACCTCTGAGCAGAACTGACATATATTCTTCTGTTTATGGAGTTCATAGCCCTTGTTCTAAGACAGGGAACCCACTCTGAATGATTTTTCTAGCATTCACTTGAGAAAAGGAGATGCATCATTTGGCAGGATATTGATTTCTACCTGCTTACCTCTCCTGGGCCCGCTCCCTCTCTCCCTCGGGCCCAGACACTATTAATGTATGTCCACCTCGAGTTTCCTTTGTGACACTGCAGTCATTTTCAGTCCCTCCAACACCTCCACTACTCCTTCCCTCCTACTGTGGTCTCTGGAGGAGGCAGCTTCAGTGAAAGGGGTTTTATTTAACTGGGTTTTATTTAAAAAAATAATAATCCTGATAAATGTATTGGATAGCAGAAGAAAAATGTGCTATTACAAGTACATTTCATAAGACTAATGAATACATCTTTTAACACTATAAACCCTTTCCTGATAATATGTCCTTACCTTATATATCAGGACAATATACTGCATAGTATTTTGAGTTGAGTTGTATAGACATTGAATTCCAGTTGTGCAATGGTAGCCAATGCAGTGACAATGCCCAAAGCTTCCTCTCATTATATTGTGCATAATTTAACCTCGAGTGAGCTGAAGGATGTAAAAGGGGACTTGTGCCATTTCTCGTGCCAAAGATGTGACCTAACCATAGTGTCCAGCCTGAGGGATTCAATGACGGCCCAAGCTCGCATTTCTGTGAGGTGACCCACCATCATCACAGAGTGGATGTGAAACTACGTATTTCAGATCATCCCAGAAAACTTAGATGAAAACTTTGTTTTCATTTTGGACATGTCAGAACCCCTAATTTTAATATAAATTAGTCTGAAATCTAATGAAGAGATGTTTCTTTAAAATTTGCAGAAAAAAAAAAAAAATCAGGTTGGTATTTCCTTCTGTGAATAATGAAAATTTCAACTTCTATAGTTCCGAGTTGTGATGAGAACAAATGGTGAAATGTCAGAGTATCCCACTGGATAAAAATGTTTTCTTTCTCAGCTGTGCTCTTTGGGAATTGAGTGGAATGACATGTCTCTATGCTCATTTTTCACAATATCTGTACGCCCTGAGACTGCTGGAGTAATTTTAAAACAGACCTTTCAATCCAAAAGTAAAATTGGCATGTAGCCTTTTGATTCAGTTAACAGATGGTGTATGGTATTTATGAGAACAGTTGTTAAATGCTTTATAGTGTGACTCACCAACTGATAGCTGCATATTAATGGAAAGTGGACGGCACTATCACATTTACAAGTGCTGGATTGTTGAGCGGAGCTGGGGGACCTGATTTATAGAACCAGTTGCCCTCTTAAGTTCAGTCTAGATTATTTGGATTCCTTCTCTAAGTACTATTTTTATGGGGCTAGATCTGCTAACCTTACTGCAAAGATGAAAATCTTTTAAACCAGGACTTCGACCTTAGTTTTGGGGGTGGGGGACAGAAATGGAGCTCAGCAGTTAATTATGCTTGTTTTTTAGAATTAGTTTCTGAGCTGTGTGATTCTTCTAGTCACTAACTGAAAACATCTAGAAAAATAATAAAAAACATTTATGATGCTAGTATCATTATACAATATATTAACTGTTCAACAGACTGGTCAGAAAGCATGTCTTTTCTTGGTATGAGTTATTAAGAATTTTAGATAGAAATTTGTTTTGTCCTTATTCACAGTCTAATGGAAATAATTCTAGAGCAATGTGATCGAATTCAATTCAGGTATTCTTTAAAAATCCTTGCTATGAGGTTTTTAAATGATGCACTTTGTCTATCAGTTATTTCAAGAGCTGGAAAAACCACTGAAAGCATGCCACACATTTCATTAAATTACAAGGACCATAAAACAGGCCTAAACCACAAGACCCTACAAATTACTGGAAAGACAACTAGGTGTCATTGTTAAAGCACTTATATCATTGCCGTTATCTTGAGTTTGTTAAAGTTGCTTTAGTTTGCCTTTGAATGGTAAAATAGCCTTAATGGAAATGTTGCAGCAGAAGTGACATTTGTGGCACCATTACAGCATGCTGTATTTCATGTGAATAAAATACAAAAAATATATAAAAAAAAAAGTCCTAATATAAGCCCTGGGATAAGATTACAGGCCTTGTTCTTTCCATCCCATGTTGCAGTGACAGACTAGGGCCCAAAGGGAATAGCCTCTGACGGAGAGTGCCGTACAGAAGGTGCAAAGTTTATCCTTTTTCCCAGGATCTGGTATAAGCCAAACCCCACCGATTACTCAAAATACACCAGATGTAGCTGTCCCCTTATTCTTCATCATCTATGCAGGAATTTCACTTATCTGAAGTTACGGTCTGGATTTAGGGGCATCGAAGCAACGGGGGAGTTGGAAAACAGTCTGGGGCAACGCCAGAGGCTCCCGACAAACCCAGGAGAGTTTTAACATTCCTCTGCTGCTCCCATGAATAATCAAACCTTATTTAAACTGTCTGGGGATTTTTTTTCCCCTCCTTCAGCTCCCACTAAGCCTTAGTAAGTACAGTGAGATTCCAGTGGGATGTTTAAGAGAGTAAAGTGCTATTTGTGCCATAGGCAACCACTCAGCGTCTGGTGGCAAAGGTTGGAGAGCAGTGTGTAGTAATCACGGAATATTGCAACACACATCTCTTTACTCAGGAGCCTGTTTGCACTTTGGCCACAGGGTAACGCTGGGGAGATACAGGCAGAGAGAGACGGTTCTCAGGTACCAACCTTCTGACCACTGACCCAGCAGCTGGCTCCTGAATTGTCCCCTGGGACTGGTCAGGGCCAAAGCAGGGCCAAAACAGGGCCGAAGCTCCTCCTGGGCTTGGTTATTTTGTCTGCAGACACTCTACCTCCCCAGCAATGGTGCGACTTGGATTCCTAAGCACCACTGAAGGCCTGGTCCTGAGTCCAGACAACTATTTGGACACACAGTTACCTACATGTCTGGGTGGCCTGATGTGAGTCAGTGGGTTTGTTCAAGACTGGGATATTAGTGTGCTTGACAAAAGAGAACGCAAAAGTTTGTGATATTTGGGTTTCAGTAGAACTCTAGTCATCCAAACAAATGTAACCAATAAAAGGAAAGAAGTATGAAGTTTAGAGTTGGACAGCTCAAATACAAATTTGCCTTAAACTCTCTTTAATATGCTTTTAATTTCAGTCAACAGTTGCCCTTATTAAAAGAAGAAAATAAAATTAAACTACCCTCTGCTGTCTCTTAAAAACAAGGAAAACCTGCAAACTCTACAGGAAAGAGCAGCAAAAATAGAGGGGCTGGAGGAACTGATTAATGAGGGAAAAAATACATACAGCTTGGCTAAGCAGTGGCTCACAGACGACGTGATAAGTCTACAAATATTTGCAGGCTGTAAATACCAAGGACAGGAATTCAGTACAACACAGCCAGCATAATCAGGACTGAGAGGAAAAAATATATATATATACTGGGAGGTGGGGGAAAACTGTTGCCAGTGAGATGCAGTTGGCCTGGGAGTTAATAGATGGCACACACATCCTGAGGGGAGCCACACCATGCCTGCAAGGAAATAAGGAGAGGGAGACAGCAGGGCTGTACATCTCAAATTGCTGCAGCTTCGTGGCTGGTTAAATCCCAGCCATTAACATACACATGCATAGCTCGCAGCAGCTGGCTGGGCTGGGTGTTTAACGGAGGCGTCCCCAGCTGGGAACGTAGAACAAGCCTGCTCCTTGTTGCAGATCTGGAAAAGGCCTTACCCACCCCAAAGACATCGGACATGCTCCTCCCCACCCCACCAGCAGCCGATAAAAGAAATTACTCTGCTAGGGTCCTCGGCTCTGGCTGACTGACTGAGGGCTGTTTCCTGCTCTGGGCCCGCTGGCCGCAGCATCTCGGAATGGGAAATGCCTCCCAGAGCTCGGCGGGGACGTGCTGGTACTGACAGAAATTCATTTCTGCAGGAATTTTTCCTCTGAGAAACTGGTGGGTTCTGGGGGTGGAAGAAGGCACTTCGTTGAAATTTTTAATCAGCATTGTTATACCCGCCATGAGAAAAGCATTGTAAAATAATTCTTTGGTGAGTTACTAATCTGCTAAGCTAGAATTTAGGAACAAAATTAATGTAATTAAAACAGCAAGTTATTCACAGATGAGAGCTAACATTTCTAATTACAGCCAGCCCATTCTTTAAGCTGCTTCAAGTCAGTGAAAACAGGACTATTTTATCAAATAAAGCCACTCGGGTGAATTAATACAGAGACCACTGAGGTCAGCATGGGAGCAGAGGTGGCACGGCCTCCAGGCCTCGTACTACAGGGGGAAGAGGCACAGCTTTAGCCCTGGTGTGTCGACTGCTTTCCCTTCGGAGCACGTTGTGACTTGTATATAAGCTTCCAGAAATGAAACCAAATCTACAGGTGTTAGTTCATCCCATTCACGTATGTATGGTCTGATCTGTGACTTAGTGTGCTGCATTACTGCTACGCTTTCAAGGCGTATTAATGTGCACGCATTCTTTTAAACCCTTGTTATGAGGAGGGCTAAGCACTCAGCTAGTCAGAAGGCTGTGGGTGTGTGTCTCCAAACAGGGTTTCTAAGTAGTTTGAATTTAAAAGTCATCAGGTTAAGAATATACAAGAAAAACATGACCTCTCTCACTAACTAACAGGCATAAAGCAAAGCTGCGTGCAGCAAAGCGGGGAAGCTGCGTGTGGAGACAGAGAGGAGCAGGGAGCGCACAGAAAGCCAGCGGTGAGGCAGGGGAGAGCCCAAGCTTTCAGGGAAAAGGGAGGAAAAGCCCCAAAAGGCAGGCCCTTGGAGTGCAGGGGCACTGCTGGCCCTGGCATGTTAGGAGGAGAGGCTGTGCTGTGCCCAAGATTTTTTCACCTGCATGGCTTTTGAGGGTTGAGGCTTGGAATAAAAAGCCATAAGTGGGTTGAGAAAGGTAACTAAGAGGAAAAAGTAAAGCAATTAATATGGTGGAAAAAGAGGGGGAAAAAAGTGAAAACCACTTTTATTAAAACACTACCAAGGCCGATAGGAAAGGGAGAAGTCTGATATTGCAGGAGCAACAGCACCGACGTGGTCAGGGAAAGGCTCTGCCTTTCCTCTGGCGAGGAAGGTCTCCCTCCTCCCCTCAGCCCTCCATTTCTCCTCCTGCTGTGGGTCTGCGGAGCTGGGCAGCCCCCCGAGCGCTTTGTTTCACTGACACCAGCGTTAACGTGGCACCTCGGTCACCCGGAGCATATGCTGCCTGTGACAGGCGCGCAGGGCAGCAGCTTTCCACATGTGCTCCCAAGGTCTCCCGATTGGTGTGCTCAGCAGAAGGGGCTGGTCCTTGAAGTCAGCTCCTGTGCCTATGACAGATTATATTTTTATGCAAGAAAACAAAACCAGGATATCTGATGGACTGCATTATCTTTCCAGACAGCTTGGAGCTACAACTGCAAAGTAAGAAGTTTTATGCTTAGACTTCAAAACTGTGAGTGGAATTTAAACATCAGTTTTAAACAACTACTTTTTTTTTTTTTTTTCTTTTTTGGTTTGAAACTTTGCATGAAGTATATATATCTGCATAATAACTTTTCATTATTGAGTGAGCTGTTGCAAATTCTCCTAAGATGAAATAATTACTGCTTTGGAAAACTTCACCAAGTGCAAGCTGCCTTTGCGGCTGGACTAATAAACGTGCACTGAGGAGGATGCTCTTTTCCGTGCATGCAATTAGTCTAGCTGGAAATGGTTTCAAATTATCTATGCCACTGGAAAATGTGTTTGAGCAGGACTAGTTGTGCTGGTGGAGAATCTCCTGGGAGTTATCAGCAAATGTCAGGCTGGTCTGTGTCTCTTTGTCACGAGCGTCATTCGGTGTTTGCTTGTGTATGGAGAGGGATTAGGTTAAAACCTGCTGTTACCATTGTGTGGCACTGTGCTTGCTAGATGGAAAAGCTGGTGGTGCCAGGTGTTAGCAAACTGGCCAATTAATGATGATTGCAGGAAATTAGTTTAAGAGAATATTGTCCACTGGGACACAGATTTTATAGAAATAATTTCAACAAAAGGATAGACAGCACTTGCTAGTGCACAGGAGGCTCATTCCTGTAGCTGAAACATAAATAACCTGCCCTTTTTCATGTGTTTAAATACAAATAGTGAAATAGTTTTCCTTGGGAGAGCTGTAAGGGCTGGCATCCAGTTCAAGAGTCCAAACCTGAGCATGCAGTTTGTGACCCCAGATTTGTGATATTTTCAGTTTCCTGTGGGAACTGTCCAATACCCTCTGTGATCCCGTGCTGTTTATACACATTCTTGAGTGCAAAGAGCTGTATTTTGGAACTTCTCTCAATTCACTTGCATGTTAGTAAAACCTGAGATGTGTGCTTTTTAGAAAAGTAGTTTCAAATCCAGACAAGGTTGTTCCGCGACTGTCTAGCTACCCAAACCGGTCCAACACTCTTCCCTATATAAACTATATTTTCCTTAAAAAGCAAGCAACTTCAGTGTTTCTGTGCCTTGGCAATTACATTGCATCAGTTTATACTCTTATATTCTGGCAGATCCAGGTGAAATCGAAAGCTGATATGAAAGGAAAAATCAGTGTCGTGCTATTGCTAAGGAGGTATGGCAGAAATTCCATCCCTGGTGCTTCCACCACCATTAGTCCGCATCTGGGCGCCTCCAGACCATGCAGCAACACAAACAGCATCCAGATGAGGTGTGTGCATATGACTGCATTTCTGATGAATTAGTCAGAGCACATAACATGGGATATATACCAACTTTATACAACTGGCAAGGAGGCAATTCAATCCATCGCCAAGTACAAAGTAAATGTCAGTATTTTTTTAACAAATGAACTGCTAGAGTAAATCTATACCATTGTGGTACTCTTACATCATTGGTTGCAGAGGTTTTGTTACAGCACTGGAATCTCTAAAGGCAGATTTATGCTATCATCGAGCCATGGCTGGAGTGTATTTGAACTTATTTGAAATACAGTGATGATAAATTTCATTTATTTTCATTCCTTTCCCCTACCTTTTCTTGGTCACTACAGCTGGAACATCCCAGATTTTTCCAATAGACAAAAACAGAATGTTTTTCCCAAAGCTGAATTTGGTATTAACATAAAAATACACTCACACAGAAAATCTTGAGTCTCGAGTATTTCAGTCAGGGAGGCCTACTTCCTTGATGTAGAGGAAATCCTAAATGGAAGAAGTCTTAACCCAAAACGCTCATAAATGCATAAAGAATCAGTGTTCTCTGTTGAACAAACTGCAGTATTTTTCTTTCAAGAATGTTAAAATCAAACTTGTGTCAGTTTTCTTTCCATTTTCTGAAATAGCAAAATAGGGTTAAAAAAAAAATGTCTTTGCAGCAGAACACCTGTATAAATGTTTTCCAGTGGCCTGTCTTTGAAACACTGATAAAGTCCTTAAACTGAAGGGCCTCTGTAATCCTTGTAACATAAAATGTTTCCTCTTCATGTGACATAGTCTGTTTCTTGTTCCCTCAATTTGACAGTCAATTCTCTATTAGATATTGCTACCTACATAAAATGGGTAAGATTCTTAGCTGGAAAAGTGTGAATAAAGAATAACTTCATTGTAGTGCATGACATGACCCTGGATTCATTCCAGTGTGACTGGAGTTGGAATGTGGCTCCACGTATGCAGCTGGCACCCCTGCCAGGCTAGGCGAGGAGGTAAACAACGAGATGCTGCAATTATGAATGTTGCTAGCAGGGCTGCTGTGGTGCTGCCAGCTTCCAGTTGTGCTTTCACCTGGAGCTTCTTCCAGAAGAAAAGATTAAACAGCATAATCTCAGCTCTGTTCCACCAGCATTGCTTGTTATGTCTCCTCAAACACAGTTTTGCAGAAAGGTGCTAAATCCAGCTACTTGTTGTCATATGTTGTCTAAGCCTTTGACATATGCCTCAAGCTATAAATTGCATGTGTTACTCTATTTTCTTTCCTCCTGCTCAGAAAGATTTTCATTTTTTTTCACAATAATTCTAGGTTTATGCTGTTCTTTACTGGTGATGTTGTTTTGGGAAGGTTTGTTTCTGGCTGTGAAAGTGCTGCTTTCTGTGATATTCTGGGATGTCCTAGAAGCTGCTTCCCAATTCCTAGAGAAAGCTCTGCTTCCTCTTCTGTTTTGTGATGATAACCACACTGTTCCCATGGCCACCTACACAGCAAAATAACTCCCAGGTCTTTGTCCTGGAGAGACTAATGAGAATATTTTGTACTATAGGTGGGGCTTCCTTATGACGGCTTTGATTTCCCTATTCTGCATGCTAGGATATTGTGAAGTTGCTGCCCTAAAGAGAGGGGATGTTTTGTGTGGCTATCTGTAGATTCTGTCCTATCTCATGAAATTCATCCCAAAGGAATAAATTGGCCTAGTTTCAGATGGGAAAGTTAGCTCATACCTCTATTGCTGGACAGAAATTGCTGGTTTTTACTTCTATGGCTGCGGCTAAAGAACTAAATTCTGTGATATGTGCACCAACAACAGCTCATCTCTGCCATCTGGAAATGCCAGAGCTACAAAAGGATCTCCAGGATCTGGTGTGAGGTTGCTTTACTGGTCACTCTGAATGAGAAACAAATATGGTATGTTCAGATTTTAAGGAGTTCATTGCAAATGCTATCTGCCGTGTGGATTTCCAGGGACACTCAAGTCTCTGAACATTCAGCATCACCAAGAATAAAACACCAACTAAGCCAGCGGGATGGCTCTGCCCATTCTTCTTTGCCACTTAACAAGTTACTGGAATTAAGTGTGTTCATATCTACCACTATCTAAGTGGGGATTATATGAAGCTAAGGCTCAGCTGAACTGTAGTTAAAGTAGTTTCTTTTGAAGTAGTTTTTATCATTACTCAGATATTTTTGTGCTATGGGGATGTGTTCTCCACAACTGCACTCCATTAGTCCAAAATAACTTAGTAAATTCTCTCTGTATGGGCACAGAGTTTACCTGTAACACTAAATATTCATATGATGTGTGCAGCTCATCAGATCTTTCAAGTTTTAGAAAATCTAATCTTTTATAAAGATTTATCATGCTGTTGCATCTGGTGCTGATGACAAGAATGTATCACAGGCTATTATTTTAGAATAAGCAGATTCAGTAGAGAACTAGAAAAATCTACCTGATATTTTTAGTTTTAAAATGAATATCCTGCTTCCACATATACATCTGTGAAATGGGGATATTTGTCATGCGGTTGAGTCACTGAGGGTTATGAAAGGAATCAAGCAGAAGAAGAGAAGCAATGGCTTAGCACGTATAAGAGTCCTCAAATTTAAGAAGGTTTGTGGACATAAGAGATAACTCGTTGGCTACAGCACAGGTAATATCTCTGTTTTTCCAGGCCTGAGAAGTAGCACTATAATCTCATGAAATCTTTGTGAATTTGGGGCCTTTGTGTCACCTGAGAGAAGCTGTTCAGAGGCTGTGTGTGAGAGGAAGGGAGTTACAAGGCAAGGGAAAGCACTGAAAAAACAGCTTTGCTAATACTACACAAACGCTTCTTGAAGGTGAAAATGAAAAAGTACAAAATCTGGCAAGGAAAAAGATGAGGGTATGAGTAAGAGTCATGTACTTCTGATGTTGTTTTTTACCCTTTGTGCTGTGTGTTTTGTGCCTTAGGGAGAATGAATAATACTCTGTTTTGAAGACAAATTAAGTTACTTTAATTAATGCATAATGCATTGTTTTGAAGACAAATTAAATTACCTTCATTAAACTGCTGGTTGTGGGCTCTCTGTAAAAAAGGTGTATTCATGTACCAAAGGTCACACAGTTGTAAGGGGGATGTGCAGAGAAAGAGGGAGGTGTACTGCTGAGCAACCCACACCATGAGCTCTCCTGCTGTATCCATAGGAAGAAACCAGAAAAATTAGACAGATCCCAAACACAGTTGATCCTAAAACCTTCACAACCACAACTGGATCTTTCAACATCATTTAAAACCGAGCTGTTTAAATGCCACTTCATTACATCCTGAAATTACAGCACTGTGAATGGTACTTCTGGCCATCACAGAAGCCTACCTTTTTCAACATTTTTCGTATCATATAGAGCCAGGAACTGTTGTGGTTTAAGGTATGCTTGTCCCACTATGAGCGAAGAGCCTTTTCCCTGACATATTATTGCTGTGACAAAAACAGAAGAATTAAGTTTATTATAAACAAGGGACATTTTAAGATCCAAACTGTGAGCAAACAAGTAAGACTGGCTCTAATATTTCAGAGTATGGCCAAAGAAAAAGGTCTTGAAAATGTTTTGCATATTGTCTGTCATCATTTAGGTGAAACTTTAAAGATTCCAATCTATATCTTTATACCTTGATATTTATCTTTATACCTTCATATTATTATATCCTTACACTGAACTTTACATCTTAGTTCCTATTGTTAATACTAGCAGAATTTAGATCCACTTAATTAAAATGCTGATTTCTGAAAACAAACAAGGATTTACCTGTTTTGCAAATTATGTTTCTAGCTTGTATGTTAACCAAGAACGTACATCTCAAAAGAAAATCCAAGCAGCTAAAATAATAATTAAAGGAAACACAAACATCTGTGATTGTTAAGCAGTCTGTGAAGTTTTTAAGAGTAGCTGGAGCAAGGAGTCCAGTTTTGGGTTGAGCAGTGTTGCAAATCCACTAAACCTAACGGGAGCAGAGATAACTTGTAATTAAGGTGCCCTCAAACTCTTTGTAAAGTCTTCTGAGAACTCCTTCCTGTGTAATTCCTGCTTCTGAAACACTCTGCACTGATGCACAGCAACAGCAACTGCGCAGGGCTCTGGCTTGGCAAGAAAGATAAGGATGCTTAGTCCCTTGTTGTTTCAAGAGAGTAATGCTGGGAGGGAAGACTGTGACTATATTTGATGGAATTTGGCAGGGGATTAGATTTAAAACATTACAAAGTGCCATGAGAACTGCAATGCCAATATACGATCGGGATATCAGCATAGTCTGACATGCCTGAACTCATGCATCAGTGTTCAGGATGCCTGTGCTGTTGGTATTTCATCATTTTAATTGCTAGAGGTTAAGCTCTGCTGTGCCAGCTGCACGCAGGCAGTGGCACTACACCTACACAGTACATCTGTACTCCACAGCACTTGTTCTGCTCACAAAACATAACCGTGACCTCGGAGTATAGGTGCTTTAAGCAAACCTGCCTTGCTGCAGGGCAGAGGCAGGTTTTCACCCTGCCCACTCTCTGTGCTAAGTCTGAGACCTCGCTTGATCAACATGTTTTCCAAAAGTCTTTCCACAGTTGCCCTCAAGGGAAGTGAAAACCTCTCGGCTGGGAAGACGTTGAGCAGGCCACAGGTAGCAGAGCCACGGCTTCCTCCCCTGGTTTTAGCAAGAAGCCAGGAGGGCACAGCCCAGCTGCAAGCAGAGGGGTGCCCCGTCTCAGCTGGGGTTCCCGGGGGATTCCCTGTCACTCCTTCATGAAGCTGCTTCTCAGGGACAGCAGAAGAGCTCCGTGTTGTCTCTCAGGCACTGCTGCAATCGGTTACTCCATCTCCCCTCCGAGGAACTCAGGTGCCAAACTTCAACACCTCAAATTACGCAGCTAGAATGAGGCCTGCGATGCCTCAGGTGGTGGGTATCTAAGCCAGGCATGCTAATAATCACCCAGAATTTGTAATTAAGGAAGTAAAAATAACATTCCTCCACACGCGTTTTCGGCTCTTGCTATGTCTACATCCCCACGTGGATTAAACAAACATCTATATGCTAGCAGAAGGCAGAGAATTGGATCCCAAATGGTAGAATGTTTTATATAGATTATTTACATGCACAACTCAAATATGGTGAGGAACAAAGATTACTAATGCTGCCAGTTTGGCTGCCCAGCGCAGAAGCAAGGAGGAACATGCTTCTTCCAGGTCCTCAAGAGAATTTTCTGCAACACTTAAGCTGACAGTCTGTAACCAATATATTTACTCCGCCTTGCCACTCTTCATGTGGGTATAAAGACCTTGGGACGTACATGCTGTCCCCCCCCCCCCTTTTTTTTTTAATTTTGAAGTTGAGCTGCATTTACTTTTTCCCCAAAACCCTAAATTGCCAAATGCTTCCGAGAAGCATCTCCATGGAATTGTGATGCTGCTCCATACCCTTTGCAAATGTAAATTAACTAATCTTCTTGGAGTAATTGACAGAAAAGTAATTTCCCTTTATCATGACAAACAGTATTGCAGTATGAGAGTAATGACTACAATTTAAGCTGCTATGAATTGTGCATTAGGGAGCTCTAGGCCTGAATATTGCTCACAATGAAATTTAAATTGCATTTTTTCTGCATCTAGCTGTTTATAAATAACACTGCAGTTACAACCACAATAGTCATTTTTGTCACCAATTTCTTATTGTCATTGACAGTAGAAACAAAAGATTCAGCTAGCTGATGGTCAGTGCCATAAATAAAGGTTAAAATATTACACTCAGATTTCACTAGAAATGGAACCAAACCAAAACCCTAGGTCCAACTGCAGGATAAAGTGTAAGCATCTTGAAAACCTAAGCAAACGTTGAGCAGCTTGGAACTCTTCTCATAGTTGGTAATAAGGGAAAAATAAATATATAGATAGATAGAGAGAGAGAGAGACATTTGCTTGCACAGGTGTGCCATAGGCTCTGCAGCCTTCATTCATTTGTAATGCACTCCATGCTTGCATCCGCTGTGCAAAGCCCCATCTTGCAGTGCAGTGATCCCATTTACATCATGTATTTACAGACAGCTTGTGAGCCTGATCATCCTGTGAATAAGGCAGTCTTGATCATGGTATGACTATTTTTACATCCAAACAGCATGATACAGAGCGCCAGCAATCCTCTCTTGGCCATGGTGTGAGAAATGCAGTACTACCCAAATGTATGAGAGAAATGCGATAACATATTTTCTTCATATATATTTAAAATATCTTTTATTGCTCTGCATTTGAGCCATTGCCCTCTAATTTTTATTATTTTTTTATTTTTTTAACTGTTTTTGCAACAGGAATGCAAAAGAAAGTCCTTAACAGAGGACTTAAAGAGGAGAAAGTATGTTGAGGCAGGAGATGGGGTAGGTAAAGCAGACACAAAATGGCATCAAAGAACACAGAACAAAGCAGACATGGGCATTGCTATATGATTTGTGTTGGCTCAGCTAAATGGAAATAAGCATCTATTACACTTCTATAAACCAGGCAAAAATAATTACAGGTAGAAACAAACTAGCTTCAGTGTAAATACAGGCTCTGCTGCATGCTTGTCTGTGATAATGGGATAATTTAGCCATGCAAAGATTTTTTTCTCTTTTTTTGCTGCAGTCTGTGAATTAGCTAACATAGCTGTGTATGCAAGTTATTAAAAAAATTATCCTGGTTTTCTAATGGCCCTCACAGGGAAGGAGTAAAGGATCTAAAAGATCAGCAGAAAAAAAGACAGGCTGAAATAGCAACAGAGGTAAATGAATAATTGTATGCATTCAGGACTCTTTTGCAGGATTTTTTGCCCTAACACTGTTTTCTGTTTCTTTCACCCTTTCTTACTGCTCTGCAACTCTAAGGAGTCATAGATACCACAACTGACTCATGCCTGTGAAGGAGCAAGGTGCAGTCTAAACAGCCTAAAGATGCAAGTCCCCATGCTGCCAAAAAAAAAAAGTCGTAAGATCATGATTAATGGGAGAAATAGTTTCATGTGACAGCAGCCGAGAATTTACCTTGAAAAAAGGAATATTCAATCTGAAAATGTATACCTTGAAACTGGTTGTAATTGAAAACCACTACAGTAGAGCAAATTGGAAACCTTTTAATAGTGGCTAAAATATTTTCTCTTTAACTGAGACCAGCATATTAGCCTCAGTCTGAGAATAAATATTTTGAGTCGAGAATTTCTTGATAGAAATCTATAATTACCTTTGCAATATTGCTGGTATCCATCTACTTAGCAAAGACTCTGACTTTATTAGCTATTTAATCATCTGAAGTACTCTATTACCAAATGCTCAGGGAGAACAATATCTCTGTCAGATTCTGCAGCTGTTGGGCTGTGTGTTTAATAACCTGTTATATTTCAGACCCTGTAGAAATTAGCCACCGAAAGTTTTCTTCTTTCAGTCAATCCCCAGATTACACATACAGCCAAATTAAATCTTTCTTTGAAGCTGGTTTCACAGTATTTTGCTCCTCATCTGAGATTTAGATTACCTCAAAGTCTATGTCAGCAATCTGTGTTCCTCCAAAATGTTTAAAAAGTTGTGCATTTAAGGTCATGTCCTGGTGAGTGCAGCAGCTAATGGGAACTCTGCCCAACCTCAACAGGAGCAAGGACGGGGAGCTAATTCCTGGTGTTGTGCCTCCAAGTACAGTGCAGAGCCAAACACCGCCATATGATCTGCCCAACAATCATGATGGTGAATGTCCAAACTGACCACAAAATGATGTAAATAAGGCCATGCCTGTCAGTGGTGGATGTAGCTCTGATGTAAATGAGAGTACTTTATTCCCAGTCCCTCTCCCTCTTTCTCCACAAAGTTGTCTGTTGGATGGAGCCTCAGAAATGTGACTGTGAGTCAGGAAAACGTTATTCCCCATGCTCTGGACAGCTCTGTGTCCTTCTTCCAGGTACTACTCCTGGCATGTGTAAAGGACATTATGAGGACATAACTGCAACAGGAAAGCCCTCAGAGGTTTGGCAAGGCTTAGAAAGCATGCAAAAATGTTAAGAGGCCACGTTTCCAATTCTCCTGGTAGAGCTGCACCCATAAGTAAATCCCACATCTCTACCTTTTTGCATGTGAGCTGTCTCTGGCCAAATTAGCCAAGGAGGCCAGCTCCTCTTAGCTATGATTTTGGCTAACATCTCTAGGACTGAGTCATTGTCAAGGACTTGCACAGCTGAAACAGCCAAGGAATAGCTTTGATGAGCCCAAGGCTTGAACCAGTGCAATAAAGAAACACAAACACTGGAACTCAGAGCAGAGAAGGTAACCAATGCTCATCCTCATTTAAAATACCAAATTACACAGCTGAGGATTGAAATAACCTAGTATCTGGTTTGTTCCTCTGCCACTGCTGTTCTGTCCACAGCATTCCTTTGCCGTGAGTTCAGCCTGTATCATCTCCCACTGTTGCTGATCCCAGATTAAGCTGGCCAAGAGGCAGAGAAGATAAGGGAAACTGCTGCTTTTCACAGACTGCAAACCAAGAGCATTTAGTGGGTTTCCCAAGCACTAGGTCTCCAGGGAAAAGAGGTTTCACTTACGGCATGTGGGGAAGGTTCCACAGCTGGCTGGAGGTGAGAAAACAAAATGATGTTTTTATTTTTATGTTGTTAATGAGACATTGGGGTGGGTCTCCACAGTGGGAAAGGCAAAGGGCAAGTGAAGGTCAAGGCTATTACATTGGTTCAGCAGATGTCTCCTAATCTTTCTGGAGATGATGGTAATGAGAGCAAGGAGTGTGTAACCTTACCCTTAGGGAAGATTTTCTATGTTAGGAGGACTTTTCCTTGCAGTACAATGACTGCACTGGCATTCGGATAGCTTGAAAGCCCCTCTTTACTCCAAAGTTACATGCACTGAGGGCTGGGGAGATGAGATGACAACATGTAGAAGAACTAGAAAGTAGAAGGAAAGTAGAAACAAAAGTCCACTTTCACAAACAAGCATCAGATCATGTTCAGTGCCTGTGGAGAGGGTGGGAGAGGATGACTAGTTGACCTTCATAAACCAAGATGTGAAGAGCTTTGCTTTGTATCACTTTAAATGAGGTAGTTCAGAGGGTGTTTGAATACTGCAATGAGGATGGGATGCCAGGAGTGTTGGTGGTTTAACATTACCAGGATTTGGCCTTCATAAAACAAGGTATAATATAGTCAGTCTAGAGACAGGTCTCCTGCTGTTGCCTTGTGGGCTGCTGCACTATCATACCAATGTTAAAATGAAGGACAAAAAAGTTTAAGCAATGTTTTAGTGGCATTGCATCTACCTTTAAACATACCAGTAGACAACCTACATCACACTGATGGTCAGTCCAAATTACCTGAATTACTTCCTTTAGGAAGACTAACCAGCCCTTCACCTTCAAGGAATTGTCTGGCTTTCTCATGTCTGGTTCCAGCACATTCTCAAAACTTCTAATTTTTGTCCTGCCTACCAGATGTTTGAACAATTTTTGTGCTTTTCATCCGCTGTATCTATTTCTATGCTGGCCTTTGTTTCCCTGTGCCTAACATATGTGTTATCATATCAACTATGGCATATCCTCTGAATTTAAATTCTTCTTTAAAGCACTTTACTGCCATGTATCTCTCCAGGGAAAACTGCCTCTTGCTCTGTTGCTTGTTTCATTTATCCCAAGCCACATCCTCACCCAGGTTTGAGCATATCTGTTTCACATCTCCTTTATTTGATGTTACTTCTCAGCCCTTCTTGCTTTTCTCCTTCCTGCTCTCTTGTTTTATTCTCAGTGTTCATCTAATTTATGCTGTCAGCTCTACTAGTCAAAGATACTTGGCCCAATTCTCATCCTAGTTATGGAGATTTACTCCACAAAGTGGGAGAAAGAGGAGTTATTCTGTTATTCCTGATACACCAGGGTCTGAATCTGTGACTGATTTCTAACCTTTAATTGCATTCATGATTTTGGCAATATAATAATAACCTGTTTTCATTTAGAGTGCTCAATACCAAATTTAAATTTTTTAGAAGGAAGATTAATTCTGGAAAACATGCTTCTTATTTTAATTGTCTGTCTAATAATGAAGTCATCTGGAAATGGGAGAAGCTAAAGAAGCTCCTGTCAAGACAGTCATAAATGGAAATAAGATGGTATTCCCTGTTGTGTACGCCATCAAACCAAGCTGACAGACAGGATAGCCTTCAGATACCTGCAGCAGGGAAGACTTTAAAGAGTGAGTTTCTTCTCAAACATTTCAAATATATTTTGAAACTTCTAATCTCAGGAAGGAGACAAGTCATTTTTAACTGGACAATGCAAAACTATTGGGGGGAGGGATGGGGCAAAACCTTCAGGTTACTGAGATCAAAATATTTTTCTACTAAGTACAGGGGTAGCCTAGCCTGAGCCTTCCCTAGTGTTTCTCTTTCATCTGGCATTCAGCTCACCGAAGCTAAATTTTTCTCAAAGCATCACACTTCGGCTGAAAACACCACATGGCTTCTTGCCAGGTATAATGATTTAAAGATATTTGTATGCTTACTTGACTTGCTTTGAATGGACATAACTGCTGTGTTTTGTACCGTCAGCTCCTGACATTCCTGCAGCGAACTCTTTCCTGTTATGCTCCAGGTCTCCCAAACTCCTTGCCTCTACAGGTTAGGGGACACTGAAAAAATGAGTAACCCTAGAGTGTGATGACAGCTCCTGCAAAGGATGTCGTTGACTGGTGCTGATTTGAGCAAGGATTGGTCTGTCAGGGAATTTAGCCTGGCCAGTGCTGCCTTGCATGCATGGAAGCTGAGTCACAGGCAGGGGGAAAAGGTCTCTAGTGCTGCCGAAATGCCCTGCACGAGGTACCCACACAGCCTTCTTCCACAGGACAGCAGGGAAAAAATGATGAGATACAAATAAGGGTCTGTAGGCCTTTGTAAATGCTACAAAAAAAGGACAAAGAAATACTTTTGCTGAAGCTCCTGTTGCCACCGCAGGCATCTCCAATGTGGGTGTAATCCATACAGTTTGTAGGTCAGTGCAGTACAAAAGCCGTGGATGGGAAGCACGAGCTGACCATCCGTGCACGTTTTCTTGCAGGCTGCACCCTGATGACCACTGACACCTGCCATGATATGTGGCTCAATTCCTTTCCTTGCCACATCGCTGCTGTCAGGAGGTGACATCAATAAAGGAAATGAGCGGTGAACTGACACAGGTATAACAGTGACCGATATTAAAAACGCTTCGAAGACATTCAGCATCTCCTGTTTTCCGTGTGGATTCGCTTTTTCTGGCCCTTCATGGTCTCCCTGACCTTACCATGTGTCTGTAAGCTGCTGACACTCCAGCCATGAGTTATGACAGAAGTTATGGATCTGTGCCGTCCTGTTTTATGATGATGATTTATCATTTGTATTACAGTCATGCCTAGAGGCCTTGAGCAAGATCAGGGCCTCATCATGCTAGTCACTGTATAAACATGTAGTAAGAGACAGTCCTGCTCTGAAAAGATCACAAACAAAAGGTGGGAGGAGGAACAGAAACCCAGAGACGTGAAATGCGTTCCCCACAGCAACCCAGTTGTAGTACCAGGGCAGGGCACAGCAGCACTCCTGTCCCTTGGCTCCCATCTGCCTGTGTGCACACCAGCCTCCACCATCTCCTGCTCACCTTTTTTTTTTTTTTTTTTTTTTTTTTTTTACCACTGGCCTGGCAGTCATTGCTAGACGCGGAACGGTTGTTTATCACATCCAAACTGACTGAGAGCTGATGTCTTCATTCCATTTCAGAGCAAAATAAAACAGGTATTTTAAAACAATTTGAGTCTCATATATGGAAACAACCTATCTTTGGTGCTACAGCAAGACCAGAAATGTACTAAGCTGAAAGCAAAGAGTCAAACATGGATTAGCTGCATCCTAAACCTGTTTATGGGGCTTAGACCTCTTTTCAGGCTATGGCTAAATACTACCCTTGTTTCTTCTTGCCACAGTTAGGACAATGCTTTTCCTCCTTTAAAATTGTCATTGAGCTTAGTAGTGTGGCCAGAACTCTTCTTTGAGTATAAATATACAGTTTTCAAAGTTTAGCCTAAAAGCTGGCTACGTGGACTAGCATTAGTCCTGTGTTAACCTGAATTATACATTGAACACAGCATTGAAAATGTGGTGAATTTCTAAAGTGCAAAACTCTAAAGATGCAGACTTGGCCCAAAGGTTGTCAGAGCAGAAAAAGCCAGACTGCACTTATGAAAATATTTGGTTATGCACTTTAGAAAAACAAGGATATAAAACTACTCAGAGAGCTGCTAATCTGGAGTGCCCATAAAACAGTCAAGACCAGGCAGATGCTCAGGGATGATACTAGGGTGACATGGAGGTAGTAAAGCGAGGCATCCGAGCGAGATGTGACAGCTGACAAGAGTTTCTCCAACGCTTGCTAGACTCCAGGGCCTGCTAAAAGAAGTAGAAGATGCTGCTCCTGAAGAACCTGGAAGTGTGAACCACATCTAAGGAAAACAGAAATGTTAAGCACACCAGCTAGGGCACTCTTTGAGCTACACCAGGTGCCATCGCCCCTCAGCGAGCCTCTGTAATGAGGAATTCACCAGGAAATGACAGGACTTTTATGTCTAGGTGAATATTCAGGCTTTCTTTGCAATATCTGAGCTGTCTTCTAGTGTTTCTATGACAGAAAATTCTTACTTCAGATAAAGCCAATATATCCTCCCTTAGCTTAATATTAACACTGCAGATGTGGCAGGTGGAGCTGAGCAGACATTTTCTATCTCTTCAGTTAATCAGCAGAGTCACAAATACATGCAGGGGTGTTTGCAAAACCTAGGAGTTCCCCATCTCCACTTGGAGTGAGGGTTCCTTGAAACTAGCTCATGAACTGACATTTACTAGCAGCACAAGCCTTTTCTGATAACGAAAAACCAGTCACTGAGTGTTTTCCATGTTATATTGTCTTTTTAACATCTCCATCCTTCTTCCTCTTCTCTGGCTCTTCACATTTTCATGATGTCACTGCAGCTCTCAGTTCCTTGTAATTCCTTAATAATTCTTATTGGAAGTGCTCAATGAAAAGGGCATTCCCAGAACATTTCGGATGCTGATTTTACTGTCAATAGCAAGTTTTAAGTCACTTCATTTTGCATATTTGAGATGAACTAAAGCACAATTTAAATTTTCTTCAGGGTGGCTGGTAATTTACTTCGTCTTGGAACAGTCAGAGATTTTCTCAGGTGAAACCATCAGAACCATGAACCATCAGATAAGTCTGCTCTCTCAAAAATAAAAATAAAAATAAAAAATCTATGTCTTTTCTGTGTGAGCCAGAGATAATCCCAGTGCTTCAGGATGGTTTAACTTTCCCTTTCTTTGAGCCTTTGCTGCCACTCACAGTTTCCCACTGTTCCTGAGTTACATTTGTGCTATCCACATAGCCAAGTCACCACATATACCACTTCTGCAGTATTTTTCTCGTTGACTTCTTTCCTAGAAAAGGTTACACATACTATTCAAAAATACATTATTGAGTGATCTATAAGATACTTGTTATATTTCCAGGTATCATTTTAGATGCACTATGAAGTTACAGCGTGCATTTTTTTGCATTACCAAACTTCTGCCAAATATAAGCCTGATATCCTAAGGCAGATGGAGTATACAATTATCAGCATTAACATGTTTCTCCTGCTAGTAACTTTTTTTTATAACCCTTCAGCCAACGTTTAATATTTCAACATCAAGGTAAAGGTCTCAAACACATTATCTTAGGGCCTCTCGTGAAGTCAAGAGCTTGCTTGTGTTTGGGCTGCCCAATGTCTGAGAACATTGCTGGAGGGAGAGGAAGCAGGGGCTTGGAGAGGAGAAGGGGAAATACTACAGATGAGAGCCTTGGAAGCAGAGAAGTCTTGCAGGCACTATGCTGGGTGGTCATCAGAGATATGAAGGTGATCAGAGCTTCTTCAGGCCTGAGATGCACAACAAATAGGACACACAAAGTTATGCCGCCAGGCTTTGCTTTTTCCTGTTCTCAGGGAGAAATGAACAGCTCTGATGTGGCACACCATCTGTAAAACAGCTTCCCAAAAAGCCCCAGAGGGAAAGCTAGCAGAACTGAGCTACCCGTGGGGCTCAACCTCACAGCCTGAAATTTGTACCCCCATCCTCCTGCCATGGGGCTTCCTTCCTGGTCCAAGGCAGGGCTGGGTCCTCCTTTGAAAATGTCATATGGCTGGTTCCTCCTTTGAAAAAGGCAAGTTCAATGACTTTGGTGGAGACATACCCATAAACTGTTGGCATTTACCAAAAAATCCAATGTTCCAGCATAAGCCAGCAAAGTCTTGCAGGCTGGCTCGCAGGAGTATTCAGTTGATGGCAGTGGCACTGTACATAGGAATAAATATTATGGCATTAAAGCCATAAAGAAAACATCATTGCCTGAGCTGCTAAGTGGACAAATTTAGTGCAGTGTCTATTACTGTTAAATGGCAAAATTACAGTTGTAACAATATGGAAATGTAAATGTAATTGTGTATAAAATTGTGTAATCATTAAAATACATATAAATTCCGTGCACTCAAATTAAACACGAGCAACTACTGCTTGACACCTGAAACATTAGCATAATATTCATGCCATATGGTGGCATTTTCTGTTTCTTATATCTGTCACTCTTCATTCTTGTCAGCTGCTCACAAGAACCTGCCAGATAATATCTGCACCATTGCCAAAAATTTCTAACAGCTGGTGTGGTACTGGTTAAACACGCTGTAATGTTTCAAAGTTTAGTGCTCCCATCTATAGAAAGCTGGCTCTTGAAGCAGATGTTTAGCTTTGTTTTTAAATTAACTCCAGTATGCTTTTGCGTCCATTGTGTGTTTTTATGTTCCATCATTGCTGCTGCCTTCTGTGAGATAAATGAGCTCAATGGAGCCCTGGCTCCGAGAGCATTAAAACACTTAATCCAGCATTGTAAACTCTGTGTTAGAAATGCACTCGGCTGTCTGCTTCAGTACCTGAGATGGGTTTGGGGGTTGCAGAGAACAGTTCAGACCATCTATTAGCTGCGGCTGCAAGATCTCAAACTTTTCCTTATCCATATGTTCCTCCATGGAGCTCTGAGATGGGCATCTATCTGCCTGATGCTCTTGGAGCCACTGGCCACTGGATACAGAAATCAGCACGGGGAGACCTCAACACCCACGTGAGTCACCCAAGGGGCCCAAACCATGGTGTGGGCTTAAGGAACAAGTACTGCGTGGGCACGGTTTAAGGCTTTGCCCCCTTCCAGGTGGGGAGAGGGCACAGGGCCAATTCTGGCATCTCAGTTTGCAGCTGGAGTGCAGCCTCAGCACCCCAAACCCATCTTCATCTTGCAGGGCTTGAGACCACCGGAGGAGGATTGGGAGCAGGAGACACATTTCTGACTGTAAATACCCCTTAAAGCAGTGTTAATGACTGAACAGGGAATTCTTTAATGCCTTCTGTATGGAAATTCATGTGAACTCCGAACATGCTGAAAACTATATACTTGGGTGATTTACATATTAAGATTTATGATGAGCAAGGCACATGAACACCAGTGAATTAAACAAACATCCAATTTCATAAACAATCTGATTTTATGGATAGCATATGCAGTTCCCTTGGGCTGTGAGTTTAAAAGGCTGATTTACACCTTTGGAAAAGAGGACTCTTTGCTTTTCCAAGGAATTAGCTTAGTAAAATACTCCCACAGCTTCGCTTCAAATGAAGTCACTGGCCAGCTACAACACTGACAGATGTATTTTGAGTCCTCTAGGCACAGAGATGGAGGACATTTAGTAAGAAACTGCTAAAATATCCGTGTTTTCCCACATGGAATCACAGGGACAAAACTGGGGAGAGAAGATTGCTGCAGAAAGAAGACTTCTGCTGCTGGACTTCATGTAGACAGTAACCTAATACGTTTTAGTTTACACACAGAGGCATTTTAATTCATGTTACCTTTTGGCATAGGACACCCTTTCTGAACCAGGACTCTGCAGTTTTGGCTGCCACATAGGCACACAACATGACTTCTGCCTAAATAAGTTTCCCCTCTAAGATGAGGCAAGAAACAGAGGTATGAGCAGGCTAAGACTTCAAGTAAATGTACAGGCTCATACAACAGGCAGTCGTCTTAGCACGCCATCACCAATGGCAGGCTATCCATCAGCTTTTACCATTTGGGGTAGATAAACATATACATATTCAGTGTCTTGTGCCTCTCATTTTCCTCTTTGCACATGCAGACCTACTCAGATGGAAGAAGTGCAGCAGAAGAGTTGTGGGCTGAAGGTATCAGAAAATAGATTTTCAGGGTTTTTGTTTTTTGCAGACATTCCCACCCCTGTACTGCATCCCTGGAAATTATCCATCTTGTATAATGGATGAAATTAGATTAGAAACAAGACAAGATGCAATTACTCACTGAGGAAGAATTGGATAAACTGGTAAAATGGGGCCTGCAGCTGGGCCTGTCAGCATCTGGTTTGTGTATGCACAGAGGAGTCACAGAGGATTTTACCCTTGGCATTAGCTGTAATAGGGTAAACATATTTTCTGTTTATTGTAATAGAGTCTTCTACCAACATTAAAAATCATTACTGAGCCAACACAATCTATCAAATAGCAGCTGGCATTACTTATTCTAGTAAGGTGCTATCCATGTGAAGTCCTTAAGTTGAAAAAACTGTGACTGAAACAAAAATAATCCTTATTCTTGATGAGGAAGAAACTACCTTAGGCCAGAGAACTGCACCAGGATGCTCATAATGCCTCTTCAGTGCTGTGGGATTCAGCAGAGGAGCAAATATCAGCCCACACATTTCTCAGTTCAGGCTCAGCCTTTTTCCTAAGGAAGTCCTTGAAGATTTCCCTCTCCACCTGGATGTGCAGGTTCCTTCCTGAGGCATACAAGCAAAGGGGTTGAGTTTTCATCTTGTATTAATACAGACTTTTTTCACATAATGCTTCTGATATAAAGATACTTTGACCTGCATTTTACATGGCAAGGAAGGAGGAACAAAATAAGGGATACAAGAGATATACTAGTGCTGAGAACACAAGTGTTTGGAGGTGTATTCCATTTCTTTTCCTGTCATGCATCGCTTCTTGTGAATGTTCCCCTTGACATGGCTTGGTTTGGAATTCCACGACTGAGAGGGGAAATGGGAAACTTCTGCTAATGAATGTTCAGACTTGATTATGATTTTTCTTGTCTGTAGTATCCCTGAACTACTTTGATGTAAATATTTCATTTTACACAGTAATTGAGAATAAAGGTTCAGCAAAATACCGCCCCCCTAAAACCTTAGATGTTGGTTATCAGACTATGATGTTCTGCTGCAAAAAGAAGAATAAAAAGAATGACATAAAGTAGATGTTCCTGGAGGCAAAACATGTAGTACAGTGCAGCTCATTACTTAGTAATGTAGCACACATAGGTGTGATTGTCATCCATCATTTTTACCACCACCTTGAACAGGATTATAGCCAGCTTGTAGGGTCATACAGGTACCTGTAATCCTAGGCATTAAGTTCCTTTCAGCTCAGGCCATTGCAAATCTGACATTTGTAGTGTTCCATCTATGTTCTTTAGTTTATGAATGTGAATTATTTGATGGAAATCACTTCACTGCAAAGGTAGCCAGACAATGCATTGACTGAATGCCAGCCAGCAGGTTAGGCTATCAGAGCATTGCACTTCTGGCTGTTGATGAGCTTAGCTAAGGAATTTTTATTTATTCATTTGTTGTCTCTTTTATGCCTCTGCATTGATATGAGATATATTAACATGAAGTTTCCCAACTCACGCCCAGTGTATTCTCTTTACATGTGCTGAAGGCATTTGAGTTGTCCCATTCACTTCATCAAACTAATCAAGAACATAATGAGGAGTGTGTAATGGTTACAAGGTCAGGGCTTAATTCTTAATAAGACTACCAATGAAAGGTGGTTGTGACAAGAAGTTTTGTGATTCACATTTGATGTGCTACTCTGGCCACTGAAGCCATGTGGATAGACCCCACTGTCAGTGTGGGCCTGAGAGGCTGCCCCATAGGTCTGATGTAGTATGTCACATAGACATAAAGTCAATAAACTTTCTAAAGGAGAAGACAAGGAAATATAAAGAATAAAGAGGTCTGTGTTTCCTTCTGATTTTATTCCTTTCTCCCTTTGTTATGTTGCTGTAGCATTTCAGTGCTTTCTGCTGACATGGAAATTACTTAGAAGTAGCCAAGTCCTTCATGCACTGTAGAGGGGTCATTGCACTTTGCTTTTTGGAATCAAATTTCTTGGGATTTTTTTCTAAGGTCAGACTTGCAGAGGCTGAAAGGCTGAAATATTTGTCTATGTTGAACATCATTTTCATAATGGACTTTAACAAATATTCTGTATACTTCTAAATGCTTAATTTCTCAGAACTCATCCTCAGGCTGGTATACTTCCTTCAGCTTCATAATGTCATTAGAAATGGCATGAAGGAAAAACAGTCAAAGCAATGAAGGTTACTTGCTGTTCAAAAAATACGTGGCTGTTTTGCCTGTACTTCTCTAAGAAATAATTTTGCTGCATTTCAGTGTAGAAAAATACTGTTATCTATTTAAATTTCTTGAGTAACTTTTAAGGTTTTCACTTGGCTGACACTTCTTGGCCTTGCCTTAATCTCGGGATTGTTTCACAAGAGACCTAGGGAACACCCACTGATAACAATGTCAAACATTCAATGTATTTACTGAACGTTTCCACTTGCTTGATCATTAAGGCATGCCTTGGCTATGAGGTCACCATGTTGTGTAAGGGTAGAATTTATGGGGTGATTTGAACTATAGGGGAGTCCTGACATGTTTTTGGCAAATACCGTCAGATAGCATGGACTGGTGCCACTCAGAATTGTAGCTCTGGGATATAATCAGGTTCTAGCATGAATGTGTTGCATTAGAATTCAAATCCTCTGATTACAGAGAAGATGGGAAAAAGGTTATTTAAACAGACCTGGCGTACGGTGTGGGAGTCTTTTAATCAAATGCGTTTTCTTGTTTGTTAAAGCAGATGATTTAAACGTAAAGCTAACAAACAAAAATTAGAATGTAGTTTTAGAAAATCAAAGGAGAAAGCTTTATATAAATACAGCATGCAATCAGCGTGCTGTCCTCTCGAATCCTGCATTTAGGTTGGAAAGAGCAGTAAAAGCACTGAGTAAAGACGGTGGAAATGAGACCAATTCACCAGCAGCATGGGCTGTAGCAGAGTCAGGGCTTCTTAAGCTGTATTCCAGAATTTGCCATGGACTGAGTAGCCTCACAGACTTTATTAAAGACCTGTTTAAAACTCACTTGAATCACTGAAAATCTTGAATTGAATTTCAGCACATTTTAGATACAGCAATAATTACTTCTGCTGCCACCATTTACCACTTCTCTGCTGGTACTGTTTTTAGAAAACAACCAAGAACAGAATTTGGATCTACATGTATGGCTTTTACCACACACCTGCTACCTGGCTTTGAGTTTTCTGACTCTGTTTTTCCTCCAACCTCTTGTTTTGCATGCTTAAATTGCAAGCTTTTCCAGACAAGGTCCATTTCTCGCAGGAGATGTGTAGAGTCTAACAGCTGTGGTCCTCTTGTTCAGACAAACAACTGATGATGGCTTCTGCCTTGGCTTTATATCTCAGGAGTTCTCCCCCAGTTTATCTAAAACAAGTAAATAAAGCTAGATCTGGTGCTGAAGGGTGACAAAAACAAAGTGCATATTTCAATACACTGCAAAGATAATAACTCCTTAACATCAATCCCAGTAATTGGTCTTTGTTTCATTACCTGAACTTTTTACCTTTACATTTAAAAAATCTTACTGTTAGCTGGATGCTGAGTACAGGAAAGCACCGATAAATGATTGGCATTTTAGTGTGAATTCTGGAAGGAAATGCTCTACAGTCACTATATTCCTTTATCCAACCTCTAATATAAAGGAAGGAGACAGAATAAAAAATACACACAGGTAAAATAAAGGCTAGAAGAAAAGAGTGATTGTAGGAGTTTCAGTATATCCTCATCAGATGAAGTCTAAATTGATACAGAAAATATTAGATTTAATGTACATTTTAAAGGGATTGCTAGTAGAATATGCGCTTATGGGTTTTTAGAAACAGTCCTGCTGCTTATAATGTATTTAGAAATGTGCTGGCCCTAGAAGTCCACCTGCTACAGCACAGCCCCTGGAATGCCAAATTTCAGAACTTCCTGATTCACCCCTGGAAGATTTTGGGTATTGCTTTTTTAAAATAACTTTGTTCTACAGACCCATTTACATGGGATAATAGGCAAATACTGTGTTCTATTTTTCTACCTTTATTTTTTATTTGAAAGTTTTTTCTCTTTCTATCAGGGTTAGGACTATCCTGTGACATAGAAAGCGCATCACCATTTTCTGTGAAAAACGAACTGCTTCTCAAGCAGATACCACTCTCCAGATATCAGAAAAAGTTAGGTGTTAGAGAAACTGGTGTATTAGCATAGTGAAGCTGACATTATCAACATTACAAATGTCATTTATGAGTTGTCACACAGCTATTGTTAAGAGGCTATTCAGAAGAACACAGCACATCATAGTACATCATAGTAACTGTCACTCTGCTTGCTGCAGTCACTAAACCACTAAGCAGTTAAACAGAACATTTCTTTTGCTTTCAGGACAAATGACTTCTAGAGCTTGTTTATGTGATGAATTCTTTGCATTTCGGCATCCCACGTAAGCACTTTGTGCTAACTGCAGAGATGCAGACCTTCAGTTTGATGACAGCCAGGTGGGACGGGATGGCAGTCCAGCCCCTGCTGCTGGCCAAGACTGTTGGGGAGCAGAGACCCCTGTCTGGGGGGAGAAGAGGTGGGGGAACTGGTGCTCCAGCTCTGGCCTCTCTCTCCCAGTTCTGGAGGACACAGTCTGGCAGTGTTGGCAGTCTCCTGGCCCTGGCTCCAGGCAGGATGGGAATCAAGCACCCATGAGAGCTGCTTTGTCCTCCCTGCCTTCCCTGGGGCTCCAGGACAGGGACCATGCTCTGTCCTCCTTCACATCAGCTTTGTATCAGGTATCTCCTCAGGTATCTCCCTCTGGCTGCACACCACTTACAGCAAATTGAAATTACTCCATGGGCTTCCCAGCTACTTCCCCAGCTACTGACACCAGCTGAGGGTCTGAAACACTTAATATTAAAGTGCACGAAGATACATAAAAGCTAGCACTAGATTTAGGATTTGAATAGACACTACTAACCCCTTTAGGTCATACTGCATTCAAACTGTTAAGCCTCAATCCTCTCATCTTTCCATGGGCTGAACTTTACTGACTTTAACCTGCCCAGCCATATCCTTGAAAGCCAACTTCCCCAATTACTGCACCACGTGCAGCCCTGCTGGACCTCTAAATCTTTCAAGAGGTTTGTAATTTGGTGCATTCCCTAAGGAAGAGTTGGAATGGGTCCAGGGAACAAGGCTAATTTAGTAGATGGGAGAATACATCTTCTGAAGAAATGGCTCCAAGACCTTAACATGTTGGGCCGTGAAAAAGGATCAGGTGAGATAGGATTTAATTATAGTGTACAAGTACCTAAGGGGACGAACGCAGAACTAGGTCTGAATCTATATGAAAAAGGTAAAATAGGAGGTCATGGGCTGAAAATGAAGTGCAATTCCTGCGGCAGTAGGCTATTTTGTATATGTAATGTCCTGGCAAACAAGGTAATAGAACTGGTAGTAGGTGTAACAGCTATTGTAACCTACTTATTACAGTTGCAGTGTGATTAGGTTGCCCTGCTGATGGTTTTTACCAGTCAAAATTTTTCCTTCTTCTGTGTCATTTACTATTTCAATCCACTATGCTACTATGGGAGCGTGGGGAGCATTCCTGAAAGCTGAGCTTCTGGGCATTAGAAATGGAGATAATATTGAAAGGCTAATGGTAAGAAATACATAACAATTTTTTTCCATGAAATGCTTGTATAAACAATACTGTAGGCCTCACAAAACAGCACAACTCCCTCTGTGGTCTGCTGCTGGAGAAGAACATGGCAAATGCTGAACAATCCTAATGGATTTCTGGCAGTTAAGAAGAGCAAGGCTTCTGTGACACGGAAAATAGTAGTATGGTACTGGCATAAGTGGGCATTCATCATTCACCTTTTTCATGCTTTGATAGCTGGGGAGGAATTAAAGATCTAATTTAGAGGCTGATTACAGCATGTGGAAAATAAATTTAGGCTGCCTTTAAAATAAAATGGTTTCCTGCCACTAATTTGCAATGGTTTGGTTTTAAGTTTTTCAATAAGTTTGTGCAGGGAGGGGGGCCAGTTTCAGCTGGCATTTCTAACTCTGAAAAATGTCAGGACACATGGAGGCAAACGGGACATTGGACTGCCCTTTTGCAGACTCTGTAGCTTTGTTTTCACCCGTTTCCAGTCACTTGATCATCTACTAATGAAAAAGTGGCTCGGAGAAAAGTTTAATGAAAGATTTATGTTGGATTTACAGGGCATCAATAAGCAGGTTATTTCAGACAACCTACATTCAGGCTGCATGTTCCCTAAGCAGTGTTCAGAGTTGATTTATTTACTATACCAGAAGTGCAAGGAAATAATGAGTAAGGCAGAAATCCGTTCTGCCAATACTCCTGCATACATTCTGCACATTTTTATTTTTTTTAATGGGAAACATCCTGTTAACAAGTTTGATTAGGCTAATTCCAAATCTATAGCACCTATAGATTAATTGGGCTTGCAGAGAACTGCTGCTTTCCTCAAAGCACAGATGCTAAAGCACTGAGACTTTGATTGCATCCCATAGCACACCAGAGTGCTGCACTGGTTCCCTCCAGCAATGGAGATATTCTGAGCTGAAGCAAACCCTCCCAGGAGGTCACTTTGGGTCTCTCCTGTTGGAACATATGGCTTTGTTCTGAATATGCCTGGTGATTCATCTCAGCAACACTGATAACCTATCTGTGGTGGTCATCCTGTGCTCCTTCTGCTGCTCCTGGGAAAAAACAGATTCCTCTACCATACAGCTCACTTTGAGGAAAACAATAAAAATGGGTCACATGGACTCAAGTTTTGTCTTCCCCAGTGCTTTCCTTGCCATATCCCAAGGCCATTTCAGTAAGTAAACTGAAGCTGTCTTCAACTAGCTTCAATTTCTTCATCTGTATACCTTTAGACCAGTTGATATGACAGAGACAATGACCATTAAAATGAGGTTAATAATACTTTTTTTTTAATCAATTTTTCCCCATTTATTTGAATTTTCTAGAGCAGAGACTATTTTTTCTTGGATAGGTGTATAGCAGTTTATATCATGCAAGAAATTTTAATATTTTAAAATATATTTCTTTGAAGATTGTGATGGAAACAAGCTTGTTAATTTCCTCAAAACAGGGGTTTCTGATTCTATACTAAAAAACATTTTTTTAGTATTTTGTTTACTGTTATTACAGAAAATTCGTTTTACTAATGCTGGTAAAATGCTTCCCTAAATTAATTCAAAAAAAAAAAAAAAAGAGAGAGAGAGAGAAATGGAGTATTGGGCCCGTTATAATGCCATATTACAACATGTCAGAGTAGTGGTACACAAGAATAAACTTTATTTTACCACTTCTAAGTTTTTTCTTCTTCTAAATTGTTTTTTCTGTTTTGCTCACAATTAAAATAATGCTTTTTCTAATAAAAGGTTGTGTATTTTTTTTTGTTTTGTTTTGCTTTAATCAAATGCCTTTGAGAAGCTTTAGTTCTGTTTCCATCCCATTGCCTTGCACCTTTCTTCAGCTGAATCCTCTAGCTATAGTACAAAACCAAATACTTTATTTTGTTTTGTAGCTCAGAATGATTAATTCCCTGGGTGCAGCAGTCAATAAAATGAATAATGCAGCAATAGTATTTTTTAGAAACAAACAAACAAACAAACAAACAAAAACAGAGTAGTGCTTTGGATTGCTTTATTAGATGATACATTTACGAGATCTAGTTATATTAATCAACTTTAACAAAACACAACTAGAAGGCACAGCTGTAAACATGCCGAGCCAAGGCTGTGGGAGTCTGAGCAGAAGACACACCTCAGCAATCTGTTTTGTTCTGGTTCAGCTAGTCATTTAGGGTGAAGCATCTACTGCCTTTAATCCTTTGTTGGTGTTGGTGTTGCTACTTGGTGTGCTATAATCTGAAGAACTGTCTGAAATAACTACAGTAAAAATTAGCAGAGTCGGAAATGGGGGAGAACCCAGCCCCTCACCAAGAGATTTCTGATGGAAGAAATTCTAGATTCAGCAAACAGTTCCTTTTGCCTTTATGGATTATTTCACTCAGGAAATTGGTTAATGTTATGCTAGCAAAAGAATTCTGTTGAGGACTTATTTTGCCAAAACAAGCTGCATCTCCCTGTAGAGTATGTTTCCAGGATTCTTCTATTTCACAAAGGTAAGCATGGCGGTAGACTAAGAATTACTTCATGAAATGCTCTGGGGGAAAAAATCAATCCTCAAGTAATGTGTTTGCAGTAGTAAGTACACATTACTTAGGACAAAGTGCAAAATGCACCAGCTTCTGTCTATAAATATGATACAAAATTTAACTCCAGAAGTTCTAAGGTGTAAATGTTCTAAACATTCATATACAGATCTCCTCTTGCTTCCTGCATGGCCTTTCCCCACTAACTGTGATGGAATATGTATTTTTTAGTTCTCCATGGTATCCTGGAAAAGAGGAACAAACATGGAAAATGGCTTCAAGTGGCTGGAATTATTGTCATTTGAATGAATGGTTTTTCATTAATTTCTGTCTGAGAACAAACGGTTCATTATTCTTCAAATCCAAATGAAAATCTGCTTAGAAGAAAGATGGTTAAATGCACAGCAGAAAACTGTGGGTTGCATTAACCTGTCAACACTTTAAAAATACTTAGTTTAGATGGCTGAAGTCATTTGGATGGGTAGGACATTTCTGACATGCCCTAAGTCAAATTCCTCTAGAAAACGTGTAAGTGCAACCACTGGTTAAGTGGTCCTCCAGCAAGATCACTGAAAATATTTGAAATATAATATTTTATGATTCTAATTATTCTCTGTTTTTTGATTCCACCTGAATTTAGGGTAGCAAAACCCCCCACCGCATCCTGATGTATTTTTAGTGCCACGGAACATCTCAGAAGGCCTTAATACTTTTTTTTAAAATGCCCCCGATGTGGCTGTGCAATTCACAGTCTGTGATAGATCAGTATTTCTACAGCCCTCAGCCTGGCTCCTGAACCCCCAGGGGCTGGCTAACCAATATTTCTGTTTCTTTATGCTAATCATGATCTGACTTCTCTACAGTTGTTTGTGCTTTCTGTAGTTATTTGTGTTGTGTGGTACTCAGAGGTATAGGCTACGAGTTTTTCAGCAGGGATTCATTCCTGTGAATCTACTCCACTTTTCTCAGCAAAGGAGTGATACTTTATACGGTACGTTGGCCTTGCCATTACATAAATAATGTTTTGTTGTATCGGCATAACTCCTTTGGCATCAAAGGAGGAGTCACTGAAAGAGGCAATGAAGAAGCAGAAATCTCATCCTGAGGTCTGAAGCATGTCTTTCTGTGAGACGTTATCCAGAGAAGCAAGAATTATGTTTTGAGAATTCTAGTGATATTTTTAAATCCCAGCCAACATGGTATTAAATGCACTCTGGGTTTATTTATTATTTTTTTATGTATTGACATAGTGGCCAAAAAAAAAAAAAAAAAAGAGTAATCCTGCCCTAGGCTGCATTTTCCAAACCACAGATGCAACTGCAGATATGATGCTTTTAGTAAATTGACAGAGGGAGTTGTACAAGTGGTTTAGATGATTCATATTACTCCTCTGGGCAGCATCTCAATTCTTCTCTGAATGAGTTTTGGTGCTCCCTTATCAGGAAGGACAGCATTGTTAGAAAACAGCATTCTGAGGCTAAAGCAATCCTTCTGTTGTAACAGCCCTACAGCACTAACAAATTTTTAGCTCCCTTTAAAAGGGAAGCTCCCTGTGCATGCCAGATAAATCCGAAGTGTTGCTTGTGAATCATCTTGTGCATCACATCACCTTCATTTCTGAATATTGGCTTTAAGATGACTTTTTAGTTTTCCTTATTTCCCTATCCTCCATGTTGACCCTCTGGCCTACCACTGTTGCCTATTTGTTGGCTTCCATTCTTGTTTAACTCTAAAAATGAACCTGCTGGCCTCCCTGCTATGTAAACTTGGGCCTGGTTTGCAAAAAGTCTTGAATTCAAGCACAAGCCCAAGAGGCAGCAGCAACCAGCACTCCAGCCCACTGACAGTCCTGTAAAAGTGTGGGAGTTGGGGTGTTGCATTCCTCCCCATGCCCTCCTGTCCCCATCCCTTGGCAAGACCTTAACATGACCAATGTTTGGCATCCCAGGCTGAGAAGTTTCCCTGTTTCATGGGAAACATTTCTGGACAGAGTTTCTGCTTAATGACATTTATGGTAGATGGATCTGTTAACCCAGAAGAGATGACACTCTGCTGGCAGCAGAAGAGGCTTTCCATTGCTTGCCTTACGTATCTGCGCAGGAGCTGGAACATTTGCTTTCTACATCACCAATCCGAAACCCTGCCCCTGCTTTCCAGCAAAGTCCAGAAGCCTCCAGGCTGCCACACAGTCTGGCACCAAGCGCCCTGCTGAAAGAAGATGAGATTGGCAGGGCAAAAGCTGGCAAGATGATTTGAGTGTTCAGCTGGTAAGAGAGGGACATCCCTGGGAAGGGAGAGTCTCAGGCCCTGCTGCTTGTTCCTGCTTATTTTTGCATTTTATTTTTAAGAGCAGACCCACTGAGACTCAAAGTCTCTCTGAGGTGGGCTGAGAGAGGACTCCATGTGTAGACACAGAGCATGAACTCAGCCAGTGCCACTCAGGAGCAGTGAGGTGTCAATTCCCTCAAAGTAACGTATATGTCAGAAATATCAATTTCACCCTCATTGTAAAGCTTCTCTAGAAAAATGAGCCTCCATTTCTGTCCACATGGGCCTTCCCCCAAATCCCTCTGTCACTGACCAGACAATTCTGCTCCTCTGTTTCTTTCTCCTCACTTTATCCTCACTTTACATATCAAGATATGGACAAAAGGCCTAATACCAGAGGTGTTGTTCACGTATGATAAGCTTGCAAATGCATGCTCGGGGCACTGCCGGAGTCAGACAACTTGTCTTGCCAAAAGGCAGAGCTGCCTGGGCTTGCCAGAAGGCAGAGCTGCTGCCTCGCTGCCTGCACGCTGCCCTGAAAGAGATGCTCCAGGAGCCCACAGGAGGTCATGGAGCGTGCAGGGGAACAGCTCTCTCCTGCCTACCCTGCTGAGGCCACATGTGCCTGCTTGCAAGGTGTCAGCCACTGCAGAGCATCCGTCAAGAGGAGGGGAGCATCCAAAGCACCAGCGTGTTTACCATAGGTAGGAGAAATGGAGACACAGAGAATGCAAATTAGAAAAAAAGTGGGAATGGGATGCTGAGGGCTGGTGGAGGACAAGTTGAGGTAGATGGAGCTGAACAACTAGATTTTGTGGTGGAGTGCTTTGGGAGGAGCCTGGAATTAGTTCTTTTTGTGTTTCAACCTCTCTTTTTATTCTGACTCCAGGATTTTTCACAGCCCTGTAGCAGGTGGTCATACTTACTCTTACTGATATAACTCTTACTGATATAACTTTTTGTGCCATAACAGCTTCACCCTTTTGGTCCTTAACCTTCCCTTGAGCACAGACCATTACTGCTAATTGTTAGGAAGAGATGGAATGGGAAAATATGGCTTAACGATGGTAGTTATAAAGAAAAAAAAAAACTTTCTAGAGGCTGAAAAAGATGGATAGAAAAGGGACACATATTCTATGGCTCAATGTCTTTCGTAGCTTATTAAACAGAAGTTTTGGGGAAGTTGACAGATGTGTTACTGAATAATGCTTGCATTTATTCTCTTCCTTTTCAATCCTTTTGAGTCTCTCTTTTACTATCAAGATGTGAAGTTACTTTGATAGCAGGAAGTCAGTTGCAATTCCCACTTCAGCTAGCTCTGTTAAATGTGCCTTCAGCCCAGTAATGTTTGTAGATCTGCCTCCCTTCCAGTAGTTGGTACCTGTCTAACTGTAACATCTACAGTGCTCTAGCTTTTAGAAAAATACCTTGGAAGAGAGGGAAAGCTAATGTTCAGCAAATATCAGAAGAAATGACAGCATAAATTAAGCTGTAAAACCAGAGGTACATTCCAATGTAGCAGGCTTTTTGAGTTTATTCTGCAAGATCAATATTTTTAGATTTGCTGAATTTCTAGAGGCAATGTTTTCAATTTGAAAGGCTTTTAGCCTGGGAGAGCATGAGGAATATCAGGGAAGATGTGCAGGATCCAAAATTGAGGTTTCCAAAACAGTACATTGGAACATCTCTCATTGTTTTAATGCTGAAGATCAATCAGCTTTAAAGCACACCTAACATACAATGCCTCATTTTTCACCTGTAATTCAGCTTCTGAAGATGGTTGCCTCCTCTCTCTGCATCACCAGTGGTCAGTTTATCTTCATTAGCCCAGAGAATTTCCCAGGCAAGAGACACTTCTGTCTGTCAGGTGCTCCTTCAAGGGTTAAGCTCCTCTGCACTTTTACGAGGAATGATTTGTCACATATCTTTTGGGAGAGAAAAAACATCAAATGCATTTAATTCAGCCTTGGCCACTGATCATGGTTAAATGCAGAAGTACCCTGTGTTTAGAAAGTCCTCAGAGTCATACTAGCTTTTACAACATGCACTCTGTTTTTACACTTGCAGCACTGCTGAATTTGTATCAGGTGTGCAGATATGTGACTGCTTATCCTCAGTCGTCTTATTCCAGTTTATCAAAAGCTCCTGAAATACGCACTAATGGAACACATACTGCACAGAAGATGCTGCACAAAATAAACCTGTAAAATTTTCTGGAAGAAAATGGTAAAGGAGAATTTTGAAAATCTTGAAATTAGCATCATCGGAGTAAATGGAAATCTTGCTGCACAACTGTTGACTTGATATAACATGTGGACATCTGAGGGATCTTTCCTGGTTGTCTTTTCAATACTAGTTACCCCTTAAAATACCATTTTAACAGTATGGTGGGCAAGCATTTCTGCAATAGCATTGAAACTCTCTGAAGTATTGATTTCTTATCAACGGTAGTATGTAGGTAGTAGGCCAATGTTAAATCTTGCTTGCATTGGTGGAGGTTCATAGAATTTATTTTTAGAGAATATTTAGAGGTTCGTAGAGTTTATTTTTTGAGATATTTTGTTATTTTAGAGTTATTTTGGACACCCAGAATACTGACAGTGTCTTCAGTCTTGAGGCTGGTTAGTGCAGGTCAGTAGTAGACATTGCAGTTCTCCCACATTTCTCCTTTACATAGGGAAATGGAGTGAGGGATCAGTGAGGGAGCTTTGTGGCCGTAAACATGTATGCTCACTGGCACTCCATTATCTTTCTCCAAAAAGGAAACTCAGCAATATCTCAGGTAGAAGCTCGTAAAAACCTCCTAGTTGCCTGCACCATCACTGGTATGGTGTTTGTTTAAGATACTTTCAAGTATCTTTGGAATTGTTTATGAAAGTTAACATTTATTTACTTAACTGAAAGTTACCTAAGAAAAGAATTCACTAAAAATCTGATGTTGCCAGGTATGTACCATATTAATATTAAAGGAAATCTCAGCCTTTTGCACAATTATGTAAGTTGACATAAGTATATCACCCAGAAGCACACCCTAAGTTAACATGTCGTATTTTACCACTGCCTTTGCTATACTGACACCCCTTTCATCACCTGTCGCATGTGCAGGATGAAGTAAGAAACCCCAGGCTACAAAACTGTAGGATCATGTAAGGAAAACTATATTATCATGTATATTTTCAGTGGGAACAAGATGAAGGTGTGTAGGCAGCTCTCAGTCTGATACTTGTCAATCTCTAACTGCAATGGCAACTCTTAGGAGTCTAAAATCATTACAGCCCTCCCAATGAGTTAAAGGGATGATCAAAGCCATGCATTGTAACAAGCACAAGCAGGGTACATCCGAAAATCTCTAACAAGCAGAGTTCTTGTGTGAGTATTTGCATATGTTCCAATATACCATTGGTGTATGTGATTTTAGGTTTTCAGGACATAAAAATAATAGGTTAAAACGAGATAGAAAAGCAGCTGATATATGTTGTTCTGAATATAAGTAATTTAAGAGAAGTGTTATAATATTTGTGTATCTCTACACAATCTGACCGTGAGTTAGATAATTTTCACTTGCTGGAGAAACAGTCATTTTACATTCATACAAATGCTCATCTACCCATTTATTCATTATCGTGCAGCATATCTCCTCAGATCAGAGCACAGTTATTGTTTGCTGGAGCCCTGAGGTTGTATGTGTTTGAGAAAAGGCATGGCTAATTTCCCACTCACTGCACTTCCTTTGCTTTGTTTCCTACACAGGGCCCTATCCTTCCCAAAAAAGCCCGAGAGCAACTCCTTTTCCTCTGCCATTTGGCCATCATTTGGCCCAGCTGGCCTTGACTAACACAACGCAGCCTTGGGGCTAACAACTCACCTTTGTGGTCACAGGCACTGCCCCATGTTCAAAGGACTGTGGTGATGAAAAGTTAACAAGACCAATTCCTTGATCCCCTTTCACCAAAAACCCAACCAATGTTTGTTTGCTGTGGTTTAAAGAATGAGGGAGGTGGCAGCGCGAGACCTGTCAGCGGTGAGGGCCCACCAGCGACAGGTGCTCGTGCTGGTGGGTGAAGCTGGTGACATCCCTGTTTCTTGTCATTGCCGCTGTTCCCAGCTCGGGTTGTTTGCAATTTATGCCTTGCTGAGGTGTGCCGGGAAGTCCGTATTTCACAGAGCAGCTTCCCTCTGTCATCACTTTGGCTCAGGGAGCTAACATTGCATTAATTACAGCCTCTTGCAATTTTTAAGCTTCTCTTAGGAAGAGTTGGGGACTAAAATGCTTTTAAAAAACAGCCAAAATAGAACTTGGTGTTTTGAAATCACAGTTTTTATCGTTAGACAAATGACCCCTTCAGAGTCCCTCTGTAGATGCGCACTTCAGTAGCAGTTGATATTTTCCCAAACAAGAGGGCCTTGACTTTCAGATCAATCCCTCTTAAGACATTTTGCAATGAAAATACCAAAAACATGGGCCTTAAACTTTGTGGAACATAAGTAAGTGATAGGGAGAGGAGGGATTACAGACCCAGAGCATTTGTTCTACCACATGCTTGACCAGAAAGCTAATGAAATCATCAAATATACATAGTTACTTGTTTTTCTGCTTTTTAGCTAAAAATTACCAATGTGGTGATTACTCATCATTGTTAAAAAAGGTTCTATATCTAGCATGACAGATATATGCCAGCACTTTGCCTGGTATGATTTACTGTGGCTGGGTTTTATATCCATGAAAAATTGGTTTTCTGACAAACCTTTAGCATGCTGAACCATAATAGATTCTCTGTGTAAGTACGTGTAATATGCACAAATGAACACACAAGCGTTTTTAATGAATAGAGATGGAATGAATAAAGAAACTGAATTTCCAGCACTTCTGAAGCTCAGTCAAGGCAACAAGTCCTTTTCATGTCTCAAGGGAAAAACCTTACTAATTTTGCTCCTCTCTGATTTCTGAATTAATGACTGTCATCTGCAGTACTCCAAATGAACGAAAATCTCTCTCCCATTAACACAACACACTTTGTACTTGTAAAAGAGAGGATGAAAGAAACCATTTATCTCTGAGTTTAATATATTTGAAAGGGCTGCAGAGGCCATTGCCTACTGAGAAGTGGATGCTGACCATTTGACTGAATGCTTGTACACTGAAAGAACCTGGAAATAGCTATTCTGCCTAGGTAAAGGGCTCTGCAACAAAGTTTTTTTCAATACTATTGTTCCATGGAAATTGAATTGTCTGAATTGCATGTTCTGTACAAGCTTCATCCTGCCAGGCAGTGGGCATCCCCTTTTATTAAGATTTTTACATATCTTTTGTTTCTATTTATTGCAAGTTGTAAAGAACTTATTCTTTATTTGTGGATTATGCCTCAGGCATAGTGGGCTCCTTAAAATTTCTAGTGGTGTCCTTCAATGGATTTCACTTTTTTTCACAATGGGGTGGTTATTTGGTCATGACAGAGCCATGTGGAAGTGTCCAAAGAAGTTTAATTCTTCATAGAGGAAAGCTGAAAAGAAAATAAGAGGGAGTCTCAAAGGAGAAATATATGGCATTAAAAAAAAATAATAATAATTATAGGAAGTCTAGAGAAGGGCTTCTGAGCTTGGCATATATTTATTGCACGTGCCATGTGAAGATCTCTGGGTTAACTCTTTGGATACAACAAGCAAGGTGTATCACAGCCATATACCTCAGACCTAAACTAAGAAACATAGAGCTGGTTTAGGTATTTCTATACTACATTTACACCATTTGAAAAGTCTAATTTGAGTTTTTCAAAGAAGTCTAAAAGGATCCCCTCTATGGGAAAAGATCATCTGATACCATAAATCCCTTTAATTTTGCCAACAAAGTACGAAATCTCAGTAAGTAGAAATCTGGAATTTAAGAACTGAAACTGGTAAACAGATTAGTATAACTAATTACTGGAAGCTCTTAAAAGGGAGTAGAAAAAATAACCAAAAACCAGAAAGGCAAACAGGGAATTTGTTCAAAATAACAATTCAGGCCTCAAATATGCACCTTGGCTTAAGATGTGCTTCCTTCTGTACATAAATAAGATTTTGGACACCTCTAAAGCAGCTGTCACTATGTGCTCAGTGTTTTGACTTTGCCTGGTTTATCTGGAAAAAAAAAAGAAAAAAAGAAAAAAAGGAAAACAAACAAACAAACACAAACTTACCCAAAATGTTAATATTTCAAAAGAACTGTGAGAACTGAATAATTAGTAATATAAAAATAAAAATAAAAATAAAAATAAAAATAAAAATAAAAATAAAAATAAATAAAAAAAAAAAAGATGTGAGAAGCAAGAGATACAGTGGTTGAAAATACTTTAATATTCATTTGAACATTTGGTATATTTCTTCTGAAGACTCTGAAAAATTAAATAGATTATTCAATAGAAGTACAAAGTTCCTAACTTAAATGGATTTCTTTTTTTTTCAGAATGAACAAAATATATTGGGTCATCCATCAAAAACATGTTGGTTTTGAGGAAAGAGTTATTTTACCAAAGAGGTATTGCTTAGTCAAAACTAACTGTATCTGATTTTGGGGAAAGTGGGAAAGCAAGATAAAGAGTTCTTCCTTTGTTGAGTGAAAAATGCAAACTCATGAGTGTCGTTCTTTTCTATAGAAATGGACTGTGCCGGATTCCTGTTGGCCATAATGCACATACAGACAGAGGTCACAAGAAGTTCCTCCAGAATAACTTTAGCTTCCCCTGAAATAACTTATCTTCATTGCAGCTGACACAGTCCTCCATCGCTGCCATTTATATCTCATGCACCAAGCAGATCTTCAGAGGAGGAGTCTGCCCTCCGGCACAGCCTTTGTAGTAATAGGCATTTATTGTAGGGTCACCATTTCTTTAGTGTTCATTACAGACACTGATTAGAGAGGATAATAAAGACATTGCTGGAGTCTAAAGCCATTTTGGGGATGAAAAAAAAAAAAAAAAAAAAAAAAGCGTGTAAAGTAACATTTTAAATGGATGCATCTATTTACTGCTGATATTTTCATACAAATGGTTTCATGATATTGGATTCAGATGGTGTAGCAGGAGCTTTAATTTGCTACAGTTCTGGTCTAATAGGTATAGAGACACCAGAGGATTCTGCAATACTGAACTCGAAGGTGTTCTGACAAACCTTTGTACTCATAATAACGAGAGCTAGTGTGAGCTTATACAATTTAAAACTAATTGCCCAGCCAACATCCTCATTACCATATTGATGCAGTTCATAAATCAAAGCCTTGCCTATTCAAGCTGTTTACCAGCCTTGCATTAAGCAGCGTAT